>NW_004524640.1:1779112-1816265 GCF_000260255.1 Octodon degus
AAAGAGATGGCTCAGTAGAATAAGCACTTGCCTGGCAAGCACAAGGGTTTGAGTTCAGTCCCCAGTTCAGCCAAAAAACAAAAAACAGAGAGAGAGAGAGAGAGAGAGAGAGAGAGAGAGAGAGAGAGAGAGAGAGAGATTGGGGCACTAGTCAACAGGTATGACACCAGGTTGCAGCCTCAGCTTGGCTCAGTGAGCAGGGGCCGGGTCGTGTCACCTGGCTTAATCTGTTAAACAAGGAGGTCTCACTATGTCACTGTGCCATAAACTCAGATTAAAACTGAACAATGCTCTGAGGATTATAGTTTCAAGGAAAGGTACGATGACAACATCTTATGCTTCCTAACGACTGCTGATAGTCACTTGGAAATGCTGGATAGAGTGCAAGCTAGGGAACACATGTTCACACCTTGAAATGTAAAGCATGAAGGTTGCTCTTCTCAGTTCACAGGTCTCTGCCATTTCATGTCCTTTGACCTAGTTCTGGCAGAGAAAAAGGTTCTCCTGGTCACTTTTCGGGGCGCGCTCTCTCTTTGCCATGCAGATCCCTTCCTCCCTCTGATCAGTTGGGAGTCACATGCAGAGCTATTCTTGGGTTTGGGGAGGAGCAGGTCTTACGGGGTATTCGTGGAACTCCTGCACAATTACGTAAGTGCCGACATGAATCTACTTCAGTGTTGCAATGCGCCTTTTGTCTTATTCATTTTAAGGCCGTATTTTTATGGCTGGCTCTAACCAGAGAAGTCAAATTTGTTTTGTACCCCACCATAGAACACTTGAGGACAAACCATTTCCCTAGTGTTAAATTTCATTGTTTGCTTGCTCGCTTGCTTTTGAGATAAATCCTCACGATTTTTCCCAATCTAGTCTGAAACTCATGATCTTCCCACCTGAGATTATAAGCACATGTTACCAATGTGGCTCAAATCACATTTAAAGTAAGCTTAACAGGACCGGGGAGATAGCTCAGTGGAATAAGTGCCTGCCTGGCAAGCGTAGGGTCCTGAGTTCAATCTCCAGTACTGCCAAACAAATAAAAAATAAAATAAAATGAGCTTAACAAAATCCCTGTCCAATAGTTTTTTAATCTGTGAGAGTCTATCTCCATAACACCCCCACCCTTGTAATTTGTTGAAGAAACTAGAATTTGGTGATTATATCATAGTGATATCTTCTCATGAATTCCTGAAATTTTGGTAAATTGATAGCTAAACTAAAGTCTTAAGGACACTTAGAATTCGACTTATTTATTTACTTAGGTGTGGGGATTGAACTCAGGACCTCACACTTGCCAGGCAGGTGCTTATGCCACTGAGCTATCTCTCCCACCCTAGAATTAAGTTTTGTAAAGAATTCTTGATAGATTTTGTGCATTTTTGTAGGGTGATACATATGGCCTAGCTGATTCTCTTTTTGTGAGCTTCAGAGCTTTTAATAAGCATTGCCTAAATTCATTAATTCATGGGTGTTTATAAAAGAATCTTAGAATAGTCTTTTTTTTATTAATTGTAATACTTCTTTGTAAAGAAAACTAGCGTCAGGCTGGGGAGATAGCTCAGTGGTCTACGCGCCTGCCTGGCAAGCGTAAGGACCCCACCTCAATCCCTGGTACCACATGCCACGCAGGCCTCAGAGCCCCAGGCATGTCATGCAGGCCCTGAAACCGGGTGTGGTGGTATCTGGCTTTTGTAAAATTACCAGCCTTTTAATAGTAGTTTGGGAAAATTTTTTTGTCATTCCTTAGGGTGAGGGATAAATGTTCTCTTCCTTCTAAATAACTTTTAAATTATTTTTCCAGAAACAAAAATGAATTCTCATTCAGTAGTTTCTATTTTATTTTTCAATCAATGGCTGGGCCAAACTAGAAAGCAGAAAGTCATTAAATTAGTCTGGATATGATTTCTGGTATGTGTGTATGGTGTTGTACTGCCTTTCTTTTTTGACTTTGTGTGTCAAGGAAATGTCAATGAAAAAGTCAGAGTTGAGAGAACCTGAACAGGTCACTTCAGTTTCCTTGATATGAGTAGGGAACATGGCAGATTTGAGGAGCAAAAAGGCAGAGTTCTGTCTTCACAATTAGAGCTTTCCATGCAGTCCCTGGCAGGCTAGAGAGCAGGGCTGTGGGCCCTCCGCTGCTTCCCATATCTAAGGATTCTCTGCCCAGAACTCACATGGCCAGCTCTGGGCAGTGTGTTTGAAAAACACTGCCAAGGTTTACCTGTGACAAAATCTATTATAGTAAAAGACAAAAAGGGCCTTGCATCCCCTTTAAAATAGCTCTTCTCAGGGGCCTGGCCCTAGCTCAGTCCTTTAAGAGGCTGCTTCCACAAAGTTGTCAGCCTCAGGTTGCTGTGGTTCGATCCCCACAACACTCCAGCCAGCCAAAAGTGCCCTGAAGGCATTCGGAGCAAATAAATAAATAAATAAATAAATAAATAAATAAATAAATAAAATAGCTCTCCTCAAGTGGAACACATTTACCTCAACATTCGTGCAACTTTCTGGAGCAGTTCTAGAAGTCCTGTTTCATGGTGTCTTTAGGTACATTGTCATAGATGCTTTGATATTATGAGCTGTTTCAAAGAATGCACCATTCATGGTCATTTGGATCTAGGGAAGGAACCAGAAGTTACATACTATCAAATCTGGCAAATAAGACACGTGAAGGGCCCAGGAGAGAGCTAGGCAGTCTAAGTGCCCAAGGACAGGCAGGGTTCAGCCTCTGGTACCACATGTCGTGCCACTGTGCTGGCCACCGAATCCAGGCATGGCGGCGCACACCTATAATTCCAGCGCTGGGGAGGCTGAGCCAAGAGGATCACTCTGAGTCTGAGCTGTGTAGCAAGACCCTGTACCAAATAAATATGTAAATAAAAGCTTACAAAGAAAAGAAGACGTGTGAAGACACTTCCCTAGTGCTCTAATGAGGCTCCCTTTTCCAAGGCTGACACCAGGCAGCCCATTCACCATAGTTTTGACCATCTCTTGTAGACACACTCATGAAAGAGGATTTCCAGAACTTATTTAGAAAGTGGCAAGAATGGTGTGATAAACATGTTTGAAATGAGGAGGAATATTCTGAGGGACATTAATGATGTGCTTTGTACTGTAATGCATTTGTGAGATTGAAGTGTTCACCATGGGTTCTGGTCACGCATTGCAGAGCCCATATAAGGAGACCCATGTCCTGGCAGCAGGCATCAAGAGTCAGCCAACAACTGGGGCCAGGGAGATGGCTCAGTGGAATAAGTGCTTCCCTGGCAAGTGCAAGGGCCTGAGTTCAATCCCCGGTTCTGCCAAAAAAAAAAAAAAAGTCATACAAAGCCAACATCATACCCTGAGGATAAATGTGAGCTCTTTGCTTGGCTTTCCTGATAAATGTGTCTGTCACACTAAAGTTGAACAACAATCTAAATCAAAGATCTAGCCTGTAGAAAAGACAGAAATAAACCAAAATGACCCTTTGTTGACCAATTGTGTGTAAGAGCATAATGCTGTCTTCATGCGTTATCTCAGTTTTCAAAAGGTCTGGTCAGCAGGTGCACGTAGCAAAATTTAGGGCAGGCACCTTCTGTAGTGTTGCACAGGTAGCCCCAGATGTGGCCCAATGTGGCCTGGTTTCAGGGTCTACAGTCTTAACAAAGACCCCAACCCCTTGCTAATGTGAGACCTGAGAGCTAGAACTGTCAGGTATCCTTTGTAATTTCACATCATTTACTTATTTATTTATTTATTTATTTATTTCAGGGTCTACAGGGTATCACTACACAGATCAGACTCATAATGATCCTCCTGTTTACTAGACTCCCAGGCACTGGGTTTATGAGCACGCATCACCATGCCCAGTCTCATTTGCTGTCTCAGCGTGCCCTGGGGGCGGGGCCGGCGCAGCACACCAGGATCAAACCCCAGTCGCTGAACTCTGCCTGAGCAGCCATGTTAGTCCGCTGAGCTATCTAGCCAGCCCTCAAGCCTATTTTTTTTTTTTTTTCTGTATTTAGGACAGGGTTGACAGGGTCTCACTATATAGATCGGACTCGTAGTGATTCTCCAGTTTTCAGCTTTCCAAGAGCTGGGATTACAGGCGCGCGCCACCACACCCAGTCTCAATCGATGTCTCAGTGCACTCCAAAGGCAGGACTGGCTCAGCACTGTAGGGATTGAAACCAGGCCTCTGTGCTCTGCCTAAACAGGTGCTTTAGTCCGCTGAGCTATCAGGCAGGCCCCCCTCACATCATTCTTAAGAGAGCTAAGTGTATCAGAAAGTGATAGAAAAATACATATAATTATTATTAATAAATGAAAAAGTATTACTAAATTATGCAAAGCTTCTTGGCCTTTTGTATTTATGTGCATTTTGGGTTATATGTGTGCACTCAGGAGCTGGTAGAATGATCATGAAGAAAAGAATGAGTTTAATCCTTTTGCTTTTTCCAGGATTGGGGATTAAACTCAAGGCCTCCCAAATATCAAACAAATATTCTAACACTGAGCTACATCCCCAACTCTTATCTATTTATTTTTATTTTACAACAGGTCACACTAAGTGACCCAGTCTGGCCTCAAACTTGTGACCCACCTGCTTTAGCATCCTGAGTTTCTGGAATTACAGGAGTGCTCCAACACACACAGTAACGCTTGAGGTAGACTGAACTTGCTTCAAAAATCTGTTTTCTTTGCTCCTTTTGTGAACCTGAGTCAGTTATTTACTACTTTAAGATTTTTTTAAAAAAATGTTAAATAGGGATAACAATTCTCCCAGGTTTCCTGAGGATTTGGAAGTAATAATATACCATAAAATATTTAAAATGATGCCTGACACATGGAAAACAACCTCTAAAATGGTAATGTGGACATGATTATCGAGATGCTTTTTTTTTTTTCTTTTTTTGTTACAGGGTCTCACTATACAGCTCAGACTTGTAGCAATCCTCCTGTTTTCAGCCTCCCCAGCACTGGAATTACAGGCACATGCCACCATGCCCAGACTCAGTGGCCAGCTCAGCATGGCTGGGGGCAGAGCCAGCACCGCATGTGGTGCCGGGGATCAAACCCTGGTCCCTGCGCTTGCCCAAGCAGGAGCTCAGACCACTGAGCTATCTCACCTGCCCTCTCTTCGGGTATTTTCAAGGTGATGAATTTTGAAGTTTGGCAAGGACTCAGGTAGTTGCAGGGGAAAGAATGGTATGTAGTACTGATGGAAAGGAAAGAAGCTGGGGTGTAGCTCAGTGGTAGAACACTAGGCTGGAGGGAAAATGGAAAGCATGAGGGCTTGAAGGCCCGGAAACCTGCCAGGCAGGTTGTGCGTGTGGGCACCACTACCGTTCTCTGTGTCCTATGGGAGATGATGTCACCGAGTGTGTGACAGAAGCTCAGTATAATAGATGCTCAGCTGCAGTGAAAGGGACCACAGACTCTCCCTGCACAGTCATAACCAACCACTTAGCGAGTTCACTCTGTCAGGGCAATGGTTTACCTGATTTAATTATGCGGGCAGCCTGCTAGGAAATACATCTCAGGAGCCCGCTAGAGGCAGGCAGGTTGTGTGATCCAGTGTCTCCTTTGAATGCTATGCTGGCACACAGCCCACCTTTCTGTTGTAACTCAGAAATGAGGCAGGCTCGAAAAGAAAAGAAGCACTTTATTTTAGCTGGTACCCAGCGGCAGACACCCCCGCAAGATGCTGAGGTGCGCGCCGGGAGGATGAGGGGAGTGGGAATTTAAGCCAATAAACCACAAAAGCTGACGTCAAGGGTTCATCTAGGGGCTACGTCAAGGGTTCATCTAGGGGTTGAAAAATTACCTGTTTCTAATGAACAATAACAGGTGCAGCGGTGGGTACAGTTTGTAGCTGGGAAGGAGGGCAAGAACAGGGCATTGGGCCGGAACTGGATTCAGTTGTGCACAAAGGACAGCATGAGAAAGGCCCAACTGCAGGTTCTCAAGTAGAGAAAGGGCACAGTGGAAAGTTACAGCATTTAGAATGGCGCATAGAGAACAAGATGGCAGCGCATATGTCAGGTTATAACAGTTAATGAAGTTACAGTGGAAGCATACAGAGTTACAAAATTGGAATCAATCGCACAGATTATAACACTTTCAACCTTTAGTTCTGGAATAAGAGCCAGGGGTGGGTGGCCCTCCGGGAGGTGAAATGGTTGTTACTCTCCCCTGAATCTATTCTGTGCTTCTTGGGCGTGAGAACTGGGAATAGCTCTCTGCTCCTGGCCATTGTGGGGGAATGTAAACTAGAATACTTCAAATTCCAAATAGTCTTGGTCTAATTAATAGCAGACATTTGCTAATCGTTTTCAAGTCAGACGTTTGAACATTTTCTTAAAATATTGTAAAATAGTGTGTCTTAAGTTAATGCTATTTTACCTGGGAATAGATAGCCTGTACTTTGGGACACATCCACCAGCAGAGGGCAGTAACAACCCAATCATTGATTTCACCTCGGCTTTTTGTTCTCTGATTTTCCTGCTTAATGTTCTAGAAATGAACCAAGGACAGCAGTTAAATATGGTGGCTACAATTTCTCACCTCTGTCGACAGGGTGTTCAGAGTCTCACTACTAGATGAGAATCATAGTGATCCACCTGTTTACAGCCTCCCAAGAGCTGGGATTACAGGTGCGGGCCACCATGCCCAGCCTCAATTGCTGTCTCCCCGCACCCTGGGGGTGGTGGGGTGGGGGTGGGGGGTGGATCTGTCATGGCAGGCCCTGGGATCGAACCTTGGCCCCTGAGCCTGTTTGCAGACACTTTAATCTGCTGAGCTATTTGACCAGCCCAAAATTATTATTTTGAGAGCTGGCCAGATAGCTCAGCGGATTAAAGTACCTGCTTCAGCAGAACACAGCAGCCAGGTTCAATCTCTGGCATGCCATGCTGGTCCCACCCCCGGGTTCCCTGAGACAGCGATTGAGATTGGGCATAGTGGTACGTGCCTATAATCCCAGCATTTGGGCGACTGAAAACAGGAGAATCACTACAAATCCAATCTACATAGTGAGACTCTGTAGGCCTTGTACTAAATACAAAAAGAAAGAAAAGAAAAAAAAAACGATTGTTTTGAGATTCATCTGCTTTCTCATGCATATAGGCAGCTCTTAAATGTCTGCATGGGGTTTCTGCCGGAGAAGCACCACCATTTCTGACCTTCCATGTTCACCCCCACAGCTGCCTTTACAGAATAAGAGTCAACACGTACTTGGCTTATCTTTATAAGCATGTTCAAGGCCACCAACACACACATATCTCAGACTTTGCTGATATATTTTCTTTGAAAATTTCTGATAACTTGCTAGAACTTTAGCTGACTTCTATTCTTAATAACTTATATTTGTCCACACACACTCAAAAACACAGGCAAACTAGAACTTCCGCTTACATAATTTTTAATCCTTGAGTTACTCCCCACTTTATGATATTCATGGCCAGAGCAAATAGCAGTTACATTTTATGAAACCAGTATTCATGTGCAGCAAAGGAATCAGCTCACGATACATACATATATAGGATTAAGGAGTGGGTGCAATGCTTGTTCCTACATGTCTTGTTGCAAATAACAAGGTAGAGATAAGTCAGCATGACTTATAAATCTCAGCAATGAAACGAGGTCATTTAAGAACTAGGAAAATATTCTACAAAGACAGTCTTAGGATATGTGAATGATGTGTGTGGTGAGGGGGTAAACTTTGACTTTCAAAATTCCTTTCTCTACCAGAAAAATCACTTCTACAGAGACATAACATTCAGCACTAATGGAATTCTTATCAACCATTAAGCTTGCCGAAAGTGGGTTTTCTCCCTGTTGGACCAGAATGAATGTTTTCTAATTTGCACACTAGCAACATCTCAGAGTTTTCAAACATGCTTTCTGAGCTAAATAGTCTGGGTTTGAATCTCAGTTTTCTTTAACAGTAGCTTGTGGTCATTGTACATTTTATTTTATTTCTGGTCTCCTCAGTGATAAAACGGAAATAAGACTTGTACATCTCTCATGGAAATATTGGAAGGATTAAGAGTGTTTATGCATATAAAGTGTTGGAAAAGTGCCTGGCTCAATAAATGTTGAAGATCATTGCTAAATAAATGAATTAAAGCATACAGTATGTGTTTATAACACAGCTTAGCTTCCAGACTTAATTTTTGTCATTAGTGTGGTATTGCTTAGTGGTTTATATTTGAAGAAGACTTTCAGAATTACTGTCACAGCTGTCTCAGTTACACCTGAGCAAACTAAATTTGGGGCAGGAGAAGTCATTTGGGCTTAGCAGTCTAGAGTACTGTAGTAATAAAGCTTGAATGTCGTCCAAGGCCTCAGTCTTTACTGCATGAGGAGAATTAGTCTGATTATACTTGGATTTACTTACTGTCAGGACAAAACACATTTTCAGTAGAGGGTTCAGTACTGGGAACTGAACTGAAGGGCTTTGCCCTGAGCTACATCCTAGCCTTTAAATTTTTAAAAAGTTTTTTTTAATTTTTTTAAAATTGTAAGATAGGATTCATTAAGTTGTTAAGTGGCCTAGTTTTTCCTGTCTCAGCCTCCCAGAGTGTTGAGATTATAGGCATGTCCCACCATGCATGGCTGAAAATGCAGTTAAAATAGGCAGCAGAAACCTTAAATGCAATTTATGGCTCATGAACTAGAATTTTCCACGCTGTTCCCCTTCTCTCATCTTCTGTGTATGCAAGGCATTATCTCAGTCATTCACTGGGTGAGGGCAGATGCTTTGAAGAATCCAGTTCCTCCAGAATTATTATTATTAATATTATTATTATTTTTGTCTTTTTGAGACAGGGTCTCACTATGTAGCTCAGGCTGTCCTGGAGCCCCTGTTTTAGCCCAAGCTGGTCTCGAACTCGCACCAATACTCCTGTCTCAGCCTTCGGAGTGCTGGGATTGCAGGTGTGTGCCACCACACTCAGCTTCTAGCACTTTTTTTTTTTTTTTTTAAATCTTCCTACTGAATGTTGTCAAGGCTTTGCATTTATCTACAGGCCAGGCAGTGTAGACATCAATTCCTGCCTAAGGAACCTTGAGATTTTCAGGTGACCTGAGGGGTCATCCATAGAAGCTTCCCAGTTTCTCTTGCTTCTCTCAGAAAGCAAATACTCGCTGCAGACACTTGGCTCAGGCAGGTCCATGGGGCACAAGTGGGGTGAAATCCTTCACTTCATGTGATCAAAGTAGTCTGGCTGGCTGCTTCCATCACTAAAATGTAGACACCTTATTTGTGTCCATTGGGCCCATTCTAATTCAAAGTTAAAATACTCATAACATAGCTTTCATGTTGAGGTTCTGCAAATGCCATCGTCCTAGGAGAAGGATCTGTTCTTGCGAATGACTAAGGAAGAGAAAATGTGTGGTGCACCAAGCTCTTGGCTATTGTTTCTGAGTGTGTGCATCACTGGGGGTGGGGAGAGGGGAAACTAGGGAAAAAAGAGCAGGAGGGAGAGAGGGAAAAGGGATGGATGGAGAGAGGGGAAGTACGGGGGAAGAAGAGGGGGAGAGAGAAAGGAAGAGGGTGAGAGGGAGGAGAAGAAGGAGAGGGAGAGAAAAGGAGACTCAGAGGGAGAGGGAGTAGGAGGGAGGGAGGGAGAGAGGGAGAAGGGAGAGGGGCAGGAAGAAAAGGGGGAGGGAGAGGGAGAAAGGGAGAAGGAGGGGAAAAGAGAGAGTGAGAGAGGGGGGGAGTCAGACAGAGAGAGGGAGAAGGAGAGAGAAAAGGAGAGGGGGCAGGGAGAAAGAGAGGACAAGGAGAGGGGGAGAGAGAGAAGAGAGGGAGGGGAAAGAGACTAAGTCTCTGAAGTCTCCATCTTCTGGAAAAACAAATTAAGTGCTAAAAATCCAATAAACTTTTACTACCAGTTTATTACATGTCAGATCCCTTTCTGGGCAAGACAGAACGCCACACAGTCTGTGGGTCTTAGAGCCAGGATTCTACACTGCCTAGCTATCTCAGAGTTTACTTCCTTAATCACTGCCTCTTAAAACCTTCTCTACAGGAAACTATGATTCAGATACTTTTTTTCTTTTTGACTAATGATAAAGAAAAAAAAAATTCTCATTGCCTCCACACCAACATTCATCATGAGAAGAATATGCACAAATATTTTGAGGTTGTATCTTTAATTTTCAGAATGTCTCAGTGATATTTAAACAGTGTTCAGGTACGGGTGTTTGCTCAGTCGTTTGGGGCTGAGTCCCAGTTGCTATACTTTCCCTTTCTTTCTGAAGGGGACTCAGTGTGCTTATTTTTTATGATCTTAGATCTTTTCAAGTTTTTATTTGGTGAAGTGCTTACCCATTCTGAGTGCCATGCGGATGCCAGCCCCTTCCTGGCGGAGGAGGTCAACTGCTTAAGAACCTGGTGCCAGAGTGGGTGGCTTTGTGTCACCTTCAGCTCTGCTGTTTATTTAGCTGTCTCATCTCTGACAATTGACTCACTTTTTTATACCTGATATATATATATCTATATATCTATATCTATATCTATATCTATATCTATATCTATATCTATATATATATAAATTATCTGGAGCTATACACCTAAACTTGTCATTTGCTTCAATCTCAATGTCCACTTGTGTTTAAGTACCATTAGGTGCTGTTACTATAAAATGAGAGGGGGGTCAGGGAGATGGCTCAGTACAATAAGCACTTGCCTGGCAAGTGCAAGGACCTGAGTTCAATCCCTGGTTCTGAAAAAAAACAAAAATGAGAGGGAAAACTAAGGTTTCAGGGCTAATGTTGGAGAAACACCTTTCCACCTGTCACTATTTAGAATTTCTATGGAATCAGCCGGCCTCTTCTGTTTTTGAGTGTCCTAGATTTTTCTTTTTTTAATGTATTTAGTTGTTGCAGGGTCTCACTACGCAGCTCACACTTGTGGTGATCCTCCTTCTTTTAGCCTCCCCAGCACTGGGATTACAGGTGTGCGCCTCTATGCCTGGACTCTGGTCAGCTCAGTGTGCCTGAGGGCAGGGCTAGCGGGACATGTGCTTCTGAGGATTGAACCGCAGTCCCTGCTCTTGCCTAAGCAGGCACTTAGTCTGCTGAGCTATCTCACTGGCCCTGTATGTGTCCTGGATTTGTAGGTGTGTAGCAGTCTTTCCAGCTTCCTTAGGACAGACAGGGTTATTCTGCTTCCAGATACTCCTCAGCTGTGTACAGTGAAGGGAGGCATCCTATGAGGTGAAGTATGAGACGCAGTTTCCCTAAGACAATGATCAGCAGAGCTAGAGCTCTAGCTGCCAGCCCTGCGCTTGGTGTTCTTCTGGGCACACGGCCTCGCTTCTTTAGACATAGGCTCAGTGAGAACAAGTCATTGCTTTATTGCATTCAAAACATTTATGGGAGAGACTCCATAAACCTCTCGAGTGTATAACCCTGGGGTAATAAAACTTCCAAGATTTGGAGCCTGCTTGTGTTTTCATCTTCTCTCCAGGTCTTAGTGACTCAAAAGTCCATATGTTAAAATCTCAGAGGCTGATTCAGAGAAACCTCCTTTAATTTGGAACTTGCTGGTAATCTCTTATTGATTTGCTTCCTCTCCTTTCCAAACTCAGATTTTTTTCCACAGGACTTCTTATAATTTTTCCAAAGTTTTCTGCTATAAGCCATCTGTGGACATTTTACAGAATGGCTTTAGGTCGTGGGAAAGTTCTTGTTTCCTGCATTGCACATGTAGGAGTAAGCTCTGCTCACCGCCACCGCTACTTCGCAGAGGGCAGCTCCATCTGTCTGTAAGTTTGCTGTCATTGGAAAGCAAACTTGCTCTGTGTCTACAGCTGTAAAAATGTCTTAGAGTGTTCATTCATTCAAAAAACTCAATGGTGCCTTGAGTGTTGCCTCTTTTCTCAAGGTAACAATCTGTAAGGAAATGAAAACTTTTAAGTGTTCTATATCAGAAGTCCTGTTGTGAGGGGGCTGGGGTGATGGCTCAGTGGAATAAGCGCTTCCCTGGCAAGCATGAAGACTTGAGTTCGATCCCCGGTTTGCCAAAAAAAAAAAAAAAGAAGTCCTGTTGTGGGTAGCAGAGACCTATTTCATGGAGATCAATTTTTCCACCAATCAGGAGTGTGTGTGTGTGTGTGTGTGTGTGTGTGTGTGTGTTTGGATTTGGAATGATTTAAGAATATTTATTGTGTATTTCGTCCTTGTAGTTGCATAATGCAAGAATTATACAACTTATCATAATGCAGAATCAGGGGGAGCCTTGAGCTTCTTTTCTTGTAACTGGATGTACTAGATGGTCCCATAAGCTCCTTGAAAATAGAAACTATCTTGTATAGTAGATCTGGTGGTTGTACCTGTTACTTTAAATTTCTAAAAATAAGAATATATAGTTCACATATTCTAAGAAATACCAAAATAATCTTGCAAGTCTGAAATGATCGAAAGATTGCATTTGTTCATTTTTTTCTACATTTTTTCCCTTTGAAAGTGTGTCTGGGGGTGTTGAGTGTGTATGAGAAAGACAGGAGAGGACAGGAGAAGAGAACAAGAGTGAGAGAGAGAGGGAGAGAGAGAGAGGGAGAGACAGAGAGAGAGAGAGAGAGAGAGAGAGAGAGAGAGAGAGATTGAGATTGAGACTAGGATCATGTTATGTGGTTTTGTTACTTGCTTTTTAAAATAACACATTATGAATTTTACTTAAATGTATAATCCCCATGATTTATTCACTTATTTTAGACTTTTAACTTGATTCTGTTTTGACTTTATGTATTTTCTGTTTTGATTTTATTATTACATCTATTTCAATATTGGTGTATTATGTATTTATGTGTCTATCTTGTCTCCAGCTTTTCAACTCTGTGCATTGCTTTTGGATATACACACATGTTTGTTTTCAATTTCATAGGCAAATGTTGCCTTTTATATTGTTATCATAGAGACGATAATTTTCATTTGTGTATTAGAAATTTAAATTCTTTATTTTGAGAACTGCTTACCTGTGACTCTTCTTCCACTTAATGTGCTGTGTTGGGTCCCCCTCTCATCTTCATTCTGAAGAAATCATCACCCAATAGCAACGCTACCTAAATCAATCATTATGGGGATTAACTTAGTGTTTATTGTTTTGGAGGAGGCATTGGGGGTTAAGCCCAGGGCCTCTGCGCTGAGCTTTAGCCCCAGCCCTTTTGTTATACATTTTTAAAAATTAATTAATTAAGTTTTATTTCAAGACAAGCTCACCTTCATTTGAAGGTTTGTTTTGAGAAGTCTGCCATGGTTGCGGGCTTCACTTTATAGGTGCTTTGTTTCTTTTCTCTAACTGCTTTTAATATTCCACTCTTGTGCTGAGTTTCCGGGATCTTGCTTCCTATATACCTTAGTGTGGATTTATTTTGGTTGTGGCTCTTTGGAGGTCCGTATGCTTCACTCATTTGTATGTCAAGTTCTTTATCCATGTTTGGGAAAGTCTCACTAAGTTGCTAAATTGCCCAGGCTGGGCTCAAGCTTGTGATCTTCTTGTTACAGCCTCCCAGAGTGCCAGGATTGTAAGCAAAAATGAAGCGCCACACCCAGTGTAGTTTACTTTTTTAATTTCAGTAATGGCCCTTCTTGATAACACTTGCAGATAATTGTATTTGGTACTATTTCCTTGTTCGCATTTCTATTCCTTAAAGCTTAACTTTTGAAATAGAATTAAATAGTCTATTTACATTTTTTCCAAGCTTACATTTTCTTTCATTTGAATTTTTAACATTTAACTTTATAGTGAACTTGGAATTATTTGTTTTCCTCTCCAACAATTGATAAATCTCCTAAGATCACTTATTAAACGGTACCTTTTTATTTGTCATATTTGTTTCTATGTTTATTCTTGGGAGTATCTACTATTTATCCCTAATATTTTGTTCATTCTTACTCTAGTTTTGCAGTATGTTTGTTTGGGTTTGGGGGTACTAGGAATCAAACCCAGGATCTTATGAATACTAAGTATGTACTTTGCCACTGAGCTACAGCTTCCGTCTTCTGGGTTCACAGTTTTGATTATTACAACTTCTCAGTACAGTTTACCATCTGAGAAGACAAATTCCTCATTTTGTTCTATTGAGAATGCATTGTATTTTCCTGTTCATTTTCATCTTTTGTTTTTTTGGTGGAACTCAGGATTGAACTCAGGCCCTTGCACTTGCCAGGGAAGCGCTTATTCTACTGAGCTATCTCCCTGGCTCCACTCATTTTCATCTTATAGAAGCTTAGAGTCATTTGCCAAGTTCAAAATGTGTTTGGGATTTTGCATAGAATTTCACTAACCCATAAGATTTTTTGAGATGCAGCCATAAAAAAAAAGCCATATAGTGTTCCCATTACAGTGACGTTGTTTCTGAGGTGGAAGATAACTTCTGTGGGCCGTATGTTAGTTGAGTTGCACAAGAATATATTCAGCTGGTGATTTGCATTTGCAAAGAACATTTTCAGAAGAGACTTTTTCAAGTTGTTCTGCTCGATCCTATTTTATTTACAAGTATCTGCTACCTTTCTTTAAAACGATGATGTCAGTCGTCTGTTACCAATGAATCTCGAGCATGAAAGATTTTTTTTTTTTGGTTACTTGAGATTTAAACTGGTACTTTTGCATAGAGCTACATCTGCAGTCCTATTTCAATATATTTTTAAAATTTTAAGACAGAGTCTTGCTAACTTGTCCAGGCAAATATTTTAATCCTAAAAATTTGTAAGCATATTAAAATTCTCTTGAAAGCCAAATCCCCTTTAACGCTTAAAGGCTCTCTTAAGCAACTGGTTGTGAATGTTAGCATATTAAATGAATTCTATACTTAAATGAGTTTTAAAATGTATAGATGGAGGATGGACCAAAATCTGCTTATAAACTTGTTATATAAAAAACAAACGTAGTTTTCACTCATGTAATCCCTGCTTATCTGTGTCTATTGTTTTTGGTTCCCATTCAGTTTTTGGTTTTTTCCCCCCTGTTTTAAGTGCATGTGTCTTCATTTCTGGTGGGAATTCTTGCTAAGTGATATGTGTCTTTCTCTTCCTTTGGGATTTGAATGATCCCAGAACCATCTTCTCTGTCCTTTTTTTCCCATCAATTCTGCTTCTCAGATGACAGTGTCTGTGTTTGGTTTCACGAACCTCCAGATGAAATGTTTGTTTTCTTCTGGAAATATACACTGATAGTCTGTTTTCCAAAAAGCACAAGGTGATAACATGAAGTTTTGATTTTTATTTTCCTGAGCAAATGCAAAAAGGATAACATTATTTTCAAAAACTGCCCATGAAGAACAGGATCATTAAATTAGAAAAAAAATTCAATTAGTTTGAGCAATTCTATTTATGTATTTGGGTTTTGGTAGAAAGTTTTGAACAGAAGACTTTCTGTAATTAAAGAGGGGGATTAATTTTGAATTCTTATTTATTGGAATAATGTTCTAGTGACAAATAAAAAATATCTAAATGCTCACGGCTGAAAATGTTAGGGAGCTACCTAGTTCAGAAGCATTCTGACTTTTGGAAACTTGTGGTCTTTTAAAGTCCTGCATTTTCTATGGAATTTAGAAAGAGAAGAAATTTTTATATCTGCCCATAACAACTTCTTTGAAGAACACTGGATTTAAAATGTGAAAAACTTAATTTATTGGCACTTGAGAAATGAGATCAAATAATTTCAGAAAGAATTTTGTGTTAACTTCTGTTAAACTGTAACTTAAAGATTATTTTCCTTTTTTATGTATTTAGTATAGGGTCTACAAGGTCTCATCACACAGATGGGACTTGTAGTGATCCTCCTGTTTTCAGCCTCTCAAGTGCTGGGATTGCAGCAAGCACCACCACGCTCAGTCTCAATTGCTATCTCAGTGTACCCCGGGGTCGGGGAGGGCACAGCTCGCGGGGGATCAAACTCTAGTCTCTGCACCTGCCTAAACAGGTACTTTAATCCATTGAGTTATCTGGCCAGCCCTAACTCAAAGATTTTTTTTTTTTTTTTTTTTGGGAAAGACTAAATTGTAGACGCTGATGCTTTAGCTTGAAGAGGTCCTAAAAGTAATCAAGAGTGAACGTAGATGAATGCTAGCAAGATGCACTATTGGAAATCATTGAATTTTCACTATGTTTTAGTTGCCAACTTTAGAGAACCATGGCTGTGGTCTTCTGATAGGATTTGGGGAAGGCTTTTATTTCAAACACCAGGAAACATAACCAAAATATATAGTTAGTGTTTAAATAAAAACAAAATGAATTGAAGTAAAAGATATTTTGTCTTTAATATCGCTCAAAATATTTCCCCTCACTGTTTTTCTTTTTTTTCTTTTTTTTTTTTTTCTATTTTAGGGAAGGGTCTACAAGGTGTTCGGGGTCTCACTACTAGATCGGACTCATAGTGACCCACCTGTTTACAGCCTCCAAGAACTGGGATTACAAGCGCGCGCCACTACACCCAGTTTCAATGACTGTCTCAGCATGCTCCATGGGGCAGGGCCTGCACAGCAGGCCCAGGGATTGAACCCCCCAGCCCCTGTGCCTGTTGCAGGTACTTTAGTCCACTGAGCTATTTGGCTGGCCCTATTCCCCCCTCCCACTTTAAGCTCACTCATTTCATTGTTTTGCCACTTTCTGAAGCAGTCCTGCTCTGTGAGTATCTTCGTGTGTGTGATCGGATCTGTGGTGAGTACTGCTGCCGAGTATTGTAAAGTGGAGAGCTAGCCTCTTAAGAACATCACTGTCTTCTTGGCTCGTTCACTAGAGTTGGCGCTGTATCTGTTCTAGCTCTTCCCTGATGTCAAAATGACCACACACGGTAAATATTTTCAGTCTGTTCAGGACATGGAGACAGCCATGTCAGATCAACTAAAGATATTCAGGAAAGAGGACTTCCAAAACCGCTTCAGAGAGTGGCAAGAATTATGGAATAAGTGTGCTCACAGAGAAGGGGAATATTTTGAGAAAGATTAGTGGCAACTTATCTTTGACTGAGATAAAGTTTTAAAATGTGAACATTCACTCTCTGTTTTGTTCACATCTCTGCAGTTGGAGACCGAGCTCATGTGCAACTTCTATGGTTTGCAAAAAAATCATTTTGAGCTGGGGAGATAGCTCAGCAGTCTAAGCGCCTGCCTGGCAAGCGCACAGTCCTGTGTTTGGTCCCTGGTGCCACATGCCATGGTGGCTTCTCACTGAGATGGCCACTGAGACCGGGTGTGGTTGTACACACCTGTAATCCCAGCACTGGGAAGACTGAGACAGGAGGATGACTACCAGTCAGAGCCGTGTGGTGAGACCCTGTACCAGATAAATAAATAAATGATTAAAAAGAAAAAGAAACATTTGTGTTATTGTTTAGAAAGAAAATAGCCTCACTCAAAAATGAATTTTTTTTCTAAACATCTAATTAAATTGTGCTCTATTTTAAACCACTAAACATAAATTAGATAATTATCCAGTGTGATCCAGATTCAGCCCAATTTTGTTTTTGATGAAAATGTAATTCAGGCTAGTGAGATAGCTCAGCAGACCAAGTGCCTGCTTAGGCAAGTGCAGGGACCAGGGTTTGATCCCTGGCACCACATGCCATGCTAGCACTGACCCCGGGTGCAATGCGCCAGCCACCATGACTGAGCATGGTGGCGTAGGTCCATAATCCCAGCACTTTGGGAGGCTGAAATTAGGAGGATCACTATGAGTCTGAGCTGAATAATGAGACCTTGTGCCAAATACATAAATTTTAAAAAATATGAAATGCAATTCAAAGATGCTAAGCATGAGCTGGCAAGCAGAGCACAGGAGCTGGGGTTCGATCCCCGGCGTGCCATGCTGGCCCTGCCCCTGGGGCACACTGAGATGGCCATTGAGACTGGGTATGGTGGTGCGCCCCTGTAATCCCAGAGTTTGGGAGGTTCAAAACAAGAGCATCACTACGAGTCCAATCTGTGTAGCGAAACCTTGTAGACCCTGTAGACCCTGGCCTAAATACATTAAAATAACAGATGCCAAACAGACATGCAGATGATTATTTATTTATATTTTGATAAAGACTACCACTAAAGACTGCTAGCTGGATTGTTTCTTTCTTAAACAAGAGGGTAGTGGTAGAGTAGATGATAGCTGGACATCAGACCCATGCGGAGATGGTGGCCAATGAGAATTGCCCACGATTCATGTGAGGAAACAAACAGCCAAGAAGGACTGCAACATTCATAGTCCAAGCAGCTACAGGAAAAGGCTGTAATTTACTAAGGAGAACAACTAGGGGAATAATATTGGGGTTAGTTGTTTATGTATTTCCATAGTTTTTATTTTCAGTCCAACAAATCAACAAGGAAGATTTACAAGGAAAGCAAAAAGAAGATATTTTTTTCCATAGGTAAAGAATTTGAAAGCAATGTCCGGAGCAGCAGCGGAGCATTTGCTTGTTTCTTACCGCGTGGCTTATCAGTCTTTCGACACTCAACGTGGATTGCTGCCTCATCCTCTCCTGTCTGGGTTTACACCACACACGTTCTGCCCTTTGCCCTCAGGAGTCCAGGTGCTGAAAGGTGGGCCTCGGGGCTCCATACCCACAGCTGCCACGAGTTTATGCTGCAACATGCACTCTTGGAGGTGGCTGTTCATAACCATGTAAACACGCTGCACAAGCAACCAGGTGCCCGAGATGAGTGGAGGGAAACAACAGCTCAAGACAAAACTTCGAGAATGGTTTTGACATAGACGTTAGAAGTCGTGGCCTAGAGTGGCCCAAGAATAAGAGTTAAAGGAGAAGAAAAGGGGTCCATGAAGTTCCAGATTTAGTGTTTTATGATCCAGAGAAAGAACCAATAAAGACACTGAGAAGATGCAAGTGGAAAGAAAAATGAATGAGCAGGATGTGCAGGAAGCCACGTGAAGAGGTTGAATGGAGGTAGAAGGCGCAATGAACGATCACAGATGCTGCTGAGGCCTGGCAGGATAAGAATCAAGGTTCTCTCGGATCTTTAGACTTAGTGCCTTGAGACCCTGAGAAAAAGCCTTTTCAGTATAATGAAGCCAGTTAGGATGGGATCAAGGAAAACACACTCAGGGAGATCCTGCAACTGTACAGTCAATGAAGAGAGTAGGAACAGATAACTCTTTTGAGTTATTTCAGCAAAGACAGCAGGCAGTAGCTACAGAGTGACAGAGATTTCTTTTCTTTAAAGAAGCAGGATTTCAGTAGTTTATGTGAATGTAAATGGCCTCTGGAGAGATAGAGACATTACCTTAAGCAAAGGGTGGAACACAGTGCCCCCATGGAGGGGGTGATCTCAGGACACAAGGGGTCAGCTGCAAACCCCAAGGCTGGAGGAAGTACATGAGCTCAGATAAAGATGCCATAAGCAGTTCTGTAAAATGTTTCTCTAAATTAACTCATATTTTTATCCAAATAAGAATTCAGATCAACAACTCAGAGTATGGAGCTAGGAAAATGGGTAAGTGGCTACTCACTAGTTATAATCATCATTATAAATGGCCTTGACTCACTAATCAAAAGAAATACACAGGTAGATGGATCAGGAAACAAGATCCAACAATATGATGTATACAAGAAACACATTTAGGGCCAGCAAGATAGCTTGATGGTCTAAGCACCGACCTGGCAAGCACAAGGACCCAGGTTCGATTCCCAGTACTGCATGCTATGCCAGCCCCAGAACCTAGGCACTCAGTGCCAGCCACAAAAATGGGTTTGGTGACACATGCTGTAATCCCAGCATTGGGGAGCCTAAGACAGGAGGATCACTATGAATCTAAGCTGTGTAGTAAGACCGTGTTCAAAATAAATAAATAGGGTGGAAAACACAGAAGAAATGGAAAGATTCCTAGATATGTATGAATTAGCAAAGCTGAATCAAGAAGATATAAAAATTCTATAAAGCACCTGCAAGCAGGCGCAGGGACCAGGGGTTCAATCCCTAGGTCTGCTGTGCCAGCCCCACCCCTGGGCACACTGAGACAGTAATTGAGATTGAGCATGGTGGCCCAGTCTAATATCAGTTAATGAGATTAAAAATATAATTAAAGACTTCTCAACAAAGAAAAATTTAAAGACTCAATCCAAATATTGGCATCTGAGATGAATACATATTTCCCAGATTAAGAAATACAGATAGCAAAGAAAAACATGAAAAAAAAAAAAACATTTGACATCATTGGTCATTTGAGAAATGTAAATTAAAACACTTAGATTCCATCTCACCCCAGAAAGAATGGCTGTCATCAGGAAATCAACTAGTAACAAATACTGATAGGTCTGTGGGTTAAAAGGAACCCTTTTTCACTGTAGGTAGGTGTGTAGACTGTTGCAACTACTATGGAAATCAGTGTGTAGATTGGTCAAAAACTAGGATTAGAAGTCCCATTTGACCCAGTTACTCCCTTTCTGGATATCTTCCTAGAAAAATTAAAAACATTGTACACAGTGATATATGGGCACCATGTTAATAGCAGCTCATTTTATAATACCTAAATCTTGGAAACAACCAGAATGCTCATCAACCAAGGAGCAGATAAAAATGATGTGTGCTTTTTTAAATTAAAATGAAGTATTACTCAGCTATAAAGAAGGATAAACTTTAGACTTTTATAGCTAAATGGATGCAACTTGAGACTATACTCATAAGTGAAATAAATCAGTCACATGTGTGTAAAATCACTGTGTCCCTAGTGTAAGAAGCTGAATAAGACCCAACATGTACAATAGATATTGGGAAAGGAAAAGAAACTAGGAGACCAGGGAGATGGCTCAGTGGAATAAGTGTTTCCGTGGCAAGTGCAAGGGCCTGAGTTCAATCCTCAGTTCTGCCAAAAAAAAAAAAAAAAAAAAAAAAAAAAAAAAAAAAAAAAAAAAAAAAAGAAAAAGAAAAGAAAAAAAGAAAAAGAAATGAGAAGAAAATGTTTAAAAGGAAAGAAAAACTGGAGTGGGGGAAAGGAGAAAAGAAATGGAAAAAATAGACACAAAGATATACACAAAGATAATTAAGATCAATATACTATTAATTTCTATGAGTTTATTGAAAAGAGAGGTTTGTGCTTACATCATTTGGTGTATTTTTCATGTGTGTGCCTTGTAATCTGAGCAGCTTCTTTGAAGGAAAGTAAATAAGCAAAGTACTAACCATTATTACTCTCCTACTATCTTGTTTTGAAATTTTGCATCATTGCTTTTATTGTGGTTTTTCTCTTTAAAATTAAAAAAAATGATGACTTAGATAGAGTGAAGGACAGCTACGATTCACAGGAAACACACAGATCCTGGACAAGACATTGGAAGGACTGTGGGCCTTGATGTGGAAATTCCCCAGAACCGAAGCAGCAATTGCTCTGGCAGGATCCCTGCTAGCAGTGTCAAGAAATGGGGCAAAGGTCTTGGACGTATTCACATGGCCAGAGAAGTGGGGCTGGTGCGTAATACAGTCTAATGTTAGGAGCTGGGAACTGTGACAGTTCAACTCTACAGAAGGCTAAACAATTCATGGAACAAAGGCTCCCACATTTTACCACACGATGAAAGGCCTGGTTTCCCAGCTCACAGTCTGTACTGAGGAGAACAGAACACCTGAGTGTGGGAACAAGCCATAAGCTGTACGCCATAGGTGACTTCAATGTCAGCTAAGCTGGGAAGCCACTAACTGTAGAGTCAACACAATGCTGTAACATTCAGGGAGGATTAAAGGACAAGCTGACCCTGGCTGGGAGGCTGATGCCTGCAACTATCTCTGTATAAATGGGGAGCAGGAAATGAAAACAACATCATGAACAATAACAAAACAGCTGTTGGAAATCAGCCGGAAATGGTGAAGCTATTATGAGAAGAAAGTTGACAACGTGAGAATGCGCAGGGTGCTCTGACTTAGACTTAATAGCCCCATGGCTTTATGCCTGATCTTTTACTTTATCCTTAGCCTCTTCATTTGTAGAACAGGATCAAAACATGTACCTTTTGGTTACTGGCAGAATATGGACATTCTTGGCAGAGGTCCCTCAAAAATATAAATTCCTCTATGAAAACATTTGTGTATCTTCCCCATCAATGTTTATTTATTATTTATTTTTAATTTTATTTTTTATGTATTTGGTACAGGGTCTCACTACACACCTTGGACTCATACAGGTCCTCCTGTCTCAGCCTCTCTAGTGCTGGGATTGCAGGTTTGTGCCACCACCCCTGTCTTGGTGGCCAGTTCAGTGTGCCCAGCACACTGGTGGGGCCAGCACAGCATGTGGTATCAGGGATGGAACCCAGTCCCTGCACTTGCCTAAGCAGGCACTTAGTCCACTGAGCTTTCCTGTTGGCCCCCTATCTATGTTTAAATGTTCTTTGGTTACAAATTTTTGTGTATTTTCTCAACTATACATCTAGAAGTTGTCTGTATTACATAAAATTCAGTACACATAGATTTGTGTGAAGCCTGTCCTAGACTTAATTTTAGGTAATGCAGTTTGTTAGTTGCCAATATCATAAGTTGTTAACAGTGCATTTCTAACGTCATAACTTAACTAACACACTACATTGCAGTAGGCAGTGTTTCTCCTTGGGATCCCAAGGTGGAGTGGGAGCTACCGGTATCCATTCATCACCAGAGGGTATCATGTTGCTATCCGGGAAAAAGATCAAAATAAAATTATATTTCTATTGAATGTGAATGGGTTTTCAATACCAACGTAAAGCTGAAAAATCAGGAGTGCAACTGGTGTGAGTTGGGGGCCATCTGCAAGCTGAAGGCATTCAAATTAAATCACACGCTTATTGCACAAGCACAGTGTGTGCAGCAGCTTCCTAAGGACAATAATATACTTGTGCATGAGATAGTTTACCAGGCTAACTCAGGCCCATTACTCTTAAAGTCCTCGTCTGATACCACATGACTGCATCAGGAGCCCCAGATCCTCTTGCCTTCAGAGATGATAAATAATATTTCTAGAGACGGGGGAGGAGAAATGTTTTGTAAGGCTTTTCAGCTGACCTCTCTGAATCCCCTTTAGGTCTGTTAAGATAATGAATGTGCCAACACCACAAATCAGTAACTAGCCCACGCTGAGGGCTAGAACAGGTTCAGTAAATGGTTGTTATCACCATTCATTGTTTATACCCAGTTTCAGTTGGGTCATCTGTAGTTTTACAAGTCAGTAGGATTACTGCGGGCATGAAGTGTGATACATAAAATAATTGAATATTTCTAAGGGCTGGGGAGATAGCTCAGTGGCATAAGCACCTGCCCGGCAAGAGCAAGGTCATGAGTTCGATCCCTAGTACAAAAAAAGTTATCAAAAAATTTATATTTCTAACATTGTTGTTCTATGCTTTGGGGTATTTTTCCTACCACTTCATGTACTCAGGACATGATTTTCTCAAGGTCGTATACGTAATTCCTTCTGATAAAGAACCTGGTAGGAAGTTAAAAAAAAAAAAAAAAACCAGAAAGGATGATTCACTTCATAAGTCCTCAAAATGATTTAAGACCTGAACATAATGATGACAGAGACCTATCTGCGGAAATGGTATTCTTAGTAAGACAATGACCTGTGGTCTCTTGGTTCAGTTTGCAGAACCAGAATTTGCTGAAGAGTAACCACAGAGAGCCAGCTTTACTGGGCTCCAACAGCGGCCTTCCAGGGTAAGGAGCCAGTGGCAACTGGCAGCTGTGCTGCAGGAAATCCAGGCTGGGCAGAGAAGAGGTCCTTCAGAACGGTGACAGTGTTATTCTACACAAAGCTATTAAGCTGTCTACTTGAGAAAGAGACCTTCACTCCCAAGGTCTCTTCCGTCTCTTTCACTTTGATTCTTCTGGCTATTATAAACATGTATAAATCCAATTTGATATTTGTGGAAGGCCCAGAGAAGTTCAGGTCAGTTAACAATAACCCTGTTAAGCGGCTTCTTGGCAACACTGTCTCCACTTAATGTGTTTCTCTGGCTCGGAAATTAAATAGACCTTTGCAAGAGTTTAGATGGCTTATTCTAGGTTAGTCTTTGACACAGTAAGCCTGAAAAATAATATGTTGGCCTAGGGGAGAAGAAGATTTATTAGTTTCTTTCATATTATTCTTAAATTACAAAGACATTGAATTTCTTGAAATTATTTGATCTATACCAGTACTATGATCTTCTTGGTGGATTAATGCATTTCCATCATAAGTGATAATCAGGGTCTTGTTTTGTTAGGTGTATGAGAAATGAAGAGCAAGGAGGGTTTGCGTCCCTCTGAACACAACCAAGAGCTGGAAGGACCTTCTAAGATGGCCTTGAAAGCTAAATTTAAACAAGGAGAGGAAGCTTTTAAAGTCCTTTTAAAAAACCTCTTAAAATCGCATATCAAAGAGCAATGTCAGCTGGACATAGTAGCATTCACTCCAGAACTCCTTCAGGCTGAGGCAGGAGGAATTCTAGCTCAAACCTAGCCTGAGCACGTTAAGGACTTAATGAGAACTTGTCTCGAAATTAAAAAAAAAAAAAAAAAAAAAAAATTAAAAAGAGGGGCCTCTGCAATGAGCCTCCAGTGAGGAGAGAAAGAAGGTGAGGTTGGGCTGAGGGAAACAGAGCTTCCAAGCAGTCCCTGTGGAAGAGGGAGGGAGGGAGAGAGAGAGGGAGAGGGAGAGAGAGAGAGAGAGAGAGAGAGAGAGAGAGAGAGAGAGAGAGAGAGAGAGAGAGAGAGAGAGAGAGAGAGAGAGAGAGAGAGAGAGAGAGAGAGAGAGAGAGAGAGAGAGAGAGAGAGAGAGAGAGAGAGAGAGAGAGGAGAGAATGAGAATGGCAGCACAGCAGGGATCTGGTGACCAGTTGTTCACAAGGAACAAAAGACCACAAAGCATCCAGAGCCTCAGTAATTACTGATTGAGGAGATTCAAAGAGGTGATTATTGGATGACTCAGTGGGTAGAGATGGTTTTATACTAAGAAGGATCTTGCCCCGAGTGTCTTTAGTCTTAGTTGTTTAAGTCTTGGTCTTAGTGGGTGGAAGAGGATGACCTACCCCTAAAGAGATAAGGAGAAATCTCAGCAGGTGACATGAATAATCCCAAGTCACTGCTTATCCTTAGAGAAATATGCAAAAATAGCCATTATAAATTTGTGGTCCCCTACAGACTGGGGTTGTAGCTCAGTGTAAACTTCTTTCTTTCCCCCACATAAAGGGTAGCTTAGAACAGAATGTTTGAGTTAAATTTTCTTTTCTTTTTCTTTCTTTTTTTTTTTTTTCAATTTTTTTTATTTTAGGGAAAGGTCTACAGGGTGTTCAGGGTCTCACTACTAGACTGGACTCGTAGTGATCCACCTGTTTACAGCCTTCCAAGAGCTGGGATTACAGGTGTGCACCACCACACCCAGTTACAATTGCCATCTCAGCATGCCCCAGGAGCAGGCCCAGTATAACAGGCCTGGGGATCAAACTCCTGTTCCTTATGCCTGCTTGCAGGTGCTTTAATCTGCTGAGCTGTTTGGTCGGCCCTTCCATTTGTTTTTAAGAATGAAAATTTATGTTGATTTATCCTCTCATATGTCCTGAAGCCTGCAATTTCTTGTTAATGGTGTGATGTTTGGCAACTTTACATAACGCTATGAGCAGGTTGGTCTTTTTGGAGTAATTAGTTGTAAATACTGAAACAAAGAGGCCAAAATACTTAGAACTTAGTAGTTACTAACAAAGATGTTGTTTCCTTACTAAATTTAGATCATATAGGGTTAACCATGAATGGAACAGTGTAGGCATCTTGCCAAATTCATTTCTCCAGTTTATCTAATGCATGGTTACCTCATCCCGTTTCTTTTCTTCAAAAGCTAAGATTAAAGTGAAAAACTGAAATCTTGCCCTCACAGATGGCTTCTACCATTATATCCCTGCTCATCTAATGGTGGAGAATGTTCTTGATTGATTCTGTGTGTTGTAGTTTGGTCATTGGGGAATCACAGCCTCAGATGGAGACAAGCATGAGGTGGTAGTGAGGCTGGTTCTAGAAGATTCTTCAGGTCAATGCTTGTGGAAGAGAAGGGAAGAAAGTGAGGTCAGACTGATAGAATACAGAGCTTCCAAGCAGTCCCTATGGAAGGGTCAGGCAACCTTATGAGGATTGGGGTTCTAAAGAGGACACAACACTCCCAGCCATCCTGAGGGGGGAGAGAGAGAGAGAGAGAGAGAGAGAGAGAGAGAGAGAGAGAGAGAGAGAGAGAGAGACAGACAGAGATAGACAGAGAGACAGAGAAAACCTTTGCAGTCCTGAGGCAAAAAGAAAGCATGATCTTGGACTAGATGACTCTTCAGCTAATTGCCTGAAAGAAGCTAACAGCAAGGGCTGTCCATAAGTGGGACACCCAGCAGTAAGGGTAGGAGTAAGTCTTCTACTCCAACAAGGAGATCTCACTGGTTTTCCAGTGTTTGACAATGTAAGTACCTGGGCTTATGTAAAGAGTGGTTTTTATGATGATTAATTTTTTGCAGTATTTGGACTCAAACTCAGGATCTCATGAATACAATTCCTCTATCTATGTGCTCATGGGAGGGTTTTAAGAGCCTGAAATACCTGGAAGCCAGCTATGTGACCCTCACAGCTGATGTCCTAACTGTACTACAGTTCGTAGATGGAATTTATGTCCTATATGGATTTTATTCTGAAGAATCAAGCACAAATCCATTTTTATCCACTTGAGTAATGGACGGTGATGAAATAGACAAAAATTTAAAAAGGATAACAGTGCAAAGGAGCCTAGAAGAGGTGTTTAACACATACATTAAAATAGGAAATATAAAGTTGTTGAGGAAAACCAAGACTGAGTAGATTGAGGACACTCTCCTGTAGGGATAAAGAACAAGAACGGATGTAGTGAGGTGTGGCACAAGTGCTCTGCCATACCACTTGAAGGGACTCACCTGACTTTCATAGGAGCATCAAGGCCCACTGGAGGTACCCTGGCATCTGTCTCACTACAGAATGACAGTGTGTGGAGGGAGGGCTGGAGGATGAGCTTTGGAGAAGTGATTGTTTCCATAATTGCAAGAAGTGATTAAATTAGCTATGGTGATAGCAGAGAATGAAGCAGAAGTTATAGGCAGAAAGAATTCACACAATTTGCGAGGAGGCAAGGTAGAACTTGGCTTACTTGGAGAACAATGTGTATAGGGCTTCAAATATACCCATTTGGTGTTATATCCAATGGGCATATGGCCATGATGTGTTGAATTTTGAAAATAAATCTGTTTGTCCTTTTCTTTTGTTTTTGAAATCACCAGTACATAAAACTCCAGATGTGGAAAGGGTTATAGAGGTCATTTATTGAAATGTTTTTATTTTACAAGAAAAAAAAATACCAAGAGGTAGAAAAATGAATGACCTGCTAAAGCAGCAGCGAGGTAGCAACTTCCCCCTCAGGCCTCAGAGTCCCAGGGCTATCTTCTGTCATGAATGCAAACACAAGATTGTGTGTCATCCATCATCCCAGACTGTAGCATGACATCTACTAAGGTACATTAAAAACTTAAACAGACAGATGTATTTCAGGCTAACCTGTACTGCCATCGTGTACACTGGGGTTCTACCCTGGCTTCCAGTCAGAGCCCTCCCCCACCATGGGACTTTTTCAAAAACATGAATTTGAAAGTATATTTTCAAAGTTCCAAAAATGGTTTTATTGTGGGAAAGAACTATATAAAATGTAAAGATCCTAAAGCATAAGTAATAAATCAAGGATATTATACTCAGGAAAAATTGCATTATGCTTATAAAAAAAACTCCAGGGGATGTGTTTTATATGAAATTCTTTGCTTGTGTGAAGTTATTTGTGGGAATCCTGGCTCTTCTGGGGCATGTTACAGGAGATCTCAGAGCCTTCCCACACTGTCTCCATTGAGATGTGGGTGGGGTGAGTTTTAGAACTCCTCGAATGTAAAACATTATACTCCCGCAACATTAAACATAGCATACGAACATGTATTGTGAATAGCCCAGTTGTTGGTGAATATTTAAAACTAAGCTTTCTGTATTTTTATATCTGACATTTGTAATAGTGTCCCAAGAGAAAACTGATGAGACATTCAGGTTAGAGTAGTGTCAGGCTGGTTGGATAATGCGCCGATTTGTTGGGATATAGGCAGGGAGTTGAGGATCCTCAGAGGGGCACCGTCAGTTTGTCTGGCATCAGCAAAGCAATTGTGTCCTTTATCCCAGGGAATGAGGACAAAAGGAGGTTACTAGAATGGGGAAGAAAAATGTATGGAGTAAGCAATCTTTTTTCTTTTTTTTTTCTGAGGGAAGGAAAGGTTTATTTAGCTCACAGTTACTGGAGGTTTCAAGACACTGGAGGAGAGGCTGGGGCACTGCCAGTGTCCAGGATAGCTCTCTCCACATCTCTGAGAAAGCACACACTAGCCAGCTTAACAGTTTGTGCCCCTGGAGGCTGGGGAGATGGCTCAGTGGGATAAGTGCTTCCCTGGCAAGCACAAGGGCCTGAGTTCAATCCCTGGTTCCGGAAAAAAGAAACAAAAAAGTTTGTGCCCCTGGCTTCGCCCCTTGGGCCCCACCCTGGTCCTCTGCCCCCACCCCTCAAGCCACTCATTGCTCCTCCAGCTGCATCTGCCCCATAACTTACATTAGTCTTTGGGGTGACAACTAGACACAAGCCATAACATTCTGCCCCTGAAGTCTCATGCACATCCCTTTATCCAAAGGCATTTCAGTCCATCTCTAGCAGTTGCCAAAGTTCAACAGTTTCAGCATTGCTGAAAAATCCAAGTCCCAAGTCTTCTCCAAGATCCAAGGCAAACTCTCAACTGTGAGCCCCTGTAGAAATAAAAAGTTAAATGCATCCAACATTCAAAGGTACAAGATAAACATTCCCATTCCAAAAGGTATACACAGAAAGATACAAACCATTGGGGCCAAAACAAGTCCAAAATCCAGCAGGGCAAACATTAAGTCCTATAGTTCCATGTGGAACATCTGAAGCAATCCGTGGCAAACTGTGAGCTCCATGTGGCTCCACCCTTACAGCACTTCTGGTGGTTGTAGCTGAGAAAGCAATCTTGAAAGGAGTTATGATCTCAGGCAGGGAAGGAGAAAGCAAGAGTGTGTATGTGCTCTTGTCTCCCTCCGGTCTCCACCATGTCTCCCACCCTGCTGGCCAGACCTTATAAATCTGAGTATGCTATGGGTTGGGGCAGGTGGGAATGGGTCTAGTAAAGCCAGGGAACATACTTAATTCAGAAACAAAGGAGAACCCGAGGCTTCAAAAAAGTTCATCTATTGTGTAAAGGTACAAATTGTCTATGATCAATGTGCTCATACCAAAAATGTACCAATCAAATCTGATGGGAAATAAAAGGTTAATATATAGGAGATATACTGTTAATTGATCCACCCAAAATATACTGTTTTATTGTGTCAGGAAGTATTTCCAGTCATTTGGGAGGAGAAAGATTGAATAAAACCAGGTTTCTGAGATAAAGAAGCTCATGGATCTGTTGGATCATCACACATGCATACAAGAGTGAAATTTTCATGTAACAGGAAGGTTAAAATTCCAAACAGATGACAATGTGTTTGAAGAGAGATTTCAGAAAGCTGCTTTTCAAAGGATATTTTCCCATACAGATGCCCTAAAGATAACAGGAAACACACTCTCAGGAAGAGTGTCAAATCTAATTGGTAAGCAAGGAGGAAAAAACAATATCAGGATGTTACATCGAGACCTGGGCACAAGGAGAGAAGTTGGTAGACGTAGCAGGTGAGGAAGGTGCTGACGCACTTCACAGAAGCTCCTTGGTCTAGAAAGGTCAGTGTGTTCATTTGTACAGCCTGGGGGCGGGGGTGCACTTAGCTGGGGCACCCGGATGGAGGGACAGAGGCTACGTGCTCATCACAGGAAGCTTAGGTTCTTTGCCAAAGATCTTTAGGGAGAATTTCAGGAAGAGTCTCTGTAATCCAGACACCAGTGGCAAGGCTCTGTTTGTGCAATTCCTCTTTTTCCCATGTCAGTGTTGACACAGAGCTCAACCCTGTATCAGTTTCAGTACACAAAACAATTCAATCATATAAATGTCTTAGAGCCATTCAGAACAGACTCATCATACGTTTTGTAGGCTTTGCAGCAAAATTTAAGGTAGGTGGGTGAGATTAATCATGAAAAAAGGTTCCTCATAGATCAATTATCCTGCTTATTCTTTTCTTCTGTCCTCCCTATTATTTACCTTTGTCTTCCAGCTTTTTTCTCAGAAATTTCAGATATTTTATTCCATCATTGTAAATACAGTAAAGCCTTAGCAAGTACTTTTACTTTCTTAGCAAGTCTAGTGGTTCTCAGAGGCTAGCATGAGACAATCACACAGGAGGCTCATTGAAATTAATTTGGGGGTCTGCTAATTTTCATTCCTAAAAGTTTCCAGATCCTCCTGGGCGGTGGACCACACTGTTAGAAACCTGGCTGTGTGTTATAACACAACATGTGAGGAATGATTAAAAAATAGAGGGGATTAGAATGTTTTTCCTTTTTAAATATTTATTATAGTAAAAGACATATCACCATTATTTTCCCTGATAGTACTGCCCCTAGCTATTTTGTTTTCTTTTGGGGGGGCTACCAGGAATCAAATTCAGGACCTCATGCTTGCTAGGCAGGCACTGCACCACTGAGCTCTATTCCCAGGTCCCTTTAGCTTTGAATACACTCATCCCATTTTTCTTGCTACTTTCTAAAGCAATTATGGAAGTCCTTTTCCATGAGCATCTTTAGTTGTGCTGCTGTGTCCGCCTCAATGTCCTGAAGAGCTTCAAAATGTTTGTCTTTCATGATCACTTTGACTTTGGGGAAGAGCCAAAAGTCACGCAGTGCCAGATCCGGTGAACAAGATGGATGAGGGTGTGCAGTAATGTTCTGACCAGCTTCCCTTTCTGTTGGATGGCGCTTGGCAGCAGCATTCACCAAATGCTTGATCAAATCTTGCAAAGACTCTCAGAAAAGACATCTTCCAGAACTTTTTCAAAAAGCAGATCAATGCAATGTGTGTGTTCAAAGTGAGGTGGAATGTTTTGAGAGAGGTTAATGGCAATATGCTTTTCACTGTAATAATACGTTTGCAAACAAAAATGTTAGATTTAAATTTATGTGAAAATTTTTATTACTACATATTTTAAGAACATTGTTCTTTGTGGGGTGTTGGTGCATGCGCATTACACGTTTTAATTCCCTTTGCGTTTCTTTGTGTTCCTCTTCCTGCCCTCTCTTCATTTCTTGATCCCTTTTCTGTTTCAGTGCAATACATTTTCTAAAATTTAGAGGCCTGGGAGATAGCTTGGTAGAATAAGAGCTTGCATGGCAAACAGAGTCCTGAGCTCAATCCCCGGCACTGCAAAAAATAGATAAATAAATACATAAATACATAAATAAATAAAATTTAACTAGTCACTTTATAGTTTGATCACCCCTTGCAACAGCTATGAATGACTTCTTCAACTCTCAGGTGGTTCCATCTGTCCATCAATATCACAAGGACAGACGCATATAGTTTCAGAAGACAGCTCCAGTAATTCTGGCAAAAAAATGTTTCTTTCCTTTCTGAATATAATCTTCTACCCCAATTATAATTTACACAAGATCAAATTATATTTCTTGATTAGTCACTGGAAAACTAATAGGAATCATCATATGATTTTGAGCATTAATTTTCCATTTAATATTATTATGCATATGTTTATTCTTTAGATAGATCCTTAGCTTGAAAATGTGTTTAAAATTAAGTAAATAGAAAAGTCCACAAAAAATGTTTCCCACCGTGCAAGCTACTGTTAGCTTCCTGTTACTGTGACAAAATACCTGAGATAATCAACTTATGAAGAGGAAAAGTTTATTTTGCGGCACAGCTTTGGAGGCTTCAATTCATGGGTAGTTAACTCCGTGAGTTTGGACTTGAGAGGCAGAACATCATGATGGGCTGTGCCTGGTGGAGAAAAATGATCAACTCATGGAAGCCAGAAGGTCAAAGTGGGAGGGGCTGCAGTCTCAATGTAATCCTCAAGGACACGCCTCCAATGACCTCACTGCCTTCTATTGGCCTCCTAAAGGTTCCACCAATAGCGCCACAGGTTGGGTCTTCGTTATGCTTTGTGTCTAGTTGTTCTGCAAAGCCTCATGCAGTCATGGGGCAGCTTCTTGTGATTAACTCTTGATCCAATGCTGGGATTATAGGTACAAGTGTTATACTCGCGGATAGCCTGAATGCAATATAAAGAAGGGAGAGAGGCTAGCCCTCTGCTGCTCCTACTGCTGCTCCTCCCTTTTGCTGTCTTCCACCTCCATAAGCTGCTGCCCTCTGCCATGTGCCGCTCTGCCTTGGAGCCAACACAGTATGGACTGAAACCTCCACTAACTGTGAACTAAATAAACCTTTCCATCCTTCATTTTGGGCATCGGGTATTTTGTCCCAGCAATGAGAGTAAAGTAACCCAGAGAGTACTCATCAGTGGATTAGCCATGGATGAGTTCATAATGAGTGTGCTGACAGGAGAGGTGGGTAACTGGGCTCGTGCCTTTGGAGGGCTCTTCTGCCCCTCCAGCTCCTCATTTTTCTCTACTTCCTGGCCACCCCTGGATGTGTGGTTTTCCTCTGCCATGGCATTTGGCTGTGCTGTTTTTTCCTTGAAGCCCACTAACCATAGGTTAAACTCACTGAAACTGTGAGACAAAATAAATCTCTCTTCCTTTACATTGCAAGTATAGGGTATCTTGCCCTAGAAGTAGGACAGTGATATGGGAAGCTGTTTAATTCTTGTTTTTTCAAAATTTTATTGATAAACAGATAGCAATGAGACAGTTTCAAATCAAATCGGAAGTACAGTTTCAACAAATAATACACTGCATATATTTTCTTAGTGGTTAATTGCTGTACAAGATGCGGACTTGAGATCCTATCTACAAACACTATTAGAACAAATCATTCTATTCATTAAGAGAATGCAACTATATATCTATCCTAACCACTTTGAATACACAGATACAAAATGGACATTCACTGGTATACCCCATTTTTTCTAAGTTCCGTTATTGAATATTATAGGTGTGTAAACTCAGCAAAATATTCTAAAAGAGTCCAGTAGCCCATAATAGCATTGGGTCTTCTGTTTAACTGGCAATGTCAGAAATTATTGACCTGATCCCCCACAGTTCAACATAACAACATGGCTTTACTTCCTATATTTCGTCTTCATACTTTTCTACTGGATGGTTAAGACCAAGGTAAAGCAGGACCTGTGCAACAAGAGTTGTGGAAGCTGTTTAATTCTGTCGGGCTGTTGCTACCAGTCACTCTCCCGGTCCTGCTTGCCCATCAGGATTAAACACTTGAGGATGTAAAGATCATGGAACTAAGGTAGTGCTCCAGCACCCTACAACTCTACCATTTAGCCCTAGACTTGGCACTTAGAAACTGTCACCATGAACAGGTTGCATGGCCTGTCTGAAGTCTGTCATGACTGTCAGGTAGGAAGGATAGTGATGTTACCTTTTCCCCCAGGTTGCTGATGCTGGTACATAATGTTTGTTCAATATATTAGAATCTTAGGGTTTTACTCCCTGAGCTCTGTCCCAGGGAAGGAAAAGGATGACTATCTCCAGGATAGTTACAGGAAAAGATCATGTGAGATGGAGTAATAAATGAATGGCAAATACACTCCAAACAAACCTTATTGTGAACTACATAAATTCCCATGTTATACAGCTTGTGCAAGGGTCCTTGATTGGGTATCCTGCAGCTACCTGAGTAAATAAGACTTGACTCACTTTCAACCTGAATTCCTCACACACAATGGCTATGGCCTTTGTATTGAATGGCTTCCAAATAAAATAATTAAGCACAGGGACCAAGATTCCATCCTTGGTATCACCCCTGGGCACACTGAACCAGCCAGCAAGACCAGGTGTGGTGGCACACACCTGTAATCCCAGAGCTGGGGAGGCTGAAAACAGGAGGATCACTATGAGTCCCAGCTTCACAGTGAGACCCTGTACAAAATACATAAAAATAAATGAATGAATGAGTAAATAAACAAATAAATAAAAGAATTACTCCCTTTGGAGATTTGTCCCCTAGTTCTTATGCTTACTTTTTCAACAATATAAACAAAACAAATACTTTCCTTGGGATTTCACTGCAGACAGTTCTAAAATATGACATCAGTTAGCCCTGTTTAGCATGATAAAAGTGTACATATGTAGATGTGGTTATTATATTATTTAAATAACTCTAGTGTTATATAGAAAGAATGCTTGCTTTTCTGTCTCTCCAGTATTTCCTAAAACCTTGGAAGAATCCCTACCACCGAGCTGGGATCAGATTAGAGTCAGTTCCTCGTAAGTATTTGTGGAAGGAAATTAAATATATACCAAACAAATCTTCGTCATTGAATATTTTCAAAATTCACCTGCAATCCCATTTAAATGAATTAGCCCATTTCATGCCTGGAAAACCTTTTGATATTATGCCCATTTTACGGGCAAGAGAACTAAGGCCCAGAGATAGTGTGTGTTAGAGACAGCCTAATGATCACCTACTCCTTTTCTTTTCCAGAAGGGCATGCCCAGAATACTTGTGTGTTGTAGCCTTGTATGAGTTTCTAATCTCAAACCTGATTAGTGATGAAGATATTTAGCACACTTGTGCTAAAGGTAACAACAAGTCAAATGCTTGAGGTTCCAGGGTTTCTGATTTTTTTGTTTGTTTGTTTGTTTTTTTTTGGCTGGCTCAGCCCACCCTGAAGTTGGGGCTGGCATGGTATGTGGTGCCGGGGATTGAACCACGGTGCCCTGCGTCTGCTTGACTTTGCCTAAGCAGGTGCTTTAGACCGCCAAGCTATCTCGCTGGCCCGGTTTTTGGTTTCTTGAGCCAGAGTGAGGTTTATGTTTCAATGATTAGACAAGAAAATTTACTGTAAGAGACAACAAACAGGAAACTTAATCTCATTGGCTTTCTATTTGTATTCACTAAGCAAGACCAGCAACCTTACAGGAAAATGGAAAGAAGATGGAAATGGAGAGAAATGGGAGAAAGCAAATGTAGACACGTGCAGAAGATTGGACACAGCATAATTTGCTTCTCAAAATGTGGTGCAACACAATGTCTCATCCGTGATACTGCTACAGATGCCTTTTGTGATTACTGAATATAAAAATATGCTTTTGAAAATTCAGTCAGGTAGCTTATTTGAACCTAGATTCACAGCACACATTAACAATCTTTAAAATAATTATTTCTAGCATCTCTTAATTTTTCACTGCAGGCAAAATAAATCAACGCCAGCATCATGCCTGTGACATCCACACCATTTCTTAGCGATGCTGATTTATGGCTTGGTTCTTGCGTGTCTGGCTTACATTTGAGCTCAATGGCTGGGATCCTCTTCTTTGGCTATCTTGACTAATGCTAGCACACTGTTCTCTCAGCAAATAATAAATTATTTCAGTCATAACCTCAAGCATTCCTGTCTAGACATTCTTCCAAGCTGTACAGTTATTCCTGTTTCCACATTTTCATCAGTGATAGAATGAATTTTGAAGTTCATATGTATATTTAAAAAATAACTGCTTCTCAGAATAACTAAGTGCAAACCACTCTGGGAGGCATATTTTATAACAGAGCATTTCTGAAAATGTTTTCATTTATTTGGAGTATCTCAAGGGCTATTTTCATACCAATGAAATTGTAACAAATAGGGTCTCTCTCTCTCTCTCTCTCTCTCTCTCTCTCTCTCTCTCTCTCTCTTTGTATTTAGTTCAGGGTCTACAGGGTCTCACTATGCACATCCAACTCTTAGCAATTCTCCTGTTCTCAGCCACTGAAGTGCTGGGATTACAGGCTCACGCCACTGCGTGCAGTCTCAACCGCTGTCTCGGCACACCCCAGGGGCGGGGTCAGCACAGCACGCTGGGGATCGAACCCTGGCCTCTACACTCTGCCTAAGCAGGTGCTTTAGTCAAATAGGATCTCTTTGATACAGAAGGCAGGTTCTGTTTAATGGTCGTTACCTTTACCCAGACATACCAAATCCTTTGCTGCCTAAACAAAAATTCAATGTTCATTAATGGCCATATGAGTTAATCTTGTATCATGTTGGAATTTAGAGTTTTTGAAGCCTATTTACAAAAGCAAAAAGCTCTTCTACTATGAATTTATTATTCTTATACGTTGAGGTTATATTTAAAAAGAAGCTATGAGGTATAATGATGTGATAGTTAATTTTTTTAATATTTATTTATTTGGTACAGGATCTTACTATGCAGTTCAGAGTTATAGTGATCCTCTGATCTCAGCCTCCCCAGCACCAGGATTACAGGTATGTGCCACCTTGCCCAGTTTTAGTGTCAGGCACAGTGTGCCTGTGGTTCAGAGACTGGCACGTGTGGTACCAGGAATCGAACCCTGATCTGGTACTTGCAAGACAGGCCCTTAGACCACTGAGCTGTCTTCCTAGCCCTGATGTGATAATTAAAACACAAGAATCATATTTATATCTAGGGCTGTCAAACAAGAGACAGGAGGTTTAAGAGAAAGAGCACTACGCACGTTACATAAAGAATATTGTCCGCCAAGTAGTGGGGCTCCTACACAGCAAAATTATTGCATACTAGGATTTCACTGGTATTCCTTGTCATTTTCTGTGTGGAAGTTTCTATTTTTAGATCCACATAGCCCTGTCTTCTTAAAACTAGCAATGTGTCTTTCAAAACAGGCATGTATTAAAGCAATTTGAAACTGATCTTGGGACGTATTTTTGATCTATTCAGTTCTGGAGAAAACTTAAAAATTGTCCTAACAGTTGTTGCTCCTAGGAGTGATTTTCAAGAAAATGTTGCCTGGGAGGCCAGTGAGATAGCTCAGAGGACTAAGTACCTGCTTAGGCAAGCACAGGGATCGGGGTTCAATCCCCAGCACAACATGTGGCACTGGCCCAACCCCAGGCATGCTAAGCTGGCTACCGAGTTTGGGTGTGGTGGTACATGCCTGTAATCCCAGCGCTGGGGAGGCTGAAAGCAGGAGGGTCATCACAAATGTGAACCGCATAGTGAGACCCTGTACCAAATATATTTTTAAAAAGACAGAAAGAAGAAAGGAAGGAAGGAAGGAAAGAAGGAAGGAGAGAAGGAAGGGAAAGGAAGAGAGGAAGAAAGGAAGAAAGAAGGAAGGAAAGAA
>NW_004524640.1:1816895-1817579 GCF_000260255.1 Octodon degus
TTCTTATCTTCCTAGACTCTTTGGCAAACCTCTCTGAAGCCTCTTTCAGTTTCTCCAAGAACACTTGGAAGCACTGCACGTATGATTTCTTAATGTTTTACACAACCTTTGGGTATACGAACAGTTCTTGAACGTGTGGATTGCCTGGGGGTGTCCGCCTTTGAAGTACAACTTCCTTCATCTTAGCTTTGTGTCTTTTCTCCTTGTCATCACTCCAGAGATGGTCACTCAAGACATAATTAGTAAATAAATTGATTAAAATTTTATTTGATTCAATAAAAATTGATTGTTGATTTTATATGGTTGCAGCGGTGTCCTTTTCTTAGGTTATTGTCCTTCATTATTGCAAACCTGGTACTAGCTGAAAACATTGTCATGAAATCTAACATGAAAGGAAGTTGCTAGAAGGGTGGGAATATAGCACTTTATCTCATTTTTCTTCTCTTTTTTCTTTTTTTTTTAAATAGAACCCAGAGCATTACACATGCTAGGCCAGTGCTATATCATTGAAGCACAACTCCAGCCCTTTCTGCTCTAATTTTGTTTTGAAACTGGCTCTTGCTAAGCTGTCCAGGCTGGCCTCAAATTTGAGAACCTCCTGCCTCAGCCTCCCAAGTAATTGAAATTACAGGCATGCACTGACATGCCTGGCCAGTAGACTATCTTCTTCTTCTTCTTCTTCTT
>NW_004524640.1:1817980-1820184 GCF_000260255.1 Octodon degus
AAAAAAAAAAAAAAAACATGGTTTTGGTGCTTCCTTAGAAGCCAGTTCCTCTAATTCACTTAGTAAATTATCCTCCTTCTTTCTCTATCATGAGACACTTGACTTGAACTTTAGTAGAGGGTAAGAAGGATAAACAGCCAACGTAGTTCATCTGAGGATAGTCAACTTGGCTGACTACGCTGTCCTATTCTGGAGTTTGATTGATATCTTTAGGTGAAAATAACCCTTATTGGGTCACTGAAATGTCTATGAGCTTGTTTCAAGTTTTCTGCTTTCCAAACTCCCTGGCACTATAAACTTTCTATAATTATCTAATAGTGGTTTTTGAAAATTGGATATGGACCTTTAAAACAAATTTTTTGAACATGACATATGCACTGGGGCTTTTATGTTCATCCATCCATAAATATAAGCGAATATTGATCCCATACTGCAGACCTTTAAGGATACTTGGACTGTGGTTGGGTTGTGGCTGTAGCTCTGGTCGACTGATTTTCTTCCACATTTCTTCCTTGTTGCCAGAAACGGCCTCCTTGGCTCTAGTAATTCAAAATGATTCCAGCAACTTCTTAAGATTGATAAATATTGCACTCAAGGACGATAAAGGCTGAAAGAGAATAATTAATAAATCATAACCCATTTATTGTGACAAATGTTTGTTTTATGAATATTTTTTAACCTAACATTTTCTGTAATTATTATTTCTGTAATTATTTATTGCAGAAAGAAGCTTTTAGAGTATTTACTTGTTAGTTAAAAAAGAATTCACAATTATGATTATTTTATTTTATTGTTTTTTTGTGTATTTAGTATAGAGTCTACAGGGATTACAGGGTCTCACTATGTAGATTGGACCTGTAGTGATTCTCCTGTTTTTAGCCTCCCAAGCTCTCGGATTACAGATGCATGTCACCAAGCTCAGTCTCAATCGCCCTTTTAGCGAGCCCCAGGTTGGAGCTGGCATAGCACCACAATTATAATTAAAATAAAACATTTGAGGTCACAATTTCTATAGCATGTCTAAATATGTTAACATATGTGATCTTAAATCAGTACTGCAAAGTGACTCTTATTCCTATTCTACAGGTACTATTTCTAAGGTGGGTTGAAAGTTCACAAATTTATTTTCAAAAACTTGTAGTTAATTACTTATTTTTCTGGATTGGATTCCATAAGAGCTTCTATGTTCTGTGGTTTTATTTATTTTAGCATAGTATCAGCCTGTCTCTCTTCAAATATTATTTTTGACCATTTGCTCCCTTTCTTTTCTTATTGGGACTGTAAGCATTGTTACTTATGAGACTTTAATCCTAAGTTGCACTTGCAAATTATTTGTAAAACAATTTGAGGCCTAAGATGAAGTAATCTTCCTATAAGAAGGACTTGTCTTCAGTTTTGGCAGGTGGCCAGTGTTTCTAGCATTGCAGAATAATAGAAACCTAATTTCAAACGTTGGAAGAGTTTGTTTTTCTGCTTCTTGTTTCTGTTTGTGTATTTGTTTGAGTTAGGGTCTCCCTATGTAGGCCAGGCTGGCCTTGAATGCACAATGATCCTCCTGCCTCAGCCTCCTGATTGCTGATATTACAGATCTGTGCCAGCACGGCTGGCACTAAATATTGCAAGTGTTTGGAGCTTGCTATTTACCTTTAGTTCACCCTTATTCCCAGGAGGTCTGTGTGATTTCTTGCCCTCATGGAATTGGGGGTGCATGGTATGAACCTTTGAGCCCCAAGAAATTTGAAAAAGTATTATTCATTCTAGGAGCACTTACAAAGAGTTGGCAGATTCTTTTGTGAGAAAAGTTGTCGTAATTTCTAACTTGCTTCCCTGAGCATCCAACATTCCCCTGATCGTGTCTCAAAACCTTTATACCCCCTTCTTCATCCTTGGATGCTTTAAAATACAATTTAAACAGTACTTTGCCAAATTTTGTATTGCTTTTAATAGGAAGGTATTTCTGAGTTCTTTATTGTGCTATTACCCAAAACAGAAGAGTTATTTCTTTTTATATCTATTTACTTGGCTTATTTTATAAATCCAGAAATTACATGTAATATTACTATTACTTGTAATAGTAATAATGGTGGTGGGACTGCCACCACCACTCTGCAGCACTCCCCCCCTGCCCACAAAGTGAGAATTCCAGGCGCATTCTGGGGACCCCCAGATCCAGTCCTAGTCCAGGCCTGGTGACTGTGTGGGAG
>NW_004524640.1:1825996-1827280 GCF_000260255.1 Octodon degus
GCTGCTTGTCATGACATGCCAGTTGCTGCCATGCTGTCTCTTGGGTAGATGATTCTCAAAAAGAAGGGGGTGGTGAATCAAGGCTAGAGACAGGAAAAGGAATGTGATGGGACTCTCCTGCTACAAGGTTGTATATGGTTAGATTTGTGGACTTATATGTAAACATAAGAATTATATAATTCTTTATACCCATTTTAAAAATATATTTTAATTTTTAAAATGTTTTTTCATCATATTCTGTAAGCACTTAAAGTTCAACATGTCAATACTTGATGAAAAATACCTTTTCTATGTTATTCCTAAGATATTTGATATTCAGACAGACTAGTGAGGTTAAGCTTAGCAGCCTCAGCTTAATAACATTAAGCTTCTCTTCTGGAGGGTTAACAACCTATGCTTGCAGACCAAAATTAGAGAAAAAGGAGGGCCGCAAGGAAAGCTAACATTTTGGCCCTAGCCTTCTAAGGTCAACTAAGACTCAGGACATATGAGAACTTGTACTGTAACATCACGTAACTCAGTAGTTTCCCAAATTTTCTGATCAAGGAGGTTATGGGGCCAAAGAAGAAAGTGATTGATGATGTAGAGTGTGTCTAAGGAGAGTCACATGGGGAGAAAACATTCTCTCAGGCTGTCACAGAGAGCACATTGGCCAAGCAATGGCCGTGACTCATCCACATGGCTGACACTGAAAAGGATCTACAATCTGAGGTACAGGGTCTCAGGATAAATCCTGAGGGGATTTGACTGACCTTATCAAATATAAAAGCTACAACTCTTGTTGCATATGTCTTGCTTTATCTTGGTCTTTGCTATCCAGCAGAAAAGTATAAAAACGAAGTATAAGAAGTAAAGCAAGCTGTTATATTGAGCTGTAGGGGACTCAGGTCAACAATTTCTGACACTGCCAGTCAAGCAGAAGACCCAATACTATTATGGACTAGTGGACTCTTTTAGCACATTTTGCTGAGCTAACACACCGATAATATTCAAATGGCGGAACTAAACAAATAAAGGGGATATAGATGAATGTCCATTTTGTATCTGTGTATTCAAAATGCTTAGGATAGATATATAATTACATTCTCTTAATGAATAGAGGGATTTGTTCTAACAGTGTTGTAAATAAGATATCATGTCCGCATCTTGTACAGCAATTAACCACTAGGAAGAATATATGCAATGTGCTAATTATTGAAACTGTTCTACCAATTTGATTTGAAACTGTCTCATTGTTATTTGTTTCTCAATAAAGTTATGGAAAAACTTAAAAATAAAATAATA
>NW_004524640.1:1828597-1830372 GCF_000260255.1 Octodon degus
AACATTGTATTTCTTCATATTTTGGGTTTGGTTTCCTAGAAAAATAAAGCCCAAAAGTAGGATTCTTTTGCAAGTTGTTCATTGAGGGAGCACTTTCAGGAGAAAAAAAACTGTGAAAACAAAAGAAGGAGGATAAGGAAGAAAAAAGGCAAAACAAAAATGGGTGAAAGTCTGGCTCTAGCCTCTCTTTGGTATCAAATGCACCCCAGCCTAGTGAGTTCCAAGTGAAAGCCAGTGGACTTTGCTTTTGTAGTCTGAAATTGGACCAGGCGCCTCTTTCTCAGGCATTGCCATAGAAGGTACCTCCTGGCAGCCTCAGGCAACTTGGAGAAAAATTAAGGGGATCAGTACCTTGTCTTCATGAAGAGGATGTAGGCAAGACTCCAATTCAGTCTTTCATATCCTATTAGCTACTTGAAGAATAGAGAAGATTTTGTTTTTGTGGTTTTGTTTTCTTTTTTTGCTATGCTTGGAATTGAACATAGTGTCCTATAATTGCTGGATAAGTGCTTGACTAATGATCTACACTCAGAATAGAATGATTTGTTCTAATGGTGTTTGTAAATAGGATCACAAGTCCACTTCTTGTACAGCAATTAACCACTAAGAAGAATATATACAGTGTGTTATTTGTTGAAACTGTACTTCCAATTGGATTTGAAACTGTCTCATTGCTGTTTATCAATAAAACTTTGAAAAAAAATAAAAAAAAATGATCTACACTCAGCCCAAATGTTTGATACTGTAGACTTTAACCTCTGAGAATTGTGCATGTTTTATGATACACTATAGTGCATATTTAACTTTTTCACACTTCCCACCTATAGATAGAGAAAGAGGGATTCTTCCACCAAAATCCACCACTGTAGCTCCACTAGCCCGGCAAAGACTTCTTGAAGGAAGACAATACAAAGAGAAGAGTTTTAGTAATAAGTTTCATGATGATTGTGATGTGCTAGAGAATCCAACTTTAAAATTAACAACACTTGCCTGGCAAGTGCAAGGTCCTGATTTCAATCCCTAGTACCACAAAAACAAACAAACAAATTTAAAAAAAAAAAACCAAAGAAGTGTTTACTAGTATTTCTTGGTAAGTTTTATTCCTTAGTATTTTGCACTCTTTGTTGTAATTGCAAATGGAATTATATTCTCAATTTGTTCCTGGATTGCCCATTACTAGTGTAGAGAAATAAATCACAATTTATGTATTTATTTTGCTTTAAAATAAAATTTAGCCTGGTGTGGTGGCACAGGCCTGAAATCCCAGCAGTCAGGAGGCTGAGGCAGGAGCATCACTTCCAGTTCAAGGCCACTGTGGCCTACAAAGTAAGTTTAAGGACAGACTGAATTGTGTAGTGAAACCTTATCTCAAACAGACAAAAACAAGGCTGGGAAGATAGCTCAGTGGCATAAGAGCCTGTCTGATAAGTGCAGATACACAGAACATAAAAATTATACCCATTAATGGAATACTATGTGAGGTTTCATTTTTACTATATGCATTATATTTTCATGTAAATTACATGCATTATAATTATCAATTGCTCATGTAATCATCATTGCAGGAATACCATACAATACATCCTTCTCTTTCTACTTGAACCATTATCTTTACTAAATGTTGCTGAGAATATCTAGTGGTGATGCATGCCTTCAACATTTGCTTACATGCAAAAGCATTTATTTTTCAATTTGAAACACACTTTTGCTAGATAGAGAATTCTTGGTTGATATTTTACTCCTTTTTAGCACTTTGAATGTATCATCTATTTGCT
>NW_004524640.1:1831627-1833248 GCF_000260255.1 Octodon degus
CCCTATAACATAGGCAGTTGAACTTAACCTCACTATCTGTCTGAATATCAGACATCTTAGACATAGCAAGGAACAGGTATTAAGCTCTTCCTTTTTCTTGACTTCAGAAGATGTGATTAGGCAGTATCTTGCATCTTGGGGTAAGACTCTTAGATTTAACCTAGTTGTAGCTCTATGAATTTCTTGAATTTATATGTCCATTTCTTTGTTCATATGTAGAGAAATTTTCAAATAAGTTCTCTGCACTTTTCTATCTCCTTCCCCTCTTTCTGGGATTACCATATTCCATAAATTGGATGTTCATCTGTGTTTCATAATCCTGTTATACTCTCTTCATTTTTTTAATCTATTTTCCCTTTTTGTTCCTGTGACTCAATGATTTTCAATAAATTTTCAAGTTCACAGATTCATTCTTCTGCTTGACCAAATCTTCTCTTGAACCTCTCAAATAAATTTTCCATTTCAGTTGCATTTTTCAGCTGTAGAATTTCTGCTCTTGTCATTTATTCTTTCCCCCACTGTCACATTCTCATTTTTATGCATCATTTTCCTGATTTCATTTCAGTTGCATATCTCAGTTTTCTTTCAGCGTTTTGAGCATCATTAGGACTTATTTTAAAGATCCTTGTCTGCCAGGTCATAGATCTATATTTCCTCAGGGTTATTTTCTATAGTTTTGTTTTGATATTTTCATTGTGCTATTTGGGCAATATAGGCATCTCATGTGCATTGTTTTCGTAGTCTTGGTAAGATGTTGGCACTTCAGTACCCACCACCTGCCCCAGTTATTGCCTTTTCACTTTGTACAGAGGCAAGTTTCTAGGGCTTCTCAAACCTGTTATGATGCCTGACATCTGCCTGAAGAACAATAGTGCTAATGTACTTCCCTATTACCTTCTGTTTTTAATGGTTTCTCATACTATATTCCTGATCCTGTTAGCACTTAGAATTAGAAGATGCACAAACGGGTCCCTCATGGAGTTTCTAGAGAAGCCAGGGCATTATATACATAGTCCATTCTTTTGTATCTAGTGTAAGAAAGGAGCTCCCCATTATGAAGTATTTCTTTCCTGACATGCAAGGCTAATGCTAGGCAGTATTGGACAAGGGACACAGGTATACAAAACATGTTGGTTTCTTTGTCTTTTTTTTTTCCTTCAATAAATCCTTTGCCCATTTTTATTTTTTAAAAACAAAATACTTTATTTTTAGAGAATACAAGATAGTGATAGTAAAAAAAAAGCCAGCATTAAAAATGATAAAATATTTTACTAAACAAATAATAGGAATTCAACAATGGTTGCTATACCACATGATGCTATCTTCAAATTAGTTGTTCAGATTATCAGATATAAACATGCAAAATTCATTTAAAGAGGAAAATAAAACAATAACAAAGAAGTTGTAAGAAATTCAAAAGAGGAAGAACAAAAATCAGAGTTTTCTGGTTTTTAAATTCTTGTCAAATTTCTTTAGTATCTGAATTATCAGTTGGCCAGTCACAGGGCACTGAGTGACTTTTTCAGACTGAATTTGGGTAGCTCTCTAAGGAAGCTGTTTTTCTAATATTCTATTTCTATTAGTGCTTTCAGTACTCTGATAAATCTGAGTACTATGAATA
>NW_004524640.1:1834798-1836526 GCF_000260255.1 Octodon degus
CTTGCTTGGCTGTTATGCTGGGAAGGAAGGTAAAGAAGGAAGAGGGAATTTCCAGGGTACCAACAGACTCCACATTTACCTGAGGTCAGGCCAAACCAGCTTTCTGCTCATGCTGCTCTGTCTGCAGTGGGCCCACTTGTCAGATTGCTTCTCTCTGGCTCAGGATAGATGGAGTCACCTGAGCTTCCTTTAACTTTATGGGGTTTGTCTTGGTTACTTTACTCTTGTTGCTGGTACAAAATACCTGGCACCCAAAATTAAGGAAGGAAAGACTTATTTAGCTCACAGTTAGTGGAAGTTTCAGTCTGTACATGGCTAGCTCTAAAGCAGGGTGACACATGGCAGAGGGCAGCTGCTCATGGTGGTGGAAAAAAGCAAAAAACAAGAGCCAAAGAGGCACGAGTGGGCTGTGGCAGCTAGCAAGCCCCTCTCCTTCAAATTATATTCAGATTATCCACCCCAGGGCGGGTGTAGCATTCACACCCATAATCCCAGCATTGGATCATGAATTAATCACAACCTCTAGAACCTTGACCCAATGACTGCACGAGGCTTTGGGGGGATAGCTAGACACAAACCATAACAGGATTGTTACTTCTACCACCTCACAGACACTAGAAGTTAAAAGGAATGAAGCCTTGAAAGGTGTGTTGATAAGTCCCCAACTGTGAGCTCAGGTAAATAGGTATGGACAGGATGAAAAATGAAAAGATTAAAATTTCCCAGCATCCCCACAGTTTTATTTTTAAAAAGTCAAAATCTTTGCTAATGAAATCGATGAAACAAAACTAACTGAACATGGATTGCAATTTCCTTTTTCTAGACACATTCTAGAATAAAATTCCACAGTATAAGAAACTTCCCTGGGGGCTTGAGATGAAAACAAGGTCATTTTCCCAGGAGAGTAACCCATCCAGCAAGCACTTTAAATAAACAAACTGCCTGGCTTTTGCTTGAAGCAAGCAGTAGTTATCAAGATTTACTGCAACTGACTTTGAACCTCATCCAAATGTTGCGACCTTCTTATTAGTTAACATGGAGTCTCACTGTTGGCAGATGCACCAGAAAAGCCTCTCTTCTAATTCTGGGAGACTCAATAAACTGTTCTCTCTCTCAAGCACCACCACTGATCACTAAGCAACTGAATAAGAGAAGCACGTCCTTTCTGTAAGCGTGAACAGGGTCATTGCTCTTCTTGTAAAATAAAGCCCAGTTCACTTAAACAACATTAGGATAGCCTTTCAGTAAGTGTCTTTAGAAACTGTAGCAGCTCATGGATGGATACGGTGGTAGAATCTTAATTGTGTAATCTATGTAATTGTGATAAACATGCTATCATATTAATTTTTTTTTGTCTTTTTCTCAAGCAACTGTAGCATAAGTGAAACAGCCTACTGTGAGCCAGGGGAGATGGTGTGGACGTCTCCTATACAAGGTGCCTTTAAGACTTTCATCTGAAAAATCAAGCAGGCTCATTCACACAATCTCAGAGTTTCCCTTGAATAGTATTCCTGGAATCAATAGTTTGCCATTCTTCTCTGGAATGTGAGAAATGACCCAGAGTTCTAAGGTAATTTGAGTCTCCTATGCCTGCCTTATGACTACTGAGTATTTATTTTTTTTTTTGAATTTTTTCCATAATTTATTTAGAAATAAATAGCAATGAAACAGTTTCAAACCAAATTGGTAGGACAGTTTCATTAATCAACACATTGCATACATTCTTCC
>NW_004524640.1:1838246-1839737 GCF_000260255.1 Octodon degus
ATCTGCCCTAATGTGAGCAGCTGGGCTCCTCCAGGCCCTTCTGCCATGATGTTACTGTCTTGGAGCAGCCAACCACAGACTGATACCTCTGAATCTATAAGTCCTATAAGTCCTCCTCTATGTTCCAGGCATTATGTGTTTTGCCCTAGTGGTAGGACAGCTATCCGATATACTTTAGTAGAATGCAAAGACACAGGATAGGGAAGGATAGCTGAGAATGAAAGGCCTAAATACCCCTCAGATAGCAGATAAAGTGATTCCTGTTTTGAAAAATCTCAAGTAAAGATGGGATGTGGTAGAATGAAGAAGAGGTAGGATCATGGGACCAGTACTTGGATCTGGTACAAGATCCTGCATTATAGGTTAATGGCAGAGCACAGGATCAAGGAAATCCCCGCCCAATCTCCATGTATGAGAAGATATTCAGAGGGACTTTTCTCTCTTCCAAGAATTATAAACTAGGGCTAAACATTGGGGTCAAACAGTGTCATACTTTATGTCCTACTGAGTGATAGTAACCCTATCATCCCAACATCCTAGCTTTCATAAGACGTGGCATCCCTGCCTCTGATCACTGGCTACAGCTTTAAGTCTTCCTGTGTTTTCTGAGCCTATGTGAGAAAACTAGGAAGAAGGATAATGGTTGAGCTTAGGCATCATCAGCTCATTGGAACTGATGTGATTTTTTAGCCCTCTTTCAATGAAACAAGCTACAAGAGCATCAGTCGTCAGGTGAAGGGATACCTGTAAGACATGAGACATGCCATTTCATGCTCTGGATTGAACCCCTCTCCCCCCCTCCTTTTTACATGTAAACCTTTTCTCACATTCCCTAGAATCTTGAAGATTTGCACTGATACTAAGTCTAGTGTTTGGTTGGCATCTGAAGAAGTCTAAGGATATGAGGCTTGTTGGATGGAACTGATGATGAAGCAGAGTCAAGACTATGGTAGGAGGTGCTTGGGAAACTGGGAGAATTACTTACCCCAGACAGGTTCTCTATGTGGTAAGCGTATGCATAGGAGGCTCCAAGTGAAGGACCAGAAGTGGCAAGGACAGAGGAGGGAGGTGTTCAGGCTTATGCAAAGGAGATCCGTCTGGGTTCTCAGTCATCTCAGCTTCCTAGTAGTTGCCAAGAGTCCTGTTCTACCCAGTGGAAAACAGTGAAAGTTAGAGAGTGTTCCTTCCTGGATTTTACTACTCCACTGAGATCAGAATTTACAGTTCACCAGCACACTCCATCGCAGCCTTGGCTTGCATGCTGTGGTGAAGCAAGCTCACGTAGGGAGCCCATGGGAAGGAATGGGGGCAGCCTCTGGCCAACAAACAGCTGGAAGCAGGAAATCCACTAGCTCTCAGGAAACCTTGTGTTGTCCATAACTACACAAGCTGAGAAGCAAATTCTATCTGAGTCAAGTAATCAGATGAGAATTTTTAGGCTTAATGAGAGACTTCTAATCTCTTGGCTACCTTAGTTTTAGTAAATAAATA
>NW_004524640.1:1840757-1841692 GCF_000260255.1 Octodon degus
CAATTTTTTAGCTCCTGGAGTACCTCTTGTTCCCTAAATTGTATGTTTCATTTCTCAAACAACATAAATATCTTAGAAGGGGTTCGTTTGAGGCAGGGAAAGACATTAAAAGAGAGAGTCTATCTGTATTAGTTGTCCCATTGTTGAAGCACAACATTTCACTTTCACAGCTTAATTTATCTCACAATTTCAGAGCATTCAATCCATGGTTGACGGGCTGCAAGGCAGAAATATCATGACAGAAGCATGTGATGGAGGAGGAAACTGTTCACTTCTTGGTAGCTAGGAAGCAGAGAGCAGGGGACAATTCAGAAAGCAGGGGGCCAGGCACTAGATGCAGTTTCCAAGGTCACAACCTGATGACTCCTCTAACACACCCAGAAGTGTGCTTTACTAATTCCACATTGAAACAATTAAGAGCCACACCATCAAATCCCACTTTCCTAATAATATTTTACTCTACTACAGCACATGCAAATAAAGCACACAGAGCAGTTCAGAATGAGTCAGAGAACAGAGAGTAAGTCTGAGTAGGATTTCTAGCTCAAAGAGTAAGTCATGCCTTCAGCCAATTCCTTTGCCTTTGAAATAACAAAAACACAGCAAAAAAATTACAATCAGAATTAATCTCCTGTAGCCCTGGTAAACAGGAAAGATTTTGATCAGAGGGAAAGAAATTCCAAGGAAGTTCTGGAAAAGATCGGAAAGACAGAAAAGAATTTCTGGGAAAAAAAAAAAAAAATCCTAATTGAGACCTGTCACACAGATTCAGCAAAAAGAAGGTATAGAATGCCTAAACAAGTGGTATTGAACAACACTCAGGAAACATCCCATGTCCGGGGACGGATGGCAGAGTGGCCTTACAGGGCTGAGCAGGATGATTGAGATTAGCTTTCTGAATCAATGGGACTCTAGGGCTTGATGCTTCTAGGAAG
>NW_004524640.1:1843317-1844279 GCF_000260255.1 Octodon degus
AACTGAATTACTGGATTAAAAAAAACCAAAGTCTTCATTTGTTTATTTGGTACAGGGTCTTGTTATGCAGCTCAGACTCATAGTGATCCTCCTGTCTCAGCCTCTCCAGTACTGGGATTACAGGTGTGCACCAACATGCCCAGTTTGAGGGCCAGCATAGCATGTGGTACAGGGGATTGAACTGGGGTCCTTATGCTTTCCAAGCAGGTGCTTAGACCACTGGTCTATCTCCCCAGCTCCAAGCTTTTTGAATATAAGTATTCAGAAATACAGAGTCGTGGGGGTAGTTATGTTTTACTTCATAAGCCCCAGCTAGTGTTTTTAAAGTGGTCTAAGCAATATGCCTTCCCAACTGTAGTATAGTTCAGCTCTAGTTGCTCCTCTTCCTCCTTGAGCCTTACCTTTGTCTTTTTCAGCTTGACCATGTTGATGGTACACAATGGCACAGTTATCTTTGGATTCAAATTTTTTCTTTACATAAACTTAGTTAAGTCTAGAGGTCTATCACATATCACATATGTTCTCAGTCTATGGAAAGAGGAAAAAGGTAGGGACAAATGAGCCCAGAACTGTTCACAGCAAGTGTTCAGATTTCTCTGGTGTCTTCTGTTCAACAGCCAGTAACCCCAAATTAGGCACAGGGCCACAACTAAGTGAGGCGTGCATAGCCTCTATTTGCATGGTCATCTGCCTGGATAGCACTCTTGCTATAAAGAAAAGGAAGGATGAACTGGGTTGAGTGGTAACTATCAGGCTTTTATCATCTATTTTCTTTTGCAGGCAAGTAATCTAGGAGGAAAGATGTAAAGTCACCGTCATACAGAGGTACAGATTGTGGGAATGAAAGGGTAATAACATGAGAGATTTGAAAATTTTTTCTGAAAGAATTGGTAAAAGAAGGTTCAGAATTTTAATGCCAACTATTTGTAGAATTATGTAAGGGACTCCGTGTGAGAAATGTT
>NW_004524640.1:1844759-1848718 GCF_000260255.1 Octodon degus
AACATAACATGAATTGGGCTCTGATGCAATGTTTTGATGTGATGTTCAAAGCTGACTCAGGTCTTCATGAACTTGAACTTGAGTCTATGCAGTAAATTATCAAGGGTGTAACTGAAGTCACATCCTTCCTATGTCTGTGGGAGAAATTCTCATTCACATTGATGAGAATTGTGTATAAAGATCATGGGAAGGGCATGGCCCCTTTATTTCCTCTTAAACAGCCCTGTAGGATTTGTTGTGGTTACTTGAATGTACAGGTCCTTGGAGATACAAATTTCAGTTCTTCCTCTACCTTCCAAATGCTGAAAATAACAAAACTTGGGGGAGAGACCCCCAGGGGGATGTAGATATCTTTTTGGTCTTTCTTCTTTATCTATGACTGATTTATTAGCAAAGAGGAAAACTTCTTGCTCCATGAATGCCAAATTATTCAACAATGACAACATGATTCCAACTATTGGAGAGGGAGGACAGTACTGCAATTGATTTCTCCGTGAGTTGGACTTTCTTTGGGACTTATAGTCAACTCCTGAGGCCATTGGGACATGTAAGGCATGAAACACATTTACATGTCAGAACACTTGTTCAGGGATATTTAAAAATATCTGTGGGCATTGCAGCAGGATTTTCACTCACAGAGTGTCTTGAGTTAAATGGCAAATGAGGAATTACAGATTAGACCTATGGGCTTGGGATAGAGTGAAGCAGAGAAAGATATTTCTAAAAATGGTGGTCATCACTGTCCTTCGCAGCTCTCAGGAAACCCATGTGTACAATGGCTCTGGGTCTTCCCCTATTACCCCCTGCCTGTTCAGTTACTTGGGGTAGATTTTGATTTTGAGGTAAAAGTTTCTCTTCTTGGGGCCAGCAAGATAACTCAGTGGACTAAAGTGCCTGCTTAGGAAAGCTTAGGAAAGTGCAAGGACTGCACTTAGATCCCTGGCACCATATGCCACACCAGCACCACCCCCAGGGCAGGCTGAGCTGGCCAGAGTCTGGGCATAGAAGTGTATGCCTGCAATCCCTGCGCTTGGGAGGCTGAAAGTAGGGGGATCACCATGAGTCCAAGCTGCCTAGTGAGACCCTGCAACAACCAAATACATGAAGAAAAAAAGTTTCTCTTCTGCAGTTCTGGCATGTACTCCAGTTTTTCTCACCTGATACTTTCCTTCTCTGATTATTTAGGAGTAGAATTAGTATGTCCCTTGGTTATCAATTATTGCTCCTCTTCAAAGAAAATAAACATCCTTGGCTATTTCTGCTAGATGTTTACAACTAGGCTTGACAGATGTTCCCCCATGTAAATCACTAAGTGTATAAACAATAGACACCTGATGCCAGAAATCCCCCCTGTGGGCAAAATATTTTCCTTTATCAATTATGCAATTGCACACATGACAATACTTTTGGAGAAAGGTGAGTTCATAGGTATCATAGAGTCAGAAAAAGCAAAGGAGAGTGGGCAGTGGAAGATCTCTGCAGAATAGCTTTGAGGGGGTTAGATTCATATCTCAAAGATCTTTTATATCTGTCCTAGAGAATACGTATATCGAATTAGGCACTTACTCAGAATCCAACTTCCTTCAAAACAGCCCTCAACTTCAAACATTCATCCTGGAAGAATGAATTCAACTCTTAAAAGCACTTTGTGTGCATTAATTCATTTAATCCCCACAATAACTGCATGGGGTAGATACTGGGCTCGTTTGGATTGCGTGATAAATGAAGCACAAAGAAATTCGTTTGTCAGCGTCTCAGAGGTGCTGAATTCTGAAACCAAAATGTGAAACTAGGGGATCTGGCCACAGAGTCTGATTTCTTAACAGGACACTGTATCACTGCATCAGATGACGAGGGAACAGACACCTACACGGCGAAAGGAGAAACCCACCAGCCATTCTGGGAGAAGATGCTACAGGGAAAGGAAAAGCTATGTGCGGGGCAGACCAATGTGATGGAGGCGAGCACTGATACCTGGAAGCTGTAATGACAATGGGCCTGGGTAAGGATTTTGGTTTTCATTTTGAGAGGAAAAGGAAGCCGCAGACAGCTTAAAAAGAGATAAGCTATGATGTGATGTGTGGCTGCTGTGTGAAGACGCAATGAAAACGAAGAGCCTAACAGTGAATATAAAATAATTTTTAAATTCAATAAGCAAAAAAAGCCATGGATGTGATCTTGGATTTGAAGTGGCCAGCACTAGCTATGTGACATTTTTGACTGTAGTATGGGGTGATGACACAGGGTACCCCCATCAAACCTTTTTATTGACTTCCCCACTGAGGTGGCGATGGTCCTTAGGTTGTTGGCACCCAGTACCGGCATGCAGTGGTGTGTGGCTGGGGGAGCTGTCCATGCTCCGGAGCTGGCTCTGGCCTTCAGGCTCAGAAAGACTACCTTGGGGACGCACTACGTCCACCATTCTCATCCTCAGTTTTGGGCTACTGCTGAGCAGCAGAAAGGCATGCTCTGTGTGTGTTATCAGTGCTCTAGCGGCAGCTTTCTTCTGGGTCTGCTCAGCTGCATGGAGCAAGAGGTGGGAGCCTGTCTCAGAACCGCTAAGAAGGCTGACATTCACCTCTGTGGTGGCTATCGGGCTAAGCCTTATTCAGAAAGACCTTCTTTAACATTTCATACATAAACGTTTCAATACTCTGACAATTAGTACAGCTACATCCATACATACTGGGTAATGACGAACCCCACTTAAACCATAAAGGATCAGAGAGACTCAGAATGTATTGTGATGGCAGAACCCAGATATTTGCTAATTGATAACATTTATGATATGAAACAGGCACTCAATGTGACTCTGATTAAGACTTGGGGGCCCGGGGAGATGGCTCAATAGAACAAGCGCTTCCCTGGCAAATACAAGGGCCTGAGTTCAATCCCCAGTTCAGCAACAACAACAACAACAAAAAAGACTTTGTAAAGGAGAATGCTGTTGTTATTGGCATGGATGCATGGGTTGCAGGCATACAATGACTTATTTTTTATGGAACCAGCAATTGAACTTAGGCCCTTGCGCTTGCCAGGGAAGCACCTATTCCACTGAGCCATCTCTCTGGCCCCCAACAATGACTTTTACATACCAAAGTGGAACTTCAAGTACCTATTTGATCTCAGAGTTTGAAGTTCAATGTCAGAGGTTTTTCAGTTATATTATTTAACTGATTCACTGAAGAATCTGATAAATAATTACCCTTTACTTGGTTAAAGTAGTACCTATTTTCAAATAGGATTCGGGCACAGTCATGACTACCTGCCTAATTTGATGTTCATATATGAAAAGAAATAAAAGCAAACCCAAAAATCTGTGTATGAAACTACATCATAACTCTGCTTTCAAAAAGCTATATGAAATACAAAAGTAAAAGCATACATTGCTTATTAACAGAGGATTTCTCTCTCGGCTCATGCATTTCTGAAGATACAGCAGGAGTTGAGGGAAATTAAATCATGCTTTGATAGAAAGTCTCACGTTAGATGATGCTAGACTTATATTGCCAGGTTTGCATTCATTTCACTGGGAAGGAAGTGGAAGTCAAAGAAAAAGAACTTTCTAGAATTCCATGATACAGGTTCAGAAAATAACACCAAGAGAGGACGTGTAAAGTCTGAAATGAGGTTTAATCAGAGGTAGAGCTTTCCTAGCAAGCATAGGGCCCTGGGTTTGATCTTCAGCACTGAGATATAAATAAAACAAATGCAAAATGTAACAAAGGAGAAAAAGTAATGCAGTTTTTTTGAGTCACCAAGTTGGAGAAAGAAATCTCAGAAGGGCCATCACTGAATGACTTCATTCCATTCCTCTAAAAATGTCTTTTCTTCAGTTTACTTTGAGAGACATTGTAAAGAAGAATCAGAAAACCATAGAGAGTACAACTTTTTTTTAATAAACTGTTCAATACAGTATTTCTATTTGCAGCCCCTTAAGGTCTGGGAAGCTGAAGAAA
>NW_004524640.1:1849158-1855345 GCF_000260255.1 Octodon degus
ACCTGCAAGCAGGCACAGGGGCGGGGAGTTCAGTGCTGGCCTTGTCTCCAGGGCTCACTGAGACAGCAATTGAGACTGGGCGTGGTGGTGTGCGCCTGTAATCCCAGCTCTTGAGAGGCTGTAAACAGGTGGATCACTATAAGCCTGATATAGTAGTGAGACCATGAATACCCTGTAGACCCATCTCTAAAATACAGAAAAAAAAAAAAAAGAAGAAGAAGAAAGGAGAAGACTGACACACAAAATGTGTTTAGCATTACTTTGCTTTTTCTCCTCTATTTTCTTTTTTGGAGAGAGGAACAGAACCAGGAGATCTGTACTTTTATCACTTAAGCCTTTTGATTGGGCTCATTCCTAGCTCAAGTTTTGCATTCAAGGTGCATTAATGGAGTACATGTGTTTCAAATTGAGAGAAATGTCCGCAGCATATCTGTGCAAATTCTACACGTGTAAAACGAGAGTATGCCACAAATTCTCTGGTTGGGGTGTTATTGTTTATTAAGTGCTGTTTCTCAAATACAAATATCTTTTAGTGCATTAAAATATAAGGCAAATTATTGTGCTCAGCTCTGGTTCAGTCTGACAGTGCTCTGTGCCTCAACTCTCAACACTTGACGAAAGCCTGTGGAGGGTTGCTGTGACGTCATGACTCTGTGGTGTTTTGATTTCCTTCTAGAGTCATAAACTGCACCTTTGGCACAATGAGGGAAGAGTTGTTCCTTCGGATAGAGTTGTTCCTCCTCATGGAGTTGTTCCTCCTCATGGAATTGCGCTTCCTCAGGGAATTCTGGTGTGACAGCTCACTCTTTTGGAGGGTCTGGATGAGGATGGAAGGCTTCTCATCCAGCTCCCGGGCACTGCACCGCGGAGCAGCCACCTTCACAGTGTTGCCGAATTTGGAGTAGTCCACTGAATATACACCTTCTTCCTCAGTCACAATAGACACAAAGCGATGGCCCCACTGGATCTCCTCTGCAATGTAGGAGGTTCGTGCTTGTGTGGTGATGCCAGTTGTCTCAACCACACCTTCTAGAATAACTATGACCTCTAGATCTTGGTTGTCAAGGTCAGTGGCTGAGATATCATACAGGGGGCTGCGCTTATCAATCACGTGGCTGATGATCAGAGGGGCCACCAGGAAAATGTTATTGCTCTCAATTGGGTTGTCAACGGGAATGTCCAGCTGGTGAATAGGCACCACCTCCCCCTCAGGGGTGGTCGTCTTCTTGACCACCTGGATGCGCACAGAGGCACTGATGATCATGCTTTTCCTCAGGTCTCCCACGCGGAACATGAAGCACAGCTTGCCATTGCGGACAGCTATCACCGCATGGCGGCTGAAAATCAAAGTCTCCGCTCTTCTGTGAGCCTGAGCTGTTTTCATGAAAATGCAGCCTAACATGACCGCGTTGATGATGAGACCCACAATGTTCTGGAGGATCAGCACTGTGATGGCCAGAGGGCATTCCTCTGTCATCATCCTCCCTCCAAATCCAATCGTCACTTGAACCTCAATGGAGAAGAGAAAAGCAGAGGTGAAAGACCTGCAGAGAATACCAGAACACAATGCCATCAGGTCAGAGTTTTGAACAATGAAGTAATGTTCCAAGCTTGACTTCATTTTCTTCTACAGGTCATCAACATTTTTGGAAACACTACCCAACTTAGCTCAACAAAGGTCTAATTGAAAAACTAGTATGATCCTCCACACCTGTTCTCTGTCTTTCTTTTCCACACTCATCTATCCATCTACCTCTAGACTTCCAGAGCAAAATTTATTAAAGTTGTATTAAACACAGTTATGATATATGTACACAATAAGTATGAATTATATTGATAGGCATATTTTTCTTTGTGAAACACTTTACTTTCACAAAGAATTAATGTACTCTGTGGGACTTTCAAGCAGGTAAATTTTTATTATATACCACATATCCACCACTTTTAAAAGATTTGAGCCCTATACGCTGAGGACCAGTGAACATTCATTTCTGTAGAACTTTTAAAATCATACTCATTAGTTAACACTTATTACATACCTTATATAGAGAAAGCAGAGTGGAAAATGTTGTCATTCCAAAATGTTAGTACTTTCAATAGAGTATTTTTCTATGTGGAAAGAAAATTATTTATTGATTCTCTTATTTTGTTCTCTAAGTGGTCTAGAGAATTGGAATGATTAAAGGAAAAATTTAAGGCAGAGGTTAATAAACATCTGTGTCAAGATCATATATTAATAGTAACTTCAATCTTGTCAGTTCTGGCCTGAGAGAGGCAAAGGGAAGGGGTCAAAAATTGGCAGGATTTTCTTGGGAAGCTTTTGAAAATTACATGTCTCAATCAGTGTAAACAGATTCCATAGGCTCAGGGTAGATCTGAGGTAAGACGCTTTGAAAAGTTCCCAGGTGATCCAGACATTCCCAGTAGAGAAATGTCACATCTGGTTGTCATTAATTTATTCACTTAATTCCATATAAAGTACTGCAGCGGCCTCTTCAAGGAAACACTATTAGCCCTATCTTTGCCACCCAACTTCACACACTTTCCAAATTTCACGGACTACAAAGCATTCATCAGTCATCTGTCAAAGTGTTATCTCTCTAGTCAGTCCAGGCATGATGACTAAGCAAAATGTTTAAAAAGTCATCCACACGAAACACTTTAGCATGAGTCAGGAAAGGCAAGCAAGTATCACAGACATTGGCTGGCTTTCAACTTGAGTGTTGAAGTTGCTCATTTTCCTCTTTTGTTGCCGAAAGGACTCACGGAAAACTATAGTAATTGCTTTTTGTACTAACTTCACATAAGATATACTCTGTAGCCTAAATATATGGCAAATAGTAGACATGAATACAAGAGAGGAGGCATGGGAGCTACACTGATTTCTACCAATAGTCCATAATTCAGGGAGCAGTCTAATGATGAATAGCCATATGTTTTAGTGGTTTAAGAGACTAGTCGCAGACTATATTTTTATATCATTATATTTTATGACAATTTAATCCTAATCATTGTGTATTATTTCTGTCATGCTAAACAATCACAAGATAGAAAAATATTTAACAATTCCTTTGCCCTGTACAGAGAGAGCTAGATTGAGTAATAGAGACAAAGAGGAAATATTTTCTATCTTCTGACTCAGAAAGTCATCTACAGGAAGAAGAAGAAGAAAGTGAATCACCCTATAAGAATGGTTAAATGGGGCTTGAAAGCACTGGTGAATATCCATTGGGGAAAATAAAAGTTATTTCTCCCTTTGACAATACAGCTAGACAATGAATTTATGAAAGGAAAAGAAATGTAAACAATTAGCATTTTTATTACTTATCTTTTAAATTCTTTATGGCAGAGAATAAAAGTGTTTTAATAGCTACACTTTTGTTGGAATCATTTCCACATAGTTCTCTATAATTAAACTGTTGAGATTAAAGTATAAATTATATCATACCATTATAAGAATAGAAATCACGTTACAAGATGTCACATAGCTTTAAGACATGCAATTTAAAACAGTAACATTGTTATGTGGGCAGAATCTTCTTTGCTCCACTGCATGGGTGACATCATTTATCATAGTTCACACCAGTAGGAACCCATCCAAGGAATGATTATGTTTCAAAACATTTTATTTGAAAAATAGTATGGAGCAAGGAATAGCTTTTAATAGCCAGTGCACCTTGTGCAATTATTTAAAAGTTACTGAAGGTATATGTCTTTAGATGACATATATTTTTAAAATTGGCAAATGATGTTTTACATAGAAAATGGTAATAGATTGGTCTTCTAAGTAAAATATGTCATTTATTTTCAAGGTTTATTTTTTTAAAATCTTTTCTCAGCAATATCAACTATATATTTATAAAAAATCTTGTATTTATAGGAAAATGCTTCACAAAGATTAGGGCTAGTAAGTTTTCCTATAGAGAAATAAAATATTACAGACGATGATATGTGCCTGTCAAATCCCTATTCAACTCAGAATTTTGTTGCCTTTATAGCTAGTGTACTGATGATCAGCTAGGTTTTTCATCTACATTTCAGTTGAGACAAAATTTTGTGACAAGTTGGAGAAAAAAAAATAATATCTTCTCAGTGGTACAGGCAATAGATTCATTTAATACAGCATTGTCTCACTAAAATCTGAGCTGAAATCTGTGGAGCCCGATCTGCACACACGAAGGCTCCACCCCCCGGATATGCTGGCTTTGCACTTACTTAGCAAGTGGAAGGGCAGAGGGTTCATATTCCTGCGCTTGCTCCTTGCAGCGTGGCATGCTAGTTTCTTAAGATTTCATGTCACCAGAGTCCCATTCTGTACAGTTTCCTGGATGGAACGGTGCTTGCTCAAGTTTCTTTGCTTTGCAAATTATGTGAATTTGGAATATTATTCAGAGAACGGTCTCAAAGGTTTTCTAGTATTACTACTGCCATCATACTTTGAAGTGAAAATGTTTGCAATCGATAAATTGTGTATTTCCATTTCCAATAAAACAAGTTTAGAAGGAAAACACTTCAACTAAATGTTCTCAGGCCACATGAAAGGAAGAGAGAACTATTGGAATCAAACGTACTTTACCTATCTTTGAAATATTTGCATAAGAAGCCAAAGAAAGGGAAGTAATCTAAGAACTGTTTTATTCTATCAAAACTTTGAAAGACTGCGATATTAAGTCACTCCTATATAATAGCCTCCCATCATAATTTTGAGCCAATTTCCATTAAAAATTAGTATTTTCTAGTTCTGAGTCTTGAAATAACTATTAGCTTTTGAATCCAATCAAGCCATCAGCTATGACAGGATAATGTGCTAATGTCATTATCTTTTTCTTCTGTCTAAAAATGTCATGGGTGAAAGAAGTCATAGAAAAATATTACTACACTTGCATCACCTTTTTGGTGGATTGGAGATATTTACCTGTAGACAATGAAACGATGGACAACAACTTTTTCATGCTGCTAATTAAATATAAGCTTTTGGAATAAGGATTCCTTTGTTCTAAACACTTTGAAAACAACCAATATAATGTTTTCAAATTCAGCCCAAAGAATTGAAACTCTGCATTTTCACAAGCTCTCCATCTGACGACACATTTATAAAGATTTGTAATTTATTCAGCTTTTTCTTTATTTTGCTTTGCCTTTGCTTGTTTCTGAGCCTATTAATTTTATTTTCAACAAAACAATGAAGTAAGAGAGAGGGCATTTTTATTATTATTTTTTTTTTCCATTTACTGCTTGCAGCTCCCCTGCCTCGTCTCACTCCATTCTTACCTGACGTTAGTCACACACACAGTGGACTCCAAGCCACTCTTCTCCAGTCCACTTTTCTCCATGTAAGCATAGATGTCCCCGTGGGCAAAGGCCACCAGCCACCACATGATCGCGAAGAGCAGCCAGCTGCAGAGGAAGGACATGGTAAAGATGACCAGCGTGTGGCGCCACTTTAGGTCCACCAAGGTGGTGAAGATGTCCTGCAGGAAGCGGCCCTGCTCGCGGATGTTCTTGTGCGCCAGGTTGCAGGCGCCGCTCTTGGCGATGAAGCGCGCTTTGGGGAGGCGGTCGCGGATGCGCGGCTTGCGCAGGTTCTCTGCGGCGATGCGCGCCAGCACGTACTCCTCCGGGATGATGCTCTTCCTGGCCAGCATCTTCCTGTCACCATAGCCAGCTTATCCGCCCGCGCGCACCTGCCTCCAGACCTGTCCTCCTGCACAAGGAAAATGTGGATTAAAAACTTGAAAAAAAATGCATTTCTCAGTCTCTGTATTTCTTTACACATGCGAAACGCCATGCAAAGCTAAAAGTATGACTTTTATCACGAATCTAGCTCGTGTAGGAGAAAAGTTTTGGCCCGAATCGTAGCCTGAGTCGAAACCTGGAGCTTTCTTGTACTCAACGCGGACTGTTTGCTGTTAACCGCATCTGTATTTTAGTGCAGGCACACCGCGTCCGCGACGAAAAACTAAAGCGAGCCGGGTACAAGATCTACTCGTGAAAATGTTTCCACGATGTAGCAATATGAAAAGTAAAGAGGGAATTTCTCCCTCCGTATTTTTAGAAGCAGGCAAAGGAAAGGCCGCGGCCTCCTACGCGGTTTGAATAACATGTTACGTGTAATCTGACTACAGCAAGAATAAAGAAAACAGAATAAAGCGAGATGTTATGGATGGAGAAAAATTGTTCATTAGCT
>NW_004524640.1:1856465-1869829 GCF_000260255.1 Octodon degus
AGAGAGAGAGAGAGAGAGAGAGAGAGAGAGAGAGAGCAGTCTCTTACAGTGACGAAAGCTGACCCCACTGAAATGCTCGCGGGGTCTTTAGGCACTGGTTGCTTGCCGAAAGTTTGCCGCTTCTCCAAACCCAGATCGTCTGTCCGATAAAGCGGAGTAATTGCGCACAAGAAACAACAGACAGTAAATATCCTGCTGCAGCTTTTGGGGAAAAAAAAAAAAAAAAACCAGCAGAGACAAATGCACTTTCTTCCACAGGTCAAGCCTCCTGATGGGCACTTGTGGTTAATGGAAACTTGAATTCTTGGAAGTTTCATGAGTTTTCCAAGACTCAGGGCAGAATGGAGATGGAGCATAAACAGTGTGTTCATTTAATTACCCCGAGACCTAGAATTAATCTTTGATGGCAAATGAAGAACATTTTTTCTCTTTGCAGATAAATCTGTTTTACCCTATCAAGGCTGCTTAGCCCTGTCTAGTCACTTCGTGGCCGTTATTTCGACTGTCATTCGCTTTGTTGGTAATTAATATAATAATCTGATCTAAAGTAAATGGGAACGAATTTGTGGTTAGTCACAGCCACTCTATTTTACAATTGCGCTTGGTGTACACTTATTTACTATTTTAGCTTGGACAACGTTCTTTAGCAACTTTCTGTGACTTTTTTTTTTTTTTTTTGGCTTGGCATAAGTATTCCGAGGTATGATACATGTCACAGTTGCTGATCTCAAAGGAGAAACAGTTGAAAAAGAAAAGATATTAATAAACTCTAATGCAAGCAAAGTGATTGAATTGAGCAAAGAAATATAACAAAGTACAGAGGGAATTCAAATGAGAGTATTTAAAACCAGGGTTCTAAGGCATCTCATCTAGTCTTTGAAAGACTATGTTTATTGAAAGTAGATAGAAGACTCCCTGAAGGACCGCAAGCACAGAGCCACGGAGCGCCGGCAAGAGTAGTAGCGGAAGCTAACTTCGTCAGCCTCTAGGAAGCAGTGGGCAGCACAGCACACTGGGGCACTTGATGCTGGATGCCTCTGTCGCCAGGAATCTCAACCACAGATCAGCCATTCACATTCTTGCTCCTTCCACCCCCAGGGCCGCCAGAGGAGGAGGTTGTGATACGTTAATTTTACCCTGCAACCTCTAATACCCTTCAAAGAACAGTGATGCTCAAAACATACTTTTTGTATTAATGAAACAAAAGTGAAGCCTATTGGGGCCTTGAGTGAAAGCTTACACAGACAGCCTCAAACACTCCACAAAGGAGGCCAAACAGTCCTCAGTGGGGAGTGGTAATTCAGTAATCTGGGGAAGATTTTGATTACAGTAAGAGCATGTTTTAGGAGGACAGGTCAGGAAGGTAGGCTTTGATTGTGCTAAGGGTTGTATTTCTATGGAGAGCTCCTTGGAGCTATAAAGTTGTACGATTGATAAAAGAGGAAGCTAGATTTTATTACATTAATTAGAAAAGGAATGAAGCCCAGGGCTGATACAAAGTCAATAGGCAATACACAGACATCTTGGGAAGGGCTGTTATACGGATCATGATGGTAGCAGAAGAGTCAGAGGCAATTGTGTGGTATTTATGCTGGTGACAAAGAAGTAGTTTTAAAAAATGAGGACGAAGTGAAGTGTTTAGGAGAATTTATGTAATTCACTATAAGTAAATCTGCACCTGAATCCTATGAAAATTCTGTTCTTTTGCTACATGTATTTCCATCTCAATATTTTTCCAATGAGGTGTATGCTTCCAAATCCTCAATTTTAAGTCAAGTTCCAACATGTTCTAAATGATAAGCTATGTCAGACTCTTTGAGCCAGTAATTTAGATTATTTAATTCAATAAGGGCAAAAAAAAAAAAAAAGGTCAAATTTTTGTGGGTAAATTTTGGACAATAGTGTCCCTAGAGAAAAGAGACCAACTAAGGAAACAAAAGTGAAAAATATATACTACGAAATATATATGTTATAAACTTCCTTTTCCCATTCTCCATTGATGTTGTTTCCTTAAGCAGTATGTGTCTTTTTCCTTAAATTAGATTTTCTGCATTCAGCAGTAACTACATGAGGACAGCTTATCATCACATCATCAAGATCTTAAATTATTCCTAGCTCCTGATGGTGGGATTGAGTGGCGCTTACTGAATGATGAAAAGAAGGAACTGTGCTTGAGACATGCTGTTTCTCTCTTTCTTGCCCTTAGTTTTTCTTTTCTTTCTTTTTTTTTTTTTTTTTTTTGGCGGAACCAGGGATTGAACTCAGGCCCTTACGCTTGCCAGGGAAGTGCTTATTCCACTGAGCCATCTCCCCGGCCGTTTTTTTATTTTTTTTTTCCCCTTAGCTTTTCATTCCTCCTTTCTCCTTGGTTTCAGGATCATTTGTGTAATCCATATGGAAAATGGGCTGCTTGCAGTTTAGGGGATTCCATGCTGCACCTGTCTGCTAGGCTTCCTGGCTCATCAGCTTTTCTATCTCTCACCATTCTCCGCAGTTTTAATGACCGGTTCTTCCCCTTGTCAGCCACTTCCCTCACAGTCCCAAATCAGCAAGAATTACATTTGCATGGAGTTTGCTGCCCAGGCTTCTCCTTACATGTAACGTATTCTAAATATCTCCCAGGATACTCAATAGCTACTCAATACAAGCTTATTACTGCCAGCTGTTGTGGCCTAGGCCTATAATCCCAATGTCCTGGGAGATTGAGGCTGAAGGACCAGAAGCTTGAGCCCTAGCTGGGAAATTTAATAACTTCTTGAGACCCTATCTCAAAACTAAAAACCAAGTGCTTGGGAAGCCGAAAATAGGAGGATTCCTATGAGTCTGATCTGTGTAGTGAGACCCTGTGGACCCTGTACTAAAATACATTAAAAAATTAAAAACCAAGAAGGTCTGAGGATATAGACCTGAAGCTACAGTTCAGTAGAAAGGCTCTGAGTTCAATCCTCAGTACCACAGCAAATAAATAAAGATTATCATAAGTTTATTTCTAATTCCCATTTTCAAGCTTTTTAAAAATTCATATTATGGCCTGAATAGAAAATATTTAAATTTAACCTCAGTAAGAAGCTGGCAAAGAAATTATTTAATTTTTTTTAGGAGTACCTGTACTACGTAAGTTTAGTTTCTTAGTTATTTAATCATTATTTTCTTGTTGGTCCCTAAAATCTACATATATTTTCTTTGGTGTTCAATGAGTTTCCTAATTATTCTCTTACAAGTAAGAAATAATTTGTGCATGGTGAAAAAAAGGAAAAGAAAAACATCAGTAATAAGTTTAGAACAGAACTAACTTTGTTTAAATACTATGATTTTTTTTTTTTTGACTGCTCAGGAATCCTGTTGGAATCTGTTTATGTTGCAAAGCAAAGGAATTTATGTGTGCCAAAAGCCATTCAAGGCAGTCTGTTCATTTATAAGTCAGCATCAGTCAGGTTCTTCTTAGAACCTAGGAGCATTTTATCTGGGGATGAAGAGATTTTGGAAATCCTTTTTCCTCAGAAACAGAGCTTGCCTGATGCTTTCAAACAAGTGGAGTATGAAGTATTAAGCCGATGGCGCTTTTGCAACTGTCTGCTTCTTTGATTATGAAATGCACGTCAGTGCAGTCCTTGAAATTACTTTTGAGATAAAGGTTGAAATCCTTGCATTGCATGACCTTGTCTTGGGTTCTTCTTGTGAATTTTGAACTCTTCAGAGTTCCTGAGTCATATCAGATGTAAGAATTCAAAAAGTCTTCCAGATGACAATGGAAATGGTTTATGTTAGCAGCCCAAATATTGGTCGGTCTGTTTGCTTGGTATGCTGCTTTATTAGTGTCCTCATGTAAACTACGTTGGAACATATTGCCTTGGGATCAGCTTAATAAAACTGTTACATAAACTAGTAATCAAAACAACATGTTATAAACTCACTTTTTTAGAGTTATCATGAATTGGGAATGACAGTTTAACTCCTCTTAGTTGTCTGTTCCAGTGAGTTCAGAGAAAATTTCTTCTTGAGACATACATTTACTTGCAAAGAAAAATCACTCCCCTCCTTAAAATTAGGTCACCCTGCTTCTTCAAAGATATCGTCAGAGATATAAATGAAAACGATCTCCATCCAGCGTGTGCATCCTATTCAAACTTAAACAATCTCACAGGTGTGAATCAGAAAAAGTAGGAAAAGGGGCAGTAAGAACAATCACTAGGCTTTAATTTGCATCCAGGTAAACAAAAGCAAGTCTTTCTTGCAAGGTAATCTTGGGGAGAAAGCAGTTTATAATCAGGTAATACGTTATATAGTTATAATGTATGTTTTAGGCAGCTCAGGATAACATGTAAAGGCAGGAAGTAGCTGGTGCTTGATGCACATTAACAAGACCAGCACAGTAAATGGAAAAGAGGGCAGGAATAAGAAGAGGTGGGGGGAAAATGGAGGGATATTCACTAATCCACTCACCCCTCTATTTCTCTAATGAATAATGGTTTGGAGTCCGCCAGGCAGTAGGTGATGAAAATCATGACCCAGTCTCTGAGGCAGCTACATAAGAATAAGGTTATTTTCCTCATTTTTGAGTTGATTACAGTGTAGCAACATGACTCTACAATCCCCTAGCTGGATGGAAGGAAGCTATGGCAAATACAAGGCCTCTGATCTCACATCCTATGCTTTCTACATTGGATAATATTTCTGATGTTCATCTATGATCCAGTGTCATGAAAAATACCTGGTGATACTATTTTATATTTTTCTAGGCCTTCATCCTCCAAAGAGAGAATAAAAGTATGAAATCACATTTCAGCCCAGAAAGCACAACTATCTTTATGAGACAGTATGAATACTTTTAATTAAAGACACACATAACTCAAAGGTTCTCTGTCTGCCCTCCTTCCAAGAGCCTCTGAGGATGATGATGAGGGTGCTCTAAAGGTTTGAATGTGGCTTAGGATGTTTTCCATTTATTCATGTGCTAGCAACCTGGATTCCAATGAGGCAGAATGAGGAAGGGTGGAATCTTTTCAGAGATGGGGGCCTAACGAAGGTAGTTAGGTCTTGAAGGAATAGTCCTCGGAAGAGATCACCACTAACTTGGAGAGTAAGTTCGTTTCTGAGAGAGTAAGTGGTTATAAAAGAGTAAGCTTAATGACTGAATCTTTCTAGCTTCTCGATCCTCCTGTTTCTCTTCCTCTTACACATACTTTCTCTGTGAAGTCATCTGTCACAGGCCCTCCTCAGAGACCAGAGATAAACTCATCCAAGTTTAGGTTCTCAGCTTCCCAAGCTGTGAGTTCACTAAACCTCTTTTCTTTATAAAGTACCTAGTCTCATATATTTTATTACAGCCATAAAAACAGAATACAGAAAACAAGATGAGACAATCTATATAAGTGCGTAAGATAGTGCCTGCCCTGGGATAAGTACTTAATAAATGTCAGCTCTTATACATATACAATAAAGTTTGGATTTTGTGATGGTCAAGGTCTTGGAATACCTGGGGAAGTTTGGGAAGAGTATAGCCCACAGATTCCTGTCTTATTTAACTCTCTCCTGATCTAAAACTGAAGGGAAATAAAATGATACCACTGTTTCATAGACTTGGTTGTTATTTGTGAGATCGTACCATCTTCTGAGTGCTAACTAACCAGTTCTTGTACTGGTGTCTCCTCAGTTGTTATGTTTAACCAAAGCACCTGGGTGGGAGAGGGAGCCAACCGAGGTACTGGGACCAGGATCCAGAAACCAACACATCTATTTTACTGTAATCGTGTCTCCAAAAGGAAAGTGTTTCCTTTCGTCAAGGCCAGAGTGCTCATAGTAATTATTTTCTAACAGTAGGCTATAAAACGCTCATTAATAATAAGCTGGTAGGGCCCCTCCCAAGAGAAGATGTGAAGCAGCGTTTGTCAGTTTTCATTCTTTGAGTGCCTTGATGTTTTAGAGCCAAAGAAAGGCAACTTTGTGTGAGCTTTGTGTCACTTCTGCTGTAGAAACTCTTAGCTTTTAGGGAACAAGCAACTCCCAAAGATGTCCTAATCCATTGCTATGCTTTTATGTCTCAATGTTTTGCAAAGTCAGTGACTCATGCCGTGCTTGGAAAGAGAAACCTGACATTTTCCAGAACTCTCTGTAGAGTATGGGTCCTTACTGCCACCTTTCAAAAATCGCAGCTGGAGCAGAAGGGATTGTAGAGGTGGAAAGTTTCAAAGTGATGTTTAGACTTAAGCCTAAGGAGGCCAGGAATATTTTTTCTGTTGTTAAAGATCTGGATTTTCCTTTAGGTAAAAATTCTCCATGCCAAAAAAGCTTTCACCGGTCATTTTTTTTTCTCAACAGGTTCATATTGGAGTTAAATATTTAAGATTTGTTGCTAATTTAAATCTCAAATTACCTTACTTATTTCCAAAGTAAATGTAATACTAAAATGATCTCAGCAATCCTACAGAAGTTTATTATGTATTTGAATTTTAATCTTTCTTTTTAATTGAGGGAAAACTGCATGAAATATACTATAGCATTCTACTTAAGTTCACAAAGCTTTAGATTCAGGAAGATCTGAGGTCTAATACCAGTTCTGTAATGTACTGGGCTGGAAACATTGACCAACATATTTAATCTCTCTGAACCTCAATTTACTCTTTACAAAGATGAAGACAATGATATTTACCTCTCAGAGTTGTACAGTAGATTTAACACTGTAAATATAGGATATGTAAGATGTACATACAGCACAGGACCAAGACAACTAAAACATGATGTTTTCTAAAATAATTATAACTCTGACAAAGCTTACTTGCTCAGTATTTAATTACCTTATAGTCATTATTTTAGTTCCTTCATTAGCCTGAATTTGTTATTAGATCAATAGTAAATGTTAATGGTGATAATGGGTATATTTTTGTACTAAGAATCAAACTCAAGATCTTGCTCTTGCCGGGTGGGTACTGTGCCACTGAGCAATATCCCTACCTCCTTTAAATATGTTTTTCTTCTTAGTGATTTCAATAAAATGCTTTCAGAATAAATGATTTACATCTTCATCAGTTCTGAGGTAGTGTGTTTTTTCTACTTTTCTAACAATGATGGCTAATAAATTACACAAAACACCTTAGTAGTACCTATTCAATACCTACTCAAATATCAACTCAAGATACTTTTTGGGTGTTTTATTTTTGCCAGTTAATATGGTAAATTAAATCACTAAGCTCAGAAAATGTTGAACTAGTTTTACATTCCTAAGATAAACTCCATTTGGCCATGGTGATCTGTTATTTTAATATAGTGTTGGATTATTTTGCTAACCACTCAGTTTAGAATATTTTGCATGCATATTTATATCTTGGATTATTCTATATTATTTTTTTCTGGCACTCTGCTTTGTTTTGGGTCAATGTTATGAATTTTTGTAAAAAGACTGATATGCATTCTTTGCATGGATTAGAATGCTTAAGTAGAAAAGAGATTAGCTCTTCCTTGAGAGTTTGCAAAAATTTTGATGACATTTGAGTATGAATATTTTAGAAATAGTTCTTGGATCTTTGAACCCTTCTCAGCATGGCCTCTGCAGACTCTCTCTTTTAGGATTTCTCTTTTTATTCTTTGTGTCTTCTAACTGTTCTTGCATATTCGGTATCTGCTTGCTCTATGCTGCATTGAAGATCTGATTCTGATAAAAAGAATTAGACAACATCATCTTGCCCTAATTGCTGCTTAATCTGCCTATTGAACTCTCAGTTATACTGTTAATACTATTTTCCTAGAAATTCTATTTGGTTGTTTTCAATTAATTTGCTCTTTTAAACTACTTTCTTAAAAGTCTGTCTATAAAACTATGTTATTACCATGTAGGTCACAGATCCTTTCATTAAAAAATGTCTACCGCCCTAGAAATTCCTACCTTCTCCTTCCTAGCCTAAGCACTCCTGGCGTGGCTCTCCTACTGTATCATATTTCATCCTCATTTTTGTTTCTCTCATTGTTGAGCTTCGTGTCCTGTGCTCTTCTGTGTCTGTTTTCATTCACTCAACCTACAGTCTGGGAGAGCTGGCCATGCTGTTTAATATACCAGTCATAGCATTTGATTGTGTAATACCATTTATTTATCTGTCTTCCTCCTGTGACCATGGGGGCTGCTTTGTTTCTCTGACTATTATGAATAGCACGGCTGTGAACATTTCTGTAAAGCTCCTTTGTGGACAGAGACATTCATCTTTTATTTCTCAGATACATGAATTCAACTCTTGGACACATGCCCAGGAATGGGGTTGTTGGGCCATAGTGTAGGCACATATTTAGCATTGATAAAAACGGCCAATTCTGTGTGCCGCCTGAGCTCTTCACAGCCCTCCAGCACTGTATAAGAGTTGTATCTACTTTGCCCTGGGTATTTCATTGTTTTGTCCATTCTGGTAGGTAGCTAGTTGTTTCTATTTGCATATCTGATGAAGAATGATGTTGAGCGCATTGCACATCTTTATTAGCAAACACACATTAAAATCTCTCAGGCTGTTACATCATATACTGTGCTAGTAACCTTGTTTGTTTTGTTTGAATTTCAACTAGGTTACATGTATTTTATTATTATTTACTATATAGTGTTTTATGCAATAATTATTGCTTGATAAATTATTTAATATGAAAACAATTAATTGTATTTATTATACATAAAAGCGATAGTTTTCTTGTTTTCTCTTTCCAGAAAAATGTGTCCCCCCCAATACACTGACTTTGCAAGATGCACCCCAGAACCGTGGGGGGATCAGTGTTCTGGAGCCATTTTGTTTTTTTCTTTTTATATTTGGTACAGGCCTCACTATGCAGCTCAGACTTGTAGTGATCCTCCTGTTTTCAGCCTCCCCAGTGCTGGGATAACAGGCGTGCCTCACCACACCCATCTCAGTGCTCAGCTCAGCATGCCTGGGGGCGGGTTGGTGGGACATGTGGTGTCAGGGATGGAACCCAGTCCCTGTGTGTGCCTAAGCAGGCACTTAGTGCACTGAGCTATCTCCATGGCCACCATTTTTCTATAATTCCTCATTGTGAATGTATGATCTCATTGTTACAAAATTGGAATATTGATTTTTTTTGGAATATTGATTTTTTTGAAGGAAAAGTATTTTGTGACAAAAGTGTCCACTAAAATGTGTTATATGTAGTGAGTTCTCAATACTGTTTCATATTGAAATGTGATTCTTAAATTATGTAGTTCTTCTGCCTTCATATTATATTGATAAAGACCCAATCAAGCCAATAGGTTCCTTATTCTGTATCTTCCAATTTTCCTGTCTGCGAGTAAGGGAACTGTGATTTTGATTCCCTTTACGTTATATATCTAGCATGTGATAGAACCAAGACTTAATCTCTGAATCTCTAAATCTTTCTTTTCTCTTTTCTTTTCTTTTCTTTTCTTTTCTTTTCTTTTCTTTTCTTTTCTTTTCTTTTCTTTCCTTCCTTCCTTCCTTCCTTCCTTCCTTCCTTCCTTCTTTTCTGTTTTTCAGTACCAGGGCTTGAATTTGGGACTTTTAGCTTGCCAGGCTCAAGCTTAAGATGCTGAGCTCTCTCCCCAGCCTGTTAGATTCTCTATTTTCTGGGCCAGTTCCCTTTTCAGTGGCATTCTGTATAGACTCACACCATTGTTTTATTATATATTACATTCCAGGTAAGCCATTTATTCTCAAGAGAAGTTAGCCAACTCACCTATTTAATCTTTAATTTACCACATGGCTGAGAACATGGGGTCTACAAATCAGATTATCTGAATTTGCATCTCTTGGACAGATTAATTTCTTTCACCTACAGTTACAGAATGGGTATGTTATGCTTTATTTTACAGATTATGTATGTATGTATTTATTTATTTTTAATGTATTTTAGTACAGGGTCTACAGGGACTTACTACACAGATTGGACTCATAGTGATCTTCCTGTTTTCAGCCTCCCAAGCTCTGGGATTACAGGTGCACGCCACCACACTCAGTCTCAGTCAACAACTCAGTACACCCCCAGGGACGGGGCCAGCACCCCATGCCTGGGATCAAATTCTGGTCCCTGCACCTGCTTAGGCAGGCGCTGTAGTCTGCTGAACTATCTGGCTGACCCCAGATTATGTATTTATAGAATTTGTATCACATGTGCTCCAAATACATTGACTATAATGATCTTTACAGTAATTTTTTTTAAAATGAGATGGTTTATATAGTAAGTATTCTATTGATATCCGAACTAATTTCATGTTAGTCCTCTCTTCTTTCTCAAATGATTCTACTTCCCTCATCTTGTTTGATACAAGATGGTGCTAGACATTTTAGAGATTATATGATATTTAAATCGTAAATCATTTTGTCATCTCCGCACTTTGCTGGCTCACATAGATCAGCTTTATTAAAGATACTACTTAAGCCAAGAATTTCCCATAAAATATTAGCCTTGCTAACTTTTTCCTTATATTTTTGGCCAAAGGCTGATATGCCTTATGTTTTCAATATAATATTTAATTGCATTGAATATATGCTCGCAGTTAAGTCAAGTGGGAACAAAGAAGAGTAGCTCCTATTTCTAGATTAAAACCTGTCACTCCTAGTCACTGCCTTTCACCATCTTCTCTTTCCTGTTTTCCAAGGATAAAGGAGATGCGGTACAAGAGCGAGCTGGGTGGCACATGATCCGGAAGGTTATTTAGGAGAAATGAAGTATGCGTATAAAGTCATATGTGTCCAGGATCCTAAAATGGGTGGGACGATGCAATTCTGGGCAGGTGTTACTGCTGGGTTTGAATGGGTGGTTGTGAGCAAATGTCTCGGGCTGTGGATAATGCAGTCATTTCCATAGGGAAACAGAATTGGGCTTAACGAGTCAATATGAGAAGGTTGCTACTTGAGGCAGGAAATTTTGTTCTAAAAGAAAAAGCTTATCTTGCCTTGGACATTTCACTGTCTCTGGAGGGAAGTTGGGTGGGAGAACATAAGAAGGATGGCCAAGGGTCTTAGTCTACCCGTTCATTTCTGTGCTTATGTGACAGGAGAATGATTTTCTATTCTTTCCGGGCAATTTTCTCTTCCCACAGGAAAATAATCAGTCATCAACCCAGTCTTAGCACCCTTTTTATGAAACTCTGTTGGGAATTTTGCTTCTTCATCTCTTCCTAGTCTGGATGAGGTTTTCTTTAACATAAAACATTAGTTCTATTTGGCATATACTTTTCCTAAACTGTTTAAGTCAGAGATAGGTCCTTGACCTGAAGTGATATAATAAAAGTTGTCCTTACTATGTTAGAAAAAAAGAAGATGCACTGAATAAGGTAGATAATGTGCTTCATAGTTTGAAACAGTCTGAGAAGCAGAGCTTATTGTAGGTCTGGGAATTAGATCTCATCTCAAAGATGGTGTCTCAGTAATTTTTCTCATTACTGGGATGAAATACCTGTCACCCACAAGTTTAAAGGAGGAAAGATTTATTTTGGCTTACAGTTTATAGAGGTTTCAATTTATAGTTGGCTGGCTCCAAGACATGGTGGTGTATGGCAGACAGCCATTACAGAGGAGAAATAGTACATGCGGGGGCAGGCAGAAGGCACTAGCAGCAAGCTGGCAAACACCATGCTTATCTCCCATCTATCCCTTTATATTCCATGCAGGTTGTAAGCCTACCAATTGGTGCCACCAACATCCAGCTTGGTCTTCCACTATCCATACCAAGAACTATGCTAATCCCATCAGCAGTGTAATCTGCATACCCGTAAACCCAGTATCACACCATTAATTCACATTCACAGGCCCTAGATCCAGCTACCTCCAAAAAGCTCCACCTATGAGCACATGCGTTTTGGAAGGACATCTGTTGGGGCTTGTACATAGAGGTAGTGTGTAGGAAGAAAAATGAGCAAGCATATTTAGGAATGGGACAGAAGAACTCTGAGAAACTAGAGACAGAAAGGTAGAATCAAAAGAGTAATCTGTCTCCAAATAAATCCTTATTCTGGCTCAGTTCTCAACTTTTAATCTGATTTTGTGAATTCTAGTGCACATATTGCTCTTTTGATTTATTGCATTTTAGAAATAAGCATTGGTGATCATAGTGTAAATGACTAATGATAATTTTCTATTACATGTAGAAAAGGGCAAAATTTAAATTCATGTACTAGCCATGTAGAATACATACATCATCCTTCATCATTAGCAATGATGAAACTTGCAGAAAAAATGTGTAAACAGAAAGGAGAATAATCTTGTCTTAGAACGTCCCTTCCTTCCACATTGTGAGACAACAATAACAAAAATCTCCCCCATAAGGTCACTTGTGCACATTATTAATGTTGGGAAATATGAACTCTTAAGTCAGTAGAATTATATTCAAATGAGTCTACAGCTAGTTCAGAGGTGGGAAAAAGAAACACTTCACCCTGGATCGCTTCCTGCTGATTAAATGACAAATCAGAAGAAAATAGTGATTTGAGACCCTATTGATACATCTTCAGCTAAGATTAAGTTATTAAGTGAGACTTTCTTTGTTCAGTACTAAGGCAAGTTAGTAATTCAAGAAAAAGTAATATCAGCAAAGTAGGAAGCAGTGTTTTGTAGCTGCACATTGTATATAATAAAGAGAAATGAATGTCATGACTAAGGTAGATCAGTGATTTCCAGAACTGATTAATCACAAATCTCCCTGAAGTCACTTTTTAGGAATCCATTAGAAGCTTTTGCCTTGGCAACTTTGGTCCAGGTAAATCCTATTATTGCTTGAGAAAACTGGATGTAAATAGTATATAGTTATTCAAGAAAAAACTAAATATAAGTTATAGGGCAAAAGTCCTAGGCTATTGTGTCTTATACTAAAGGTTTAGACTAGAAGGGTACATTTAATGTTGGTGTTATGGTTTGTGTCTAGTTGTCCCCCCAAAGCCTCAAGCAGTCATGGGGTGGAGTTTGTGATTGATTATTGTGGGTGTGGATGCTACACCTACCCTGTGGCAGGTAATCTGCATTACAATGTAAGGAGGGGAGAGAGGCTAGCTAGCTGAGGTAGCTGCTGCCCCTCCCTTTGCTCTCTACTTTTTGCCTCCCACATGAACAGCTGCTCTCTACCACTCTTCCTTGGAGCCAGCTGAGTATGGACTGAAGCTTCCATTGACTGCGAGCAAAATAGAACTTTTATTCCTTAATTTTGGGTGCTGCATATTTTGTCCCATCAATGAGAGAAGATTAACTGAGATAGTTGGATAGCTCCTTTAAATCACACAAACTCAAAGATTGTGTTAGAAAAGAAGCAATAAAAAGATATATTGAGGGGCCAGGGAGATGGCTCAGTAGAATAAGCACTTGCCTGGCAAGCGCAAGGGTCTGAGTTCAATCCCTGGTTTCAACAAAACAAAAACAAAAACAAAAAAA
>NW_004524640.1:1869929-1884701 GCF_000260255.1 Octodon degus
AATTATAAATATAAAAATTATTAATATAGCTGTTCTACATAATGAACCATTCCTGGAGTCTATCTGTAATAGTAATGGAATGCATGACTTGTATATATTAAACAAAATCATGAAAATACAGCCAGTCAGGCTGGCAAAATATCTCAGTGGAATAAATGCCTGCTTAGGCTAGCACAGGGACCAGAGTTTGATCCCCAGCACCACTTGCTATGTTGGCCCCATCCCTGAGCATGCTGAGCCACAACCACTGAGACCAGGTATGGTGGTGCATGCCTGTAATCCCAGCACTGGGGAGGCTGAAAGCAGGAGGATCACTACAAGTCTGAGCTTCATAGCGAGACCCTGTACCAAGTAAAAAAATTTTAAAAAAGAAAATATGGCCCGGTATTGTCTTGTAAATGGTGTTTATTTAATTTACTGATTAGCCCTGGTTATTACCCAATACATCTATAAGTGAAAGAAAAATCACTCTCTTTGCGTACAAAAGGAGTAATTTATTATGCAACACAAGGTGACATGTTTTCATATTTTTTAGAAAATAAACATATTTTATGTGTCTTAGAGAATAAATAGGAGAATAAATACAATATAGAAAAATGAAGAGAGTACCCATAGTTATAAGTATATGGTATATCAATGGATCAGTCAACTATATTTATTAGGGCCTACCTGTTGGGCTAGGAATTTGTACTCAGTACCAAAGGCACAAAAACAAACAACACTTGGCCCCAGATCTCAAATACAAGCAACTTAGAAGGATCGTCTAGCACTAGATGGATCATGAGGAATACAAAAGTGGAGAGTGCAGTCCTTTAAGAGAACTATATGTTCCATCTCAAGGATAATAATAACACTATTTTAACATAAAGCTTTCTGCACTTACTGCTTTTTATACATACTAAGGAATTAAAATTTCTAAAATTGATCTGGTTATAGTAATCAAGTGTAACATTTGTAAATGTAAAATTTGATATGGTCGTTAGTCTTTTATGGATATGCACCCAGATAGTACCAAGTTATTTTAAGACAACTCATTGCAATAGTCAATGGATAACACAGATAATGGAATAAATGATTGTTTGATTAAAGGCATGATCCTTGTCTTACTTAGTCAATTTAGCTTTAGAAATAATCAAATATTTAGTAAACTTAAATGATAAAAGATATGAGGGGTCTGGTAGCAACTATGATTTTGGTTTGATGTAATTAGATAAGCCACTCCTGACACTGGCTATATAGAAGTACAATTTATATGATTTATAAATATTGTAAGGGATTATTTCTATGAATAAAAACTATACTTCTCTGAAAGGATGAGGTATGACTTGGTAACAAGTATCACGTATACTCAACCCTACCAAACATTTTCACACCAGCAGTATTTGAGATTGGTTGAAATGTTAGAAACTATTTGCAAGATTGAATCTACAGGTACCAATTATATTCCTCTTTGCTTTCAGGAAACAATAGTATTATTTTTTTCCGGTGAGGTTTTTATATGCAACAAAGGGTGGTAATTTATATATGCAACAAGAGATAAATACAATCACTTTTGTCCAGCCTTGTGGAAATTATTTTTTATAACATCAGTGTTTTACTCTGGTGAAGGCATGCTGATATATTCTGATATACAAGTATACATTTGCAGAATGAATAGACAACACAACAAACAACACAAGCACTATGGAGTGGGAACATAATTTCTCTTTTCCCAACAATAAGTTTTCAAGATCTTATAATATAGAGAGACTTTTATATGAAAATCAAAAAGATTCATATTGAATGAGCATAGAATTAGTAAAGGAAACCTTTGATAATGGTAAATTTATTAAGTCATGTTTAAGAAAAGTACAACAGTAATATCCTACCAATTTTCATGTACTTTTACATATAAATATTCGAGCAGGAACATATGGCAGTAAACTCTTCTATCTACAAATAGACTCTCTCTCTCTCTCTCTCTCTATATATATATATATATATATATATATATATATATATATATATATGGCTATTTCCAGAGTGTCTAGTGCCTTAGAGGAATGTCCACATGTCATGGATTGTCAGCAGTTAAGATATATATCAAATAAGGCCATTTTTGAGTCTAGAATAATGTGACTTTAGAGTTTACAACCATAACTACAAGCTAATGAGGGAAAGACTGTGGAAGAGTAATTGGCATACCAATGAAGGGTCAAAACTAATCCTTCTTTCAAAATTGTATCATTCAGGAAAAGGGACATGATACCTGATAGCTCATGAACTCTTTCCTTACTGGACAGAGAAAAATGGAAACCAGTAAAATTTTCAAGTAGCCAACTCTTTTGGTGACCTTTCTAGTTAAGGCATTGGAATTGTAGAACTTATAAATGTGGAAAAACTCTTTTATTTTATTATTGTATTCTTTTTTGAGGCAGGGTCTCACTGTGAAGTTCAGAGTGGCCATGAGTTCACTATGTAGCCCAGGCTGGCCTCGACCCTGTGGAAATCCTCCTGCCTTAACCTCCCAAGTGTTGGGATTGCAGGTGTCTTCCACCATGCCTGGCTACTTGTGATGACATCTTGGTGACAGGAAACAATGTAGAGGACAAGAAAGATACAGCTAAGAAAGTCATTGTTGCTGTTGTTAACAGAGTCTATTCTTATAAAGCAGAGAATGAATTTAAGCATTTCATGAGAAAACATGTCCTTTTATTCTCTTTCAATGACATTTGGAGACATCAATAAAGAAAATTTATTCTTACAAATAAGAGCATAGTAATACTGACTGCTCATCGCAACTTCTGTATGTGAGAAATATTTACTAGGCATAAAGTTATGAAAACATAAACTGCTAACTTATCACTTAAAGTAGCTTACGTGTTTTAATACAACCTGCCATTAAGGTCAAGTGGCTTAATCCTTAGGAAAACAGTAATGAACATAGGAAGCAGTTCTGTCATGGAAAACAGTTAATCCAGAACAAGAAAAAAATATCATCTTGTAAAAAAAAAATTGTCAAAGTTTAAGACGCCTCCCTATGAGGGTCTGATGATGATAACTAAACAGATTATGATTGCATTATTAAAAAAACTATGCGTGTCATTTTCCGACTCTTCTTCACATGTCTGCACGAACAAAAGATGCAAATACTCCATCTTCTTGGGCCAAGAGGCTTTCGGGAGTGTCATATTCTAAAATATTTCCTCGCTTCATCACAATAACCAGGTCTGCGGTCAGAATGGTATGAACACGATGCTACGAATGGAAAGAACACAGGATTTGTTACCAACCTGAGGGCCCAATCCAGGAAAGTGGAATATGTCTGCTTCTGACAGCTTATTGAAGGATACTTATTTATCATGACATACCAGGAGGTGTGGGATACACAGCCTCCCCCGCTTTTTCTTCTTATTTAGAGAATCATTTATTTATATACTTTAAAATACTGATCAATTTGGCTGGGTTTTATTTGGACCATATTAACTTTAATGTAGCTAATGTATTAGCATTATCATTGTTCTGGAACCTAAAGTAGGCTAATAAGTGTTTGTCAAATAATTTAATGTCAAGAGGAGCCACTGAGGACCAGCTGTGTTGTATTTTACTGTTGTCTCTTGTGTAAGTCAATCAATGCCATGGACCAATATGCAATTAGAAGAACATGGGAAAGAAGTAAATTCTAGGAGAACGATATAGGTAAGTCCATTCTCACATGCAGTATTAGAAAGAGCTATGCAAGACTTGAGACATGCAGCCTTTCAGTTTTGGGGGTCACTCATTCTCTTTCCACTAAAGCCTGAGGAGAGAGGATTTAGTGCTAATAGTTGATCAAAGTTGTCTCTTACAGGCTGTACATTAACTATTCCGTATGCATAGTTGTACATCATCTGAGTATCCCTCAGCTATTGGTATTCTTTCTCCATTGTATAGGGGAGAATGGAAGGGATCACAGAAGGTAAGAAAAACGAATAGATAACAAGCAGCAGCATCAGAATCAAAAGCAGGTTCCCTGACTTCTGAGTGTGAAGTCTTTCTCCTCTGCAGTCCAGCTGTTGCGTATGAATCCCTCAGTGCCACTGAGGAATGTTTACCTGTGTTTTGGTGAACAGTGCAGGCCGTGAGGTTAGACTCCCAGTGGCATCACTCCCTGTGCTTTGTGCAATCTAAACCAACCTACCATTTTTTGCACACCTTCAAGGTCACGTCTGTAAAATGATAACAATCACACCACATAGCTTGGAGAGTGATAGCAACAAATGAGACAGCCCATATAGAAAATTTAGCCACATTGCCTGGTGCATAGACCTAAAGAATAAATGTCAGCTCCTACTATGTTTTATTTTTATAATTCAGAAGGGCAAAATCAGCATGGTGAGCCTTCACATGTGCTGAGGATAGCATTGTCCAATAAAAAACGTAATACAAGCCACATGTAGTTTTAAATTTCCTAAGAGCTCTGTTTTAAAAGTAAAAGCTAATTTAGTAACATATGCTAACTCAGTCTGGCCAAAATGTTATTATTTTGACATGTAACCAATGTAACATTCTTCATGAGATCATTTATATTTTTCTATCAGTACAGTATCTTCGAAAGGCATTCTGCATTTTACGCTTAGTGCAGTGCTCAAATCATACCACCTGCGTTTCAAGTGCTCAGGAGCCATATGTGGCTAGGGGTGGACACGGTGGAGTAGCAAGCGTGCTGATGAAAAATTCCTGCCACAGCTCTAAGCCTGGAAAGGTCACCTCCTCAGTGGATGCACACTCTTCCAAAATGCCTTTCTCCTAACAATCCAAAGTCCAGTTGAAAGCCATCCCCAGGGACTGAGGTTTCTCTTCTGCCCTGGGCCATGTAGATGGAACAGTCTCGGTGTTTATGTTTTCAGAAAAATGATGATAGTTGTTACTCCTCATCATGGGGGGATAAAAATACATGCACAGGAGCGATAGGAGGCCATCCTAGATCACGCCCAACCTTATGGCTTGTATCTCGCTGTTGTCCCCTACAAGCCTCATGTAATAATGGGCCAGAGCTTTTTTAGAGGTGGTTGAATCTAGAGTGTGGTGCTGGGATCAAGGGTGTGCTATTATTAATTCAGTCCACCAATGGGTTTGGCATAGATCTGGCTAGGATGAAGGGTACGAATGCTATACATGCCCTAGGGGGGAGTAGTCTACGTAAAATATAAGGGACAGAAAGCGGGCCAATGTGCTTTCTCCTGCCTGCTTGCCATGGACTGTTCGTCCTCCGCGATGCTCCTCTGCCATCCTACTCTGCCTTGGTGCCCTCCTGATTATCAACTAGAACCTCTATAAACCGTGAGCCAAATGAACCCTTCCTTCTCTAACTTCCAGCATTGGGTATTTTGTCTCAGCAACACAAAAAAGTAACTAAAACATCCCACTATATTTAATATTCATAGACAAATCGATCACTCACTATATAATATATATTTAGGAATTATCAAAACTTAGAGGACAATGCCTATTTATCCTTGGACCAGAGCCATTTAGACACCTTTACAGTCAAGGAAAAAAAAAAAAACAAAACATAACCTTAATTAATGATATCTGTTGTACATTTTTACTCCAGAAAAATATTAGTTCTTTTAAATCCACATCAAGGATGTTTTAAAAAGAATTTGGCCTCTAAATTTATAAATATAGCCTTCTAAACATTGTCTTGATAGTCTAAATTATGTTCTCTAAAAATATTAAAAACAATGAAAAACCTTGGCTAGTAGAAATAAATATGGCTGTTTATTCCATTAAATCCAAACTTTCTCTTGTTAACAAAGTATGATATCAGTAGGAAAAATGTTGGTAAAATTTTCAAAATACTCCAAGGAAGTTAATATTTTTCTTTTCTTTCTTTCTTTTTTTTTGGAACTGGGGATTGAACTCAGGCCCTTGCGATTACCAGGCAAGTGCTTATTCTACTGAGCCATCTCCCTGGCCCAAGAGAAGTTAATCAAATCAAGGGTAAAGACTAAATCATTTTAATAAATAAAAATCATGGACTATTTGGAGGGGAATTTAGGCTTCTTTATAGAAGTTGCAAAAAGTTATACTTTAAAACATATTATATAATTTTTAGAGGCAGTTAACCAAAACAACAGCATCTTTTAGTCACAGAAGGAAGGTAATTCTTAACAGAGCTGAGGACCCTTCTGCATTAGATTGCTTAAGTGTGCTGTTCTCTTTTTTTAATGAGCCTATTATGAGGAGTTGGTTCTCTCTGTATGGGGGAGAATTTAAGAAATTCTAATGAACACCCTACTGGTCTTGAAGAATAGGTGGAAGACACTTATATTCAGTGGATATAAAACAAAAATCAGGTTAAAAAATAAAATATAAATGGTTCTCAAATAATCTTCCAGATACACACTCACTGGAACCACACAGCGACACCATGACATCATGCTTCATGCAGAATGATAACAAATCGTTCTTTTAATTAAGAGAAGATCTACTTGCCCTCCAACCTGGCTCAGGTAGAGGCACCAGGAATTCTTTAGTCCCAAGAATATCTCCCTACCTTCTCCAGTGTGAAAAATCTTGGAAGTACTTGAGAACTATTTTTCAAATCACTTATACCTTAGTGTGAATGGAGTTATCAGGTGACTCTCTTCCTGGGAAGAGGAACCCCAGAGGTCACTGGGAAAATGAGAGAAAGTGGATTTTTCTTTACCTGGGCTGGATAGGGGGTCATCTCCTGCAACCATGAAAAGGCCGCACTGCCTAGGGCTTGCTTTCTCCCTTTTACCGTTCACGAAAGTGGAAGTGCAACAAGCAATCTGTATTTACCTTTCACTGCTCAGCAGTTAAATGTAAATGACCATTTAAACTGAACAGAGATTGAACTAATAGTGCTTGGTCAAGATGTCACGTCTGTATCTTGTACTATGAATGACTACTACAAAGACAACAATATGCAATGTATTAATCATTGTAACTGTCCTACTAACCTGTTTTGAAACTGTCTCATTGCTACTTTTTTCTCAATAAAATTAATATATAAAAAATAAAATAAAAATAAATTGAACAGTGCATGCCTCAGAGCGGGTGAGGAACACATACACTTTTAATGATGATTGTAATATGTGCACAAGAAATGGTAACATTTGGCCGCAGGGTGGAGATGAATCTGGGTCTCGGGTGTCATAAATACTTGCTGGCCTGTGTAGTGTGTGAGAACACATTCATGCATCTTATTTAATAATACACATCCCAGAAGTACCTGTTCAAGCTGAGAAGGGTAATAATATGCGACACTCAGGCCCCTCCACCAGCCCCTCCTTTGCCACAGCAGTAGCCTCTCCTCACTGAGGGGACACCGCTAAGATAACTACCAGAGCACAGCTACTTCGCAGGGTAGATCGTGAGAGTCTACTTGTGGGTCATCACCAAGGTGGAAAACAGCCCATTCTTGTAGGTGAGCAAGTTTGCCCCAGTATCACACTCCACTAAAATACCCTCAGAAAAGACTAAAACAAGGTCTGCATCTGTAATTGAAGAGACTCGGTGCTAGAGAGAGAAACAGAAAGAAGAGAAAGATCAGCAGGAAGAAAAAGGCCCAAGTGGTTCATTAAAAAGTAGATTTGTTAAGCCGTAAGACTAACTGCAGCAAGAACCCACCCCTCTGCAAAGCAGGAGAGACAGAATACCATAGCCTATTTTATTTTAGTATTTATTTTACTATTTATTTACTTGTTTATTTTTTGCAGTACCAGGGATTGAACTCAGGACCTTGTGCTTGGCAAGCAGGCACTTATGCTGCTGAGCTTTCTCCCTGGCCCTGCATAGCCTATTTTAATTAAGCCATAACATGGATTGGCAGGACTTAAGCAATTCTTCTATCTGGTACTATCTAAAATAGAGAGATCACCTGCCCTGCTGTGACATACCTAATTTTCTTTTATTTAGTTTTATTTTATTTTTATTTTTTAAGCAGATAAATGGATTAAGTATCAATATTGGCAGAATTGGTAATGACACTTAAGAATCTTGCTTCTGAAACTCCTCATCAGATCTTCCGATTATGGAAAAGAAAATTAGCACAGAGGATCAACACATGAACTCCTGTAACCCTTAGAGGTAGGAGTTTCTGTCACTACAATTTAGGGGCATTAGGCAGAGCATTCATCTTAGAAAAGGGCAATGCTTTTGAAGTATAACCATATTTCTTTCACTCTTTTTTGTACAGATATGGAAAGATTATCCTAGAAAAGCACAGTTCCACATTTTAGGTCATTTAATTGCTCAAGTTGAAAAACGACAGAATCTTAGAGCAAAAACGCAGGAGGAGACGATCAACTCGTCTTTCATACTCACGGCTATGGTAACCACCGTGCGGTCTGCAAAGGCTGTCATTACTACTTTCTGCAAAATATTTTCCTGCCAAAATAAAACAATAAGGTGTCAATTTTCTTGGGATTATTTTCTTGGGATTATTTTCTCTTGCCACAGTACCTTGTCCCCAGGAACACTGTCCCAGCAGGCCCAGCATTTCTGAGCACTGTGGTACTCGCCTTCAGTGGAAGGTGAGAGAAGCAACACCCCAAGCAGTTCACAGCAGATTCTGGAAGTGTCTTCAACTTGTAAATAAAACTCAGTGATCAAACTGGAGCAACTCATGGACTTGCTAACAGGGAATCCAAAGAAGAAAGCCTCACCGCATGAGCACCCCAATGCTCGTCTATGTGATACACGGGCAGCGTGGATTCCAAATTAATCAAGCCCTGAAATGGTATTGCCCTTTGACTCAGAAAAAGCAAAGATGAAATCTGTCCCCCTAAACGTGGTTTTTTTTTTATCTACAACATATTCTAAGTAGGAATTATTTCTATTACCACCACAACTTTTTTAAAATCATAGTTAGAGAGGCATTTGGGATAAATGTTTACCCATTTGCTAGAGAAAAAATTGGTTATCTCAGCTTTAATGTGGAGGAGTTCTCTTTTTCAACCAAGTGGCTTCCTGCTGCTTAATTCATATTTTCTCCCTACCCGTTCCTCTCTAGTGAGGTAGTATATGATCAACCTTGATACTATACAACTTCAGTAATTTTGATGTACTTACACTTAGTGAAAGACTTGATGGAGATGAACTTATTGTTTTCAATTACATTCACTTTGAGGTTACACAACTTTGAATAGGTATTTGATTGATCTTACTTAATAGAAAACTATGTGAAATTAGCATATCCACATATAACTGGCACTTTAGATGTGTGTGCTCCTGGGACTGAACCTGGGGCTTTCACACTGAGCTACATTCCATCCCTTTATTGATCTTTTCTAGTCCCTATGTTACTAGTTGCCCAGGCTAAGCTTGAACTTCGATCCTCCAGCCTTAGCCTCCCAGAGTGCTGGGATTATAGGCATTTGCCAGCACTCGTGGTTTATACTTGGCTTTTAATAATCTTGAAACTTTCACTTCTTTGGATAGTTTTACCCTATCTAAAGTATGGAGCAAGAAAATAACATAAAAGTTTAAAATTTGTTTTTGTCCTTTCTGCTGACAATTTTCCCTTCCTTCCTTCCTTCCTTCCTTCCTTCCTTCCTTCCTTCCTTCCTTCCTTCCTTCCTTCGTCTCTTTGTAACAAGGTTTCACTATGCAGCTCAGGCTGCCCTTGAACTCACTTTGTAGCCCAAGCTGGCTTTGAATTAACTCACAGGTATCCTCCTGCCTCAGCCTCCCAAGTTCAGAAATTACAGGCACGCATCACCACATCCAACCTCAAGCTTTTAATATCAAATTAACTTAGAAAGAAACAGTCAACACTAGTTCATACATAGTTTGTGGCTTAATATATTATCTCCAACCAACTCCACCCTTCCAGACAAATTTTTTTGGTTGGCTTTTGTAAATAACTTTTTTCAAAAAGCAAAGTTTCTCGCATTTTACCATGAATGCCTGCATTAGGCTATTGTCCACTATAGCTGTCATTATTCCTAGCAAATCCCTCTTCAAAGTGCTTTAGAAAATAATTGGTCTTGCTTATCAATACTTTATTAAAGATTCATTGGGACACTTTGGAACTTCTAAGGAATGATTCTTGAATACAATATCTACTTTCATCAATCAAGACAGAATTTTACTGTTTTGAAAATCTATCAGAAAGTGGTGGCAGTATGCAGTATAATGGGTCACTAAAACATACACCTTGAATCCAGCAACAATTTTGTACTTTTGAACATCGTCCATCTCCCCATTTCTTCTTCTCCCCCGGCCTTTGGTAACAACCTTTCTAAAGATAAATGAAATTGTATAATATTTATCTTTTTATGACAGGCTTGTTTTGCTAACATAATGTCCTCTAGTTCTGTTCATGTTGTCAAATGACAGAATTTCCTGCTTTTCAAAGTCGGTGTAGTATTCCATTCTTTCTATAGATTACAGTTTCAATCTAGTCATCCATGTATGGAAAGTTAAGTTGTGTTCGTACCTCAATTATTATGAATAAGGCTAAAATGAATGCAGTCATGTAGATGTGTCTTCATTTTTTTTAAGGATGACATTTTGTTACATATACAATGACAGAACATTGGTTCTTGCTGATGGGTACAGATTCATTAAATAGAATGTGAAAACAATTCATGTATTTCAGGTCTTTTTACATTATACCATGAACCTAACTGCTAACTGCTAATTTTTATATAATGATATAATGACTTTTTGTATTTATATGGCTGCAATTTAGGAAGGACTTGGGCCAACGAGCAAATGGAAGAACGTAAAAACTGTTCAAGAAATCTAAGGTAATTTGTATTCAAAAGGAAATACAGTACTTCTTTTTTTTGATAACCCAATGGAGGAGGTTTTATTGCTTTCATTTTATTTATTTTTATTTATTTATTGAGAACTCATACAGAATTCTACTTAACAAAGTAATATGAATTTCACAGTATTTGTTGTAATACATGGTATTGTCTTACAACCAGCTATTCATATTACCAGATATATACACATAAAATTGGAAGAAGAAAAAACTGGAGCAATGTATAAGAAATTAAGAAAAGAAAAGGTACAAACAATTGCAAAAAGGAGATGAAGCTAATTAGAGCATTGACTGCTTCTTTTCATTTCCATTTTTTTCTTTTAATTTTTATTTATTTATTTGTTTATTTGTCCTGTCAGATAGATGTGTCTTCAATATACGGATCTCATTTGTTTTGGACAAATGTCTGATAATGGGATTGTAGGACTGATCATATGCTAGATCTCATTTTAAGGATTTAAGGAGCGTTTGTACTCTTCCAGAATGGTTCTACTAGTTTACATTCCTCCTAACAGTGTGCAAAGGTTCCCTTTTCTCCATATTCTCACCAACAACTGCTGTCTCTTGTCTTTTTGATACTACCAACAATTCATAGTGATCCATTAAGTTGGATAGTGACCACAGTCAATAATATATATATTATATATGTCACCATATATATGTCACAATTATATACCTCAAAGTTGCTGAGACAGATTTTTAACATTCTTAGTATAAAAACTGATAAATTGCTGATGATATGGTTATGCTAATTAACTTGACAGAGTTTTTGTGTAATACATACATGGATCAGTACACACATAGTATTATTGTGTTCATTAAAAAGATCAATGAGTAGCAAAACAATGAATTGGGAACCTGACTAAAAGGCATCTAAACATTATTTGCCCTTTGCATGCAGCATTCCCAGAAGCCTACAATCATGTTGCCATAAAAATATTAAGAAAGGGAGAAATAAAAATATTAAGAAATGGGTACAGATTCATTAAACAGAATGTGAAAACAATTCATATATTTCAGGTCTTTTTACATTATAACCATGAACCTAACAGCTAACTGCTAATTTTTATATAATGATATAATGACTTTTTGTATTTATATGGCTGCAATTTAGGAAGGACTTGGGACAACCAGCAAATGAAAGAACATAAAAACTGTTCAAGAAGCAGAATTTATTTTATGTTTGTTGGTAATAGAAACTCCTTTAACGCACACATGATGTATCCTTTACTGCATCTCTGAGTGTGATCGCTAGCTAATCTGGGAGATGATTGGGAAGTCATTTAAAACAATAGTACAGAGGCTTCAGAACCCCACCGGTGGCCAAATAGCTCAGCGGACTAAAGCGCCTGCTTAGGCAGAGCGCAGCGGCTGGGGTTCGATCCCAGCCAGCCCCGCCAGCCCCACCCCAGGGGTGCTCTGAGCTGGCCATTGAGATTGGGTGTGGTGGCATGCACCTGTAATCCCAGCCCTTGCGAGGCTGAAAACAGGAGGAACACTATGAGTCCCATCTGTGTAGACCCTGTACTATGTACATTTAAAAAAAAAGAACCCAATCAGGAAGGACACTGAGGAAGATCACTGACTGTCACTGCCATGCACATTCTGAGACCCGCACTCACCGTGGCCATGTCGATGGAAGCTGTAGCTTCATCCATGATGAGAATGCTGCTCTTGCGGACGAAGGCCCTGGCCAGGCAGAACAGCTGTCTCTGCCCCACGCTAAAGTTCTCCCCACCTTCTGTGACAACCGCATCTATATCAGAAGAAGAAGAGGAGGAGGAGTAGGAAGAGGAAGAGGAGAAAGAAAAAGAAGAGGAGGAGGAGGAAGAGGAAGAGGAAAAGAAGCAAAGATTTCACTGGGGAAAGGGGACGAACACTCTCCTGGGGTAAAGTCATACAAATACACCCGCAGAGCAGCAGCATGTGGGAGATCAGTTTGTGCTACAGCAAGGATTTCCTATGGAAAGACACGGTGGAACCGTGCTCTGGGAAAAAAGATGCTGATGCTAGAGGACTTATTACCTTCCAGCAATAGGATTAAAATGTTGTTAAACATTATGAGGGCTGGAAGAGCACAGGAACTCTAATGTTATTTATTATAATTCCGTGAGTGGCTTGTTCAAGGCCACACTTAGCAAATACGCAGTAGAACTTGATAAGAAATGTGCCCAGTTCCAATTCCAGTTCTCTTTTGATTTTACTCTCCTACTAGACTGTAAGAACCAAAAGGGCAAAGCCCAAGTGTGCTTTTGTTTATCTATGTATTTCTAACACTATGACATCCCAGATGGACACTAAATACAGTGTGATATGGATGAATGATAAATCCCCATTGCAATTAACTTTTTACGTTTTGTTCTTTCCATCAACACTAAATAAACTTCTGTTGTGAATTTCAGATGAAGTCTGCTTCCAAATTTTTTTTTTATTTATTATTCAAACACTTTTGAGTTAAATCCTGGGGGTCAAGACTTCTATTATTCAGGGCCTCGATGCATCAAAGTTTTATATAACTTCTCATGCTTGGAAGCCATGGACTATTTTCCTAATTTTAATTTACAAAGTAACTAAGGAGGATGCTGAATATTCTTTACTGATTTGGCTTGAATGAGATCTTTGTTAAGAAAATTGTTATCACCTTTTTTAAAATGGTGACACAGTGAGTTTGATGCATTACACAGAGTGTAAAGATAATCCCTTATTGCTTAAACTGCTTAAACTACATACATGATAACCACAAAATGTAAGGACAGCAGCTTAGAACATGTTCACATAGCCCTCATGTTAAGGAACAGGACTCTAAGTGCTTATCTTTCCAACTGTTCGTGGTAGTGCTGGGGGTGGGTGTCTAAATGCCAAGAGAGAAGGTCTATAAACATGAATCAATGTCTCAAAGAGACTTACTGAGCCCTGTACAGGAAATAACAAAAGTTACTATGGGAAAGTTCATCCAGAGTTCTGGAATTACTCCCACAACTGACACTAGCAAGGTCAATAAAACTTCCCTTAAAGACATACTGTCTTAATTTTTGCTTGTGGTTTGCTTCTACTTGGGACTTAATTAAAATCATAAAAGCTCTTGATTTTGGGTAGGCCTCCCTTTCCAAATAAATGAACAAATACACATGGTTTTGTTTTGTATGTTGACTTTAAAAAAAAATGAGATGCCAAAACAATACTATCAAATTGGCAACTACATATTGTGTCTAAAAATTAGAATATAAAAAAGATGTTAATATTCCTACTGCTTTGTTAAATGGGTTCAGATTTTAAGGAAGCAAAAGTAAAAAATTATAGATGTTTATTTTATGAATTAAGGAAGATATGAGCTCTTGTTTTACTAACATGTTATTCTTTCATTTCACATCATTTATTTGTCAGAAATTGGACTGAATATTTTAGTAATTGTTTAAATGCATATTTCATTCTTTACACAAGTGGCCAAAACTGATCCCACGAGATAATAATACAAATAATAATAATACAAATGTTCTTAATGTCTTCAAATGACATGAAAATTATATTATGTAAGTAAAAGAAGACAGTGGCTACTGATGCGGCAAAATGTTCTCCTACATCATGCCAGGACTTGGAAATCTACAATCTTCTAAAATATGTTATCCACTCTCTGAGGCTGTGTTATCCTGTAGGAGACTTGAACAGGAGTTACAAGAAGCAAGTGACTCCGCTGACCTATACCCACCATAGTAGGAAGAGCGAAGAGACACATGTGTTCCCTGGAATATTTTGTAGCACTCAGATGTGGTGGAATTTGCCATTAGGCTTGTCATCTTGTGCTCCAGGAACAGTCATAAGACTCTACAACATCCTAATGACCTTTAGTAGACTAAGTACAAGAGGATCTAATACTGGACCAGGGGTGTGGAGCTCAGTGGTAGAACACGTTCATAATATGCACAGGACTTGGCTTTGATCCCTACCACCCAAAACAAATAAATATAACACATATCTTTAACACTAGAATTATATGATTCTAACATAAA
>NW_004524640.1:1884841-1905297 GCF_000260255.1 Octodon degus
GGACAACCAAGGAAGAAGGGGGAAGGGGAGGGGAGGGGGGAGAGAGACAGAGACAGAGACAGAGACAGACAGACAGGATTAATTGTGTAAATACAAAGTAAAGGCACTATTTAGAAATGATACCTAGACCTCCAGGTAGCGATTTGACCATATTCTTCAGCTGGGCAATTTCTAGAGCTTCCCAGAGTCTGTCATCTGTGCATTTACACTCTGGATCTAAATTAAATCTGTAGGGGAAAAATCAGTTAATCAGTAAATTAAAATACAATAGATGAAATAAAAATCGAGAGGCTTTATGTGTATGTGCTTATTGGCCTTCTTTCCTTAAAATGTTAGATTCTGGTCACTTTGGTTACCCCTTTGCATTCAGCACCTAGAACAGAGCTAGCACTGGCTTCATGCTGGATGAGTCAATGAATGACAGCAGTGTTACCCAAAGGGCTTTTTAAATGATATTGTTAGGTAAATTCATATATATAACAGAATATCTCATTTGTTACCAGAATTACTCCATTTCGTACTATGCTCAGCATAACCTGAATACTTTCTAGCAAAATTTTCCTTCAGAATTGATGCTAAATACATAAATCAACATAGGAGGGGTCAGGGAGATAGCTCAGTAGAATAAGCACTTGCCTGGCAAGTGCAAGGGCCTGAGTTCAATCCCCGGTTCCGCAAAAAAACAACAACAACAAACAAAAAAACCATAAATCAACATGGAAACAGATATGATTTTAGATAAGCCGTACTGTGCCAACCACAGCAGCAGCATTCATAATAAATACACAGTGGGATAGAAATTGACCATAAGATTGCTAAATAACTTGGCCCATCCAGAACTTGTAAGTACAATAATTTTACAGGTAATATTGAGCAATCTTGCACACATTTTCTCAAGATAAAGAATAATTATTAAATGGCAGTGGCACCCAGTTCTTTGTAATTCTGTGGCTGGAGGAGGGGAATGAGAAAGAAAAAGGTGGATGGACTGTGAGACATGATTTAGTGCAGAATATTTAGTTACGGACTTTGGAATCCCATGAACTGGTTACAATTCCACCACCGCTATTTCATAGGTTTGTGAACTTGGGCATTACAATGTCTTTGAAAATTATTCATTCGCAAAATACTCATCTATAAATGCAAATAACAATAGTGTGCATACCAAAACAATGCCTCAATAATTGAATCAAACATACATTTAAAGCACCAGGAAATAATAGATGGCTGCAATTTCTTTTTGTGCACTATCAGGAACCAGGCATAGAGAATGTAGCAGATTTGTCAAAGCAAATTTTGGCTGAAACCAAAATTTTTAGGAGTATGGAGAAAGGAGAGGAAAGTAACTAAGCTCAGAATATCTGTTGAGCCAGGTCAAACACAAAAGTTAGGCAGGATATTTGTAGGGAGAAGTCTCAGAAATGTTTACCAAGAACCATCGCTCCAAGGTACAGAAATCAAAATGGATTTCAATTTGGCAAAATGAAAGAGAGGAACTCTTGGAAATATAAAAGATTGGCTTTGTAGGTTCATTTGCCATCTCTACAATTTCTGGTCCAAATTGTTGGACAGCATATTTACTTTTATCATCTTGATATGGTTATTTCACATCTATCTGGCAAACAACTTGCAGGATAAAATTTTCCTATGAGCCAAAGAGGTAAATCCTGAGGGACACAGTGATGCTGCATGTGTCACCTACCTAATAGAACCACTGAACAGTATTGGATCCTGTAGAATGATTGACAATCTAGAACGGAGTGTGTGCAGTGGTAGTTTAGAGATGTCTATTCCATCAATGACAATCTTTCCTGTTGAGGAAAAACAAAAAATGATAACCATGGAGTAAACTCACAAGTAAAATTTTAACTCGCTTACCTATTAAATATTTTTTTCCTTGAGGCTCTGGATTTGATCTCTTTTTATTTTTCAGGGGTTTGATCTCTAACACCAACATAAAACTAAATAAAGCAAAACCCTTTTGATAATTCTGAGTTGAAATATAGGCTATACAGCTTTCCATTATTGATTTTAATAGTATATATTTCTTCTAGGAATTTTGTATTTCCTTTTTTTTCTTATGTATTTCTTGAAAAAGAATTTTCAGTGGATTCAATTTGTGTGGACATACAAATAAAAAAATACTTCAAGTGTAGGGACCTGGGGGTTGATCACTGGTACCACATGCCGCACCTGCCCCATCCCCAAGCACACTGAGACAGCCACTGAGACTGGGCATGGTGGTGCATGCCTGTAATCCCAGCACTTGGGAGGCTGAAAACAGGAGGGTCACTAGGAGTCCAAGCTGTGTAGTGAGACCCTGTACTAAATACATAATAAAAAAACCAACCATCTCTTTTGAGTTTCTTTCCTATTATTCCTTTACCCCCTTTCCTTGATTTATTTTTCTTCATGGGATTTATCAAAATCTTATTTTCTTTGTTAATTTCATTATGCTTTTAATTGTCTCCCCTCCAACAGAATATAAGCATCTTGGAGATGAAGCTTTTTGTGTCACTCATTTCTGTACTGTTTGAATAATAACATGCATTAGAGGAACGCAAATTCTGTGACATAGACATCAAGGTTTACTAAATTTTCCCCTCCTGTATGCAGATGTAGAAAATAATGTAATCTTGATGTTCTTTTCTCAACTTGATAAATTAGCTTTATCATCTCACTTTTTCAGAGGTAATATTACCCTGCAAAATATGGGCTCAACAGCAGCTGCAGCCCACTTACCAGATAGTTTACTTTTAAGAGCAGGCAAGGGTGATTAGACTAAATCGTGTTCCTCAGGGATAATATATTATCTATTGAAATATTAATAGTCTAACACTATTAAGAAGGAAACAAGTCTACGATAGTTGAGAGTGGACCTGAAATCCTACTTATAGACTCGCAAAAATTAGGTAAACTGTTATGGTGTGTCATTGCAGTTTTTGGTGAAAAGCACCAGTCTATTGTCACTGGATCACACAATTGTCTTATGACACCAATCTGTCTGAAAGTCCTTAAAATTCCTGTATATTGTACCCAGCCTTAGAAAGAGCAAACCACTAAGCCAGCAAAGGATGCTTATCTTCTCTTTGAATATAAGCCTTACCCCAAGTTCCCTAACAGAGTTTTGTTGTGCATAAACTGAACTTTGCCTCTTACAAAGATGTCATGTAGATTAAGTTAAATAAAGCAAACTAAATTAAATTAATAATGTTTATTAAGTACAATGCACATGAAAAATACTGTAAGGATCATTGAAACCATTATGTAGAATAACAGTGAGCCTTTCTTTGAGCCAAGGGTTCATTGTGGAATCTCCTTCCATTTACAATAATATGTACTGACCCATTTATAGGCCACTTGGTAGACCGACTAATGTGGCCTATTTTCTGCAACTAAGATTAAATTATTTTAGGATATTTTTATGAACAAATGAATTTTTAATAATTGTGTATGCGTCAATTGAAATTTCACCTATGGCTTTCACCCTAAGCTATTTCCCAGGCTTTCTCCCTCTCAAAACCTTGAGGCAGAATTTCATTAAGTCACTATATTGCCCAGCTGGGCTTTTATTTATTTATTCATTCATTCATTCATTCATTCATTCATTCATTCCTTTTTAATGTATTTTTTTGCTACAGGGTCTCACTATGCAGTTCGGACTCATGGTGATCCTCCTGCTTCCAGCCTCCCCAGTGCTGATATTACAGGCATGCACCTCTATTTCCCAACTCAGGCCCACTCATCCCTCCTGGGGACAGAGCTGGCTTGGCATGCGGTGCCGGGACCAAACCACCTGTGTTTGCCTAAGCAGGTGCTTTAGTCTGCTGAGCTATCTCACCAGCCCTCCCAGCTCGGCTTTAACCCATTACCCTCTTGCATCAGCCTCCCAGAGTACAGGGATCATGACCATGAATGTCACACCTGCTGAGTAAACATTTTTGTATGCTGTTAATACAGGTTAAGACTTAGCAGAAAATATTGTTTCCTCAAAAAAACATTCAGTATCATTATATGATGTTATTAAATGAATGATTGGAAGAATCACAGGCTTGCATTTAAATGTATATTACGTATTGAATTTGAAATTTCTTCCTTGGATAGAAAAAGATTTATTTTCAGTCCGAGGGAAGCAAGCCAATGTTCTTTTCTTCTATTTCTTGAATAGCCACCTACACTCACTGCTATTCAAAGCAAGTGACCTTGTTCTTCTAAGTTTATTAGAACAGTTTACCAGCATTCTTCTGACTTGAGAACTATTTTATTTTCCCAGTTCTATGTTCTTTCTTTATCTCTAAGCTGTTTATTTGGAATACCCACCTTGAACCATGTGCAGGTCAGAAAGTCCTTATAAATAGTTGGTTTTTTTTTTTTCAGAATTAGGTACATTGATTAGGTACAAAACCAAAAAAAATATGTTTTGTAAATGAAAGCACTATGTGCCTAATTTAAAACCTTAGCAAACGACTCACCATCAAATATATCAACCATTCTGAAGAAGGCCAGAGATAAGGATGACTTCCCGCTGCCAGTGCGCCCGCAGATGCCCACCTAAGAAAGAGACTGTCACTCTGAGAAAACAGAGCTCAGAACAGTTGTGACAGAAAGTGACCCGAATGTTCATAACTTAGACCAGCTATCATGATAAAGCACAATTCTATTTCAATGATTATACTAGGAATTCATGTTCTTCTTAGATCTTATGAATTGTAATTATTAAAAGTAAAATACGAAGTGTTTGCCAAATCCTCAATGACTTGTATTCTATTTGATTGTGTTGTTTTACCTGTATTGCTTAATTTTTGGCATGGGTTTGACTAAAAAAATACCCATTCTATTTGTCTTTTTTTTCATAATTTTATTGATAAACAGCAATGAGACAGTTTCAAATCAAATCGGTAGGACAGTTTCAATAATTAACACATTGCATACATTCTTCCTAGTGGTTAATTGCTGTACAAGATGCGGACTTGAGATCCTATTTACAAACACCATTAGAACAAATCATTCTATTCATTAAGAGAATGTAACTATATATTTATCCTAACCACTTTGAATACACAGATACAAAATGAACATTCATCTGTATACCCCTTTTTTTCTAAGTTCCGTTATTTGAATATTATAGGTGTGTATCTATTTGTCTTAATTATGATAGATTTATAACAAAAAGTAGAATGGGTCCATTTTTTAAATGTAAACTTTTTCTTTTTACAAGTACTAAAAAAAGTCACTTTAGGATTAGAGCTAGAATGGAGGAAAAGGTTCCCAAGGAAGTGTCTGCGATGGTCCCAAGCCAAAAGCCAGAAATTTTAAGCTACACATCTGTTGCAGACTTTTCTGAGATGCATGGAGATTAGCGAATGGTAATATGATCTATAGAACATGTACTGCACTATAATTATGTCTCCTTTTTAGCTTTTTTATGCCGATACTTTTTCCTGTACTGTGCAGGGAATATTATGTGAACTCAGTGAGAATACACTTGACTTGGAAGTTTGAAGAGCTTATGTGGTGACAGTGAATGCCAGTGAAGCTTTTTTTCTTTTTATGGTACCAGGGATGGAACTCAGGACCTTGCACTTGCCAGGCAAGCACTTATTCCACTGAGCTATCTCCCCAGCCTTAGTGAAGCTTTTATGTATAAAACAAATCAGACAGTAGTAAAACCATACCTTCTGCCCAGGTTTGATGTAAGCCTTGACATGTTTAAGAACAGGCTTCAGATTATTTTCATATCTTACACAAAGATCATGAATCTTGATCTCTCCTTCCTGTGGCCAATGTTCTGGAACCTGAGAAGGATCTGGGGGATGGGGTTTGGAACAGATAATAGATGATTGATAGATTACAGATGGATAGATAGACAGATAGATAGATGATAGAAAATACGTGGATATTAAAGTGCCTGCAAGCAGGTGCAGGGGCTGGGATTCGATCCCCAGGCCTGCCATGCCAGCCCTGCCCCCAGGGTGTGCTGAGATGGCAATTGAGACTGGGCATGGTGACACACGCCTGTAACCCCAGCTCTAGGAAGGCTGTAAACAGGCAGATCACTACAAGTCTGAGCTAGTAGTGAGACCTTGAACACCCTGTAGACCCTTCCCTAAAAATACAAGAAAAAAATAGGTGGAGAGATATATGTAGAAAGAAACATATATTTATGCACATATAAGTATAAATTTATAATAATGTAAATATATTTTAAAATTTCCCTAAACTTAAAGTAATATTGAACCAATCTTCTTAGTGGTGGTTTGTTTGTTTAATTTAAATGACAAAGTGAGCACATCTTGATTAAGAACTTCATGTGTTTTTCCTGTGTTTTATTTTGTATCATTAGCCAGGTCTGTGTCTTTGCTATAGTCCACATTCAATTCTATGCAAGATGGGTACAGATAGTTCATCTGTGATTTGATTTATCTGTTTAGTTAGTTGATCATCAAACATTAAGTACTAGCTCCCCCTTCCCTCCCCCCAATGTCTCAGAAGCCAGGCTGAGTCCCAGAAAACTTCAGGAGCTTAGCTAAGCCACACCACCCACATTGTGGAATGAGGCTGAGTTCTGGACAGCTTTGAGAGCCTTACTGACCTGCGCCCCAACACTCACTGTTGCTTGAGCTGCATTGAGCTTTGGTGAACTTCAGGAGCTTCAAAAATGTCAAAATGAAGGAGAAAAAGGCATTCTCAGACCTCCAGCTCACCCAGAACACATCCAAGAGACAAGGAAATGGAAGAACCTGGAAGTCACAAACCTGAAATTTCTGAAATGACAGCAACTAAAGTAAAGAACTTTATCAGGGGCTACAAAAGCAATCAAATGACAAATAATCTCTCAGGTACAAAAAGAAATGACAACAGTAATGAAAAAACTGCTCAGCACATCTAAAGACATAGATTTAAAAAACAGGAGAATAGAAAAATGTGGAAACATTGAGTCAAAAGTACAGAAAAGAATTAGAATGCATAAAACAGATACCTAGGAAATTAGGAATTCCACGGAAATCTGGCAAAACCATTTGAACAAAACTGAAGGTAGACTTTCGGACTTTGAAGACAGCTTTGTAGTTAGTGATCATGAAAGGAAAGATTTCTTAAAAATAACACCGAACCAGGAAGTAATAATTCAATAGCTGCAATGTGATGCAAAGAAAAACCATCTAAGACTGACAGACTTTAGCTGGTCATGGTGGCACATGCCTGTAATCCCAGCAATCAGTATGCTGAGGCAAGAGGATGGTTGTGAATTTGAGATCCAACAAAGTGATCTCAAGACCAGCCTGAACTACATATCAAGACTTTGTCTCAAAAAAAAAAAAAAAAAAAAAGACTGATGTGATAGGTGTCAATGAAACATCTGGAGTCAACATAAGTGACCTAAAAAGACTATTTTTCAGAAGTAGTGGAAGAAAATTTCCCCAGCATTTCAAAAGAATCTGACATACAAGTAAGTGAGGCATATAGAACTCCAAATAACCATAACCAAAATAAATCTACACTCAGACATAATAATCAAGAGCCCAGAAATTCAGCAAAAGAAAACAATATTAAAAGTGGTTAGAGATAAAAGAAGGGCCATTTTGTATCTGTATATACAAAATAGTTAGGATAGATGTACAATTACTTTCTCTTAATTCAATGAGAAGAAAGATTTGTACTAAGAGTGTTTGGACAGGATATCATGTCTGCATCTTGTACTATGAATAACTAGTACAAAGACAACAATATGCGATGTATTAATTATTTAACTATCCTACTAACCTGTTTTGAAGTTGTCTCATTGCTATTTGTTTATCAATAATATGAATAAAAACAAAAAGTGGTTAGAGAAAAGAAACTGGTAATTGATAAAGGAAAGTTCATTGGAAGCACAGAAGATTTCTTAACACAAACCATCAAATCAAGTAGAGCTTGGAATGAAGTATTTCAGATCCTGAAAGAAAATAACTTCCAGCCTAGACTGATGTAGCCTGCAAAACTATTTTTCAAAATCAGTGAAGAAATAAGATACTTCCATGACAAAGAACAATTGAAGATGATCATGACCACCAAAGTAACCCTACAAGGATTACTGAAGGATATTCTAGGAGCAGATAAAAATGACCACAACTTCAAGAACAATAAAAAGGAACCACCAAGCAAGAGCAAGCAATTAAACAAAGGGGAAAAATAGGAAACCAACAACTGGAAAATAATATGACAAAAAGAAGCCAATACATATGAGCTATAACCATTAATCTAAATTATCTCAATTCACCAATAAGAAGAAATAGACTTTCAAAGTGGATCAAGTCCAACAAGAACAAATTTAACTCAAAAAGAAATTTATAGACTGCCAGTCAAAGTGTGGAACACAATACTCCATGTGACAGGAACCCAGAGAAAAACAGAGGTAGCTATACTGCCTGCAGGCAATGTGAAATTCAAACCAAGAATGATCAAAAGAGGTAAAGAAGGGCCTGTATGCTTATTAAGGGAAAACTGAAAGAGCAAGAGATAACAATAATAAATATATGTGCACCAAACACAGGAGTGCCCAACTATATAAGACAAATTTTAACAGGCATGAAAAGGCAAATGAGCAATAACATAATTGTACAGGGACTTTGATGCCCCCTTGTCACACAGAAATAGATCAATTAGGCAAACTAAATTCTCAAAGAAATAACAGAACTAAGCCAAATATTTGAATATGGGGACTTGGTAGACCTTTACAAAGTGTTCTCCCCAACAAAATCAAAACACACATTCTTCTGAGATGCACACAGGATGTTCTCCAAAATAGACCATATACTAGCATATTGAATATTCTTAAATAAATGTAAAGGGATTGAAATTATCTTATGCATATTATCTGACCACAGTGCAATGAAATTGGAAATTATTGACAAAATCAAACATCAAGTGCTTCACATGTGCCATTTTCTTGGCTTGTGGAGATCAATGACATGGCTCAAGGTGCCTTATGTGTCCTTGGGAGGATACAAGTGAATCAGCATCCACAGCACTGCAAGGTGGAGGTCAGCCCAAGATGCCTTTAGGGCCATGGTGTGGTAACCTATTGGTTCCAGAAGCATCCTCAAAAGAGGAGATGCCTGAACTGAATCTAAAAAATGTGTTTTGTACTTACTGAAGAGAAGAAAAAAAGATGAGAAGGTGTAAGATCTTCATGTGGCCAGAGTGAGAGACGGGAACGTGGATGGCAAGTGAACAGGCAGATGGGCAAGGGTTCACTAACGAAGGGTCTCTTGGTCTTAGCTGTGTTGTCTGGATTTTGTCCTTGAGCAGCTAGAAAGCTGTTGTAGGCTTTAGGCAAATATGTGCATTTTAAGTTTGAGATTTCTATGTAATGAAGATTATTCTATCTTCAGTAATGAATGTCCTGCCACTTTTACTCTAGTAGAGTTGCGAATCTTGTTTCATATTTTAAAATCTCTCTCTCTCTCTCTCTCTCTCTCTCTCTCTCTCTCTCTCTCTCTCTCTCTCTCTCACTGAGGTTGTCATTCAGGGTCTGCACACAGGGCTACATCCTTAGCTCTCTTTTTATTCTGAGACATGGTCTTGCTAAGTTGCCTAGGTGAGTTTTCACTTGTGATCCTTCTGCTTCAGCTTCCTAGTGTGCTGGCATGACAGGCATGCATAAGAACCAAACTTCCTGAAATCTAAATTAACAGATCTTCAAAAAGAAAATACAACGGTACACAATTTATGTCACCAGTTAAAGTAATAGAGCTCAAATACTTTTATAACTCTCTTAAAATATTATTAAGTAATGTCTACTTGGACTCTAATTGTTTGTCTAAGACTTTTCAGGCCTACAATAGCAATACACTTTCAGGTGTTGAAAATCCAGCAAAATCAGGGCAAGATGGATGTTAAAGTGGAAAACAAAATCAAATCAACACTGTGCCTGAGATGAGAGTAATATTTTTAAAGCAAATATGTAAGCGAAGCAGAATATATTCTTAACAATACCTATGGTGCCTTCATAGTTCTCAGACTCCATGGTCAAGAAGCTGTTAACTTTCTTCACTGCACCCATCTGGACCTCCAGGTCAGCCAAGTTCCTCACAACCCAATTCAAATAGTTGGTTATCTACGGCAGGTGACAAAAACATTGAGCATGTTCAAAATCAGATGAAGAGACTTTCATAAGCACTGTATATTTGAGGATGAGATGGCTTATATGATTAGCATTCATTATGTGGAACAACTTCCAAGTGTTCCTGAGTATCAGGGACCAGGCGGAATGTCATGAGCTGCATTGACCAAGGCGTCCATTCTTCTTCCAGGGCTTTCTCAAGTCACTGTTTTATGAACTTTTCTCTTATAATTCCCAGGATAACACTTCTATGTGGACGCAGTCACATTTACACTTACTTTACTGTCCCCAAGAGGATCATGAACAAATCAGGGTGGCGATCTCAGGGAGGGCTTTATGCTGTGGGATTTGGGAAGTATTTAAACAGTTGTCTTGGCAGGTCAGAAATGAATCTAAGCTATCCAAAAATGTAAAAGTTGGGGTTAAATCTATTAGTCTCAAGATGTTGCCTAGTTACACAATCAAACTTTTTTAGCATTCATAAGAGTTGATAGCAAGTTTCTTCAACAGTGTATAGAAAGAGAGGGATGCTACATTTTTCTTTTTAAATATTTTAATCACTATGTGTTTGTGGTACATAACAAATATATTCATGTATTCATATATTTATGTGGTGATTTTCATCCATTCTTACCGTAAGTGCATAGAGAAGCCCCAAACCCACCAATCCAGAGCTGGAAGAGCCACTGATGGAAGCAATGGATGCTGTAAGGACGATGCAAGCTCCCAGATAATCCTGAAAGAGTTATAGGATTATTCCCAAGGTCTCTAATCAGAGATCTTAACCAATTTATGCAAGCTGATCACTAAGGAAATAAGCACCATTCCTGTGTCCTATTACATTTTACAAGAAGGATACTTAAGATATAGAATAATGATATCATATAATATCATAGTTGGAATGTAAGTAATAACACAGTCTTGTAATATATAAGAAGATACTGGTTTAGAAGTTGAATACCTTATCATAAGTTAAGATGCAATGAGTAGCAGAACCAGGACAAGATACTGGGCTTTCTCCTCTTGTTTCATTTAGATTGCACTATTTGGACCTGCTTGTCTAGCACAGATTTCACGTGCACTTGTGTCAGGATTGCAACAGCTTCATGTGTGCTACAGCAAGGCCCTTGTAGAAATGTGCCTTTGATTAACTTGCTGGAATCAGTAGCTGAGCTTTTTGTCAACTATCTGTGCTCAGACTCTGTTAAAGAATACATCTGTAGATTTCATGTAAGTAAGAAAAGAGGCTGTATAAAAAGAGGCTCATAGATTAGTAGAATGTCATGTCTTTAAGTATCTGAATTTTCCATGACTCAATGATAAACTCTTTTGCAAAATTTTAAAAGCATATGGAGGCCAATTTAGAGTCTACTGCAAGACAGGGGACATCTGTTTATGTCCTAACATCTTCCTTGTTTTTTATTTCCCAACCTTCTTAGGTATTCGTCTGTCTTATCCTTGGAAAAAGAAAGCCTAACAAAGCTCATGCTGATGTTTCACATGTCCCAAAACACAGGTGAAATTTCAGGCATGAAATTTGGCAAGAGATGTAACTAGAGTTTTTGCAAGTTTCCAATTAGAGAAATCCTTCTTTAGCTAGCTGTACGTTTTCTTTTCTCTCTCTCAAAGCAAAAGTTCTACCAACCAGGTGATAAGAATCAATAACAGTAATAGAATGTTTAATGCACAAAAATTAAAGAACTAAGTTTCTGTAATCACTGGAACTTTGCTGTTCCAAAGATGAGGCTGTTGAAAAACATTGATTCTCAGCCTTGGAATTGGAATCTGGATTCAAATGCTGCCTTTGCCGATTACTAGCTAGTGAACTCACACAAACAATTTAAATTATTCAGAGTCTCACATTGTCTTTGGAAAATACAAATAACACCTAATTCACAGAGATTTTTGAAAGGAATAAATGTGTTGAGTACAAGTTAGATTTCCTCATTTCCATGCATCAGAATGTCTCCTCTCAGATGATTTCCAAATGTTTAAAGCAAGCTTATAAAGGCTTATAAATCATAGACCATTAAAGGTCAAAACAGGCACTGACATATAATTCTATATTAATTCCTTGATCATTACAAAAACTAACAAAAAAATCAAGTAGGGTTCATCTCTTGCCACGATACATTCTACAGAGGTAGTAAATATTTTTTTTGATTACTTCTTCAGATGGATCCATTGTTAACAACTTATCACATTCGAATCAGAGAGGTTTTCCTCTTGTTTTGTCTTTATTTGAAGCAATAACTGGGTGGATGCACAGTCAACTTATCTTGGTTAATCTATTATGGTTTATAAATGCCACCACACTCCCAAATACTCCTAAAATATTTACACATCATGATTGATTCTTTTCACCACTCTGAATAAAGTTCAGACTTACAAAATTACATTATAGTTTTGTTATTTATATTTTTTTCTTAAAAAAAAAAGACTCATGAGAAGTTTTAATAATAAGTTGCAGAAAGTAAATTACTACTTTATTGTAGAGGATACATCTAGAAAAGTGTTCCTGGCAGTATACAAGCAGAATGTGTCATTGACCTATTGAGAAACTTCTAAGGGTAATGTCTACACTAAGGGTTTCACAAGAAACCTCTTTTATTAACTTCTATTTTCTGCTTCCTGCATGTTGACTTCTTTGGGAAGAAAAACTTTATGTGTTCACACATCTTTTTAAAAGTTTAAGTCAAGTTTTAAGTCAAATTTAAAGTTTATGACTTCCTTGTTTTGAATTATCAATGCCTTCCTATTGAACCCATAATAAATTTAAACTCTGATGGATTACAATGAGATTTACATTTGTTAGTCTTATAATGTAGTCTTGTAATGTAACTAAGTCTTTCTCTCTCTTTATTCCTGCAGAAACTTTCTTATTTTTTGAGATTATATGATCTCATTGGAAATCTCATTTTTATGATTTAAAGTATGAATTTATGATTGAAAGTGTGAATTCTACACTGTGTCATTTCCAAGAATCCTTCAGAACTCCTTCACACTGCTGCAACCACACTGGCCACTTTTCTATTTTATTTATTTATTTACATTTATTTATTGTGTGTGTGTGTGTGTGGCCAGCTCAGCCCACCAGGGGGCGGGGCTGACTGGCATGTGGTGCTGGGGGATTGAACCGCGGTCCCTGTGCTTTGCCAAGCTTGTTCCAAGTAGGTGCTTTAGACCACTGAGCCATCTCTCCAGCCCAAACATGTTGGAAATTTGCTTTTTTTTTTTTTTTTTGCGGAACTGGGGATTGAACTCAGGCCCTTGCGCTTGCCAGGGAAGCCTATATTCCACTGAGCCATCTCCCCGGCCCCCCACTGGCCACTTTTCTATTCAGGGAAACTCTAGTGATTGCTTGAAATGTTTGTCCACACCTGGCTCTTGGATTCTTGGCTCTTTCTCATATGTTAGGAATCAAGTCATGTATCACCTCCTTGGAGGTGCCTAGCCCTAGCCCTGCAACAGTTCTCATCCATTTGTCCTGTTTTATTTTCCTCAAAGAAATTATTGTTGTTGTTGTTATTATTATTATTATTATTATTATTATTATTATTTTGTGGAACCTGGTCCTCAAAGACTTTAGAGATATATGACATGTTTTTTGTTTGTTTATTTGATTAAATTTGATTAAATGTTCATTATTCATCCTCACCACAACCTAAATTCTATAAGAGCAGGGTTTTGAATATTCACTAATGTCATCTCCAGCAGGAGGAATAATGTTAAGAACATTGTAAAGGTTCACTCATTCTTTATGAAATAAGCAGGTAAGTTCACTGCCTCATAAAACATGTTCTGAGTTTTCTTCTGCATTAAATATCTTCTGAATTGGGATGTCAATGGACCTTATTTTTAAGATTTGATTGCCTGTCAAGTTCTTCTCCATGTCTTAAGAGTTAAACATGGAAAGATACTGCAAGTGAAAATTTGTTAAAGTTGAAAGTCCAACACTAGGTCTTATGAGCTTTCAGTCCCCCACTTAGAACTGTGATGTAACAGTCTCCTACAAAACTTTTGGTAGGCATCAGTATTAGGAAATCTTCAATCACTTTATTTTTTACTTTTGTGGACCTAGAAATCAAACCCAATGCCTTGCACGCAGTGGGCAAGTGTTCAGCCTCTGAGCCACACCCTGAGTTGATTATTTGCTGGTCCAGAATGAAGACCATTCATCCATTGATGAGTTCCCTAGCCGAATGTGCTGTTGGGAGGTCAGGCCGGTCTGATGTGGCAGGTCGCTAGGGTGTGACCTGGAAGGAAGCCTCCCTCTCCATGCTCCTCCTCTATCTCCTTCTGGGCTGTCATGGGATGAGCAAGTTTTCCTGCCCTGTCTCCCTCTACCATCCTGCTTCTGCTTTGGAGCCAGCTGAGCCTGGACTAACACAGTGAGCCAAGATGGACCTCTTCTCCTTTAAGTTGTGGGCACTGGATATTCTGGACTAGGATGGGAAAGTAACTAAGAGACTATGAATTCCACGATCAATTTTCACATTCAAATTTTTACTTTACCGTTTTAGTGGGGGACAGACTCATAACACTGATCTCACAGCTGCGAAATTGCTGTGCTCATTACAAGAACAAAATAAGTCTAGGGTAGAATAAGTCCATATCTGAGATATGGAAACAACAAAATCATTGGGTCTTAATAAATACAAATTAAGCAGTAGACTTAATATGAATATAATAAAGGAAATTTAAAATATTCATTTCTCTGTCTCTCTCTGTTTCTCTCTCTGTCTCTCTTTCTCTCTGTCTCTGTCTTTCTCTCTCTCTCTCTCGCCCTCTTGCCCTCTCTCCCTCTATTCCAGCAGAAACTTTCTCATTCTATCTTTTTAAAAAGATATTTAGTACAGGGTCTACAGGGTCTCACTACAGAGATTGAACTCATAGTGATCCTCCTGTTTTCAGCCTCCCAAGCGCTGGGATTATAGGGGGGCTCCACCACACCCAGTCTCAATTGCCATCTCAGCATGCCCCAGGGGTGAGGCCAGCATTGTACTCCAGGGATTGAACCCCAGTCCCTGCGTCTGCCTAACCAGGTGCTTTAATTGCCAGCCCCTCTGTCCTGAGCTCCTAGATTCACATGCTACATAGAACTAACTAGTAGATTCAACTAGATGATGATTTTAAGTTTTTTTTCCTGAATTAAAAATGGTGATCTTTGGTAATATTCAATCTTATCTTGGCAAAAGAGCTGCAACAGAAGTGAAAGTAGATGAGGGAAGTAAAGGGGGAAGGCTGGTGCAGGAGTCGCAGCCCGTGCATGCTTCTTGAACCTCTCCCATGGGTCTTGTATTTTCAGAATGACTCAGGAAGCTTCCGATATGATCGTTAAGCTGTATTATTGGACCACTAATTAACACATGCCTAAGTTCACATGCAACAGCAATGTCATGGAGATAATGTTTTGGGAACTTCAGTACAAAGAAGTATAGCTTCTTGGGCATATTTTACAGTGAAATTTTTAAGACATGAACCCAATATCAAAGTATGCAATGTATTAAATTCAAAAAGCTATCACAGCTTGATAACCAACATGTTTATAGTTTAGCGTCTACAACATGGTTATTATTTTTATACTTTCTTTTCAGAAGATTCTATTCCTGATATCTTTTAATATCAGGAATAGTTACTTTTTGCCTCATTTCTGGGTAATTACCACTGCTCAAAAGTATTTTTTTTTTAGGCCGGCCTGATAGTTCAGCAGATTAAAGTGTCTGCTTATGCAGATGCAGGGACCAGGGTTTGATCACCAGCTTGCTGCCGGTCCCGACCCCCAGGGCACGCTGAGATGGCCACTGAGACTGGGCATGTTGGCGTGTGCTGGTAATCCCAGCTCTTGGGAGGCTGAAAACAGGAGGATCACCATGAGGGTAATCTGTGTAGTAAGCCCTTGCAGACCCTGCACTAAATGTGTAAAAAAAAAAAAAAAAATGTGTTTACTAAAGAGCCAAAAATCTGGGAAGACATTTGATCAGAATTTTATCTTGATTTTTATAAGGGACAAAGTTTCTCTGTTCACAGTGCCTAATAAGAAATTTCATAGTGAAATCACTAGCCTCCCATTATGTATTTTGAAAACATACAGTAATATAGAAAAAATAACCCTAACAAAGCTTTTATTTGTTCCCCATTTTCTACTCCCTTTCCTGTTAAGGTTAGAAAATTTATTTATTTTCTATTTTAAAGAGAAAAGAAATATAATAGACAAGACATTAAAAATGATACACAAGCTCAAAACCAAAAAAAAAAAAAAAACCCAAAATGAAAGGTATTCAACAGTGGTTGTTACACTGCACATATTTGTCTTCACTGCAGTTGCTCAGATTATAGATATAAGCATGCAAACTTGGTCAAAGTAAAAATTGTAGGCATTAACTGCTACCTTCAAAAAACAATGGAAATTAGTAGTACAGTTCTCTCTCTCTCTCTCTCTTTAAGAACCGGGGATCGAATTCAGACCCGTGCACTTGCCAGGGAAGTGCTTATTTTACTGAGCCATCTCCCCGGCCCCTTACAATCACGTTAAGGTTAGTAAATGTAATAAATTGCAAAGTGCCTATTGGTTTTTGAAATTCTTTGCATTTGTCTGCAAATAATATGAACAGCAAAAATGGCTTATGTCCATGGACGAGAGGAGAAAAGCTGGGATCTGAATAACTCACACTGAGGGCAGGTCTTGTATCACCCTAACTGATCCAGTTAAGAAAAAGCATCTGTCAAAATGAAAAGGGTAGAATGAAAGGTTCAGCTTATAAAATAATCCTAAGTGTATTAATTATCCATCCTCAAATGAGACCCCAATCACAGGACATTTCATCTGTGTAGTGCTAAATGACAAATTCTACTGATTTTATGAATCCAGTATTCCCTCTGAGAAGACAAGCCTTTGACTCCCATGTCAAAGAGAGAAGGTTCTTGCCAGGTTTCTAGAGACACAGTGACTTCTAAAACAGATTTGCACTTAGTTGACAGCAACTCAAGAGCGTGTTACTTCTTCCCTCCACATGTCTCTCAGGAATACCTTCTAGAGTCTTATTGAGTATTAGGAAGAACACTGTACTAGCACCTATAAAAGGAACATACAAGATTGTTCTACACCTATCTCAATGGAACTGTGAACACACAAAAAGGCTTTGTGTTCTTTTAGGAAGCAGACTCTTGCACAAGTTTTCCCTAAAAACTATTTCAATTTAACACGTTGACTCTAAAATTCTCTCTGTCTCTCAGTCTTTCTGTCTCTCTGTCTCTGTCTCTCTCTATCTCTGTGTGTCTGTCTGTCTCTGTCTGTCTCTCTGTGTCTGTATCTGTCTGCCTCTCTTTCTCTCTCTCTCTCTCTCTCTCTCTCTCTCTCTCTCTCGCTCTCGCTCTTGCTCTCTGGCTTCTCCATGTGAATTTTCTTTTATCCTTTCACCACACACCAAAAGAAAGGCTTGGAAGGACAGTCTCTAGATAGAGTTACACAATTTTTGCAAATGGAAACACTGATGCCAAAGAACTGGAATTGTTTAGTGCAGAGGGATGAAGAGAGAGTGCCGAGCTGAGCTGAAGGACTTAAGCAGCACTCAAAGGTTAGGCTGCAGGGACACGTCGCACATGATCACGGCCCACATCACTTGCAGCCCACGAGGGAAAACAGCTCCCCATTGCTGCCAATGCAACCCGGGTGGCCACAGCCGAGATACTTTTCTACCAGCCAAACCATTTTATTCTTTTAGACTCTTGCCCTTTCCTAGTGTGTGTTACGGCCTTTATTTTCTTCCAGTTCAAAATGAATATGAAATGAATAGTGTAGGGAAGACTGAATTCTGTGGGGAAAACTCTCTTCCCAGAGAAAGAGAATACACTGTGATTGTCTTGACATGAGCAGAAAAAGAAGGAAGAGACATGTATTTAAAAAACAAAACAAACAATGATAACCAGCAGAAATGGGATGGAGCCCAGACACCTTCCTAAACTCAATGAACTGGTTTTGCACTGGTTTTTCTGCTTTTTTTTTTTCATTTGGATTTACTGTGAGCAGTAGCAGCATTCCTGCAGAAAGCTAGAACTGGCAATAAAGAGAAAAGAAAGGGGAGAACAATCATAGGAAGCTATGAAATCAAGCTTTTTCTCTTCTTTTCCACTAAGCCTCTGAGTTCCTGAACTACAGTTTTTTTAACTCACCACATATGCACCAGGAAATCCTTCTCATTTCTTCCAATCTATGCCAACATCATGATCTTCGTTGTACTACTTTAATTGTGCTTCTGTTCTGGGAACTCTAGGAATACTTGCAATAAGCATGTATTTATTTTTATTCACTGAGTAATTAGGCAAAGAATAGGAAAAGGAAGAGATTAAGAAAGGAAATAGAAGTTTTTACTACATTTTTTTCAAGCAACTTAACAAGGCAGAACGTGTTCAGCTGTGGGATTGCAGAGATAGTTCACACCCTAGTCTCCAAGGCCCTATATCTCAATATGTAGTATATTTCTGATGCAAGACATAGTTATTTTAAACTGCAATCATTTATTCAGTGATGCAGACATAGCCAGAGAAGCACCTTAGTAATGATATCATAAGTGTTCGTGCAATAGGAAGGAAAGATTATTTCCCAATAGAAACCATCTGCCTAATCTATTCAGCCCTCCTACTGTGGCATATGCTCTTGGATTATAGCACTCCTATGTAAATATACCTGGTCCTAATGAAAACTTTCAGTGTACTCAGAAGAGAAGGCGAGTGAACCTGAGGGCTTTGATGCTGTCAGTGCAGGTTGCCAAATGCAGTACCTTTATATGTATACAGATCTACATACAGACACATAGACTTATTGATGTATTGCCACAAAAAAAAAAATGGCAACACATCATACACAGAGGACCTTTACTTGATTTCTGTCAGCAGATCTTTCTAGAACGTTGCAATAAATCAATGAAACTTTCTTACCAAACTTTACCTTTAACTGTCAGAAACTAGGAAGAAAAGATACTTTAATATCCTTCCAGGGATGGGCATGTCAAAACTGGGGAGTGAACAATCCCTGATTTTTTGTAATAGTTTTTAAAGGAGAGTTCTAGTAATGAGATGACTTTCGCAAGTGTTGGAGGGGTTGTAATATACTGTGAACAAAGAGAAGACACAGTAACATACTCATTATAGAGTAGTGGAGGAATGATAGACACTGCCCTTCCTAGGTAAAATGCCATTATTTTCTTTTGCTTTCTGTAGAAGGAACTAGAATTCTTTCATATTCAGGTAGATTCAACTTTTTCATATGGGTGTTAAAGTATTATTCATCCTCCAATGCTTTGAGTTTGACTGCTGTTTCCTTTTAACTTGTCCTGACCTTCCCTTGCTCAGAACACTCTAATAGCTCATCCCTTGGCCACGAGGAACAAACATATGGTTTGCGTGAAGATTCCGGTTCAGCGCTTGTCCATGAACCTGACAGTAGGAAGTGCTAAAGAGCAAAAGCAGGAGTCCCGGTCAGACACCCACCTCCTGTCCAAAGTAAATGCACTTGTCCCCTGAAAAACACCCTTGTTCTTCAAGTTTAGGTAAATCAGACACTGGGATAATTACTATTTCCCTTATGATTCTAGAACAGTCTTTCATTAAGTGATCTCTTCATTAACCCTATTATTCATATGCAATGTTTTCCCTTAGGGAAAAATATCAGTATTAAAAGGACATAAACAGCAAAGAGAAGTCTAACTCAAGACTCTATGGTTTGGATAGGGTCTAGGAAAAATGTTTTGGGCTTGTTATCAATCTTAAGTAAATTTCAATTGCCTTTATATTATCTGTAGTAATTAAGAAACTCTACTTTGCCACCCTCCAACCTTCAGAGTTGTATACCAGGAGTTTCTTATCAATAACCAATAATTATTTAAAAAAATTGTGAAATGTAATTGTGTTATGTCACTGAATAATTTTTGCAAAGCAACTGATAAATGAGAAACTCTTTGTAAGCTGGCAAGAAAGCATGATAACTAAAGCTCACAGGATGTTCCAAGATTTCAAATCGATGTATATTGACCAATCAACTACTCAGATTGAGCACCTCCATATCAACTCTGTCAAATTCCTTTTATCATCTGCCCTCGGGATGTTGAGTTTTAAAAGAAACCCTGCATATGGTAAGGAAACATAATCTGGCTGATTAAAGTTTTTCCAATAGTATAAAAATGACAGATAACCATTTCAAAAATTACAGTCAACTACTCATTATTACCTACAGATATTATAGACCAGGGTGCCAGATTTCTTTCTTTCTTTCTTTCTTTCTTTCTTTCTTTCTTTCTTTCTTTCTTTCTTTCTTTCTTTCTTTCTTTCTTCTTTCTTTCTTTCTTTCTTTCTTTCT
>NW_004524640.1:1905842-1915344 GCF_000260255.1 Octodon degus
CCTCAGATCAAAACTCAGACTCTATTTAATTTGCTGGAGCAGGTGTGTGCAACGCCAGAGCTTATGATTGTTCTTCTACATCACCCATAACTAAAGCAAACAATAAACAATTAATCGTAGTGTTTTTTTAATATTTTGTGTCAACATGATGCTCCACTGGCTTAAAACATAGGAAGTTGCCATGTCTTCCAGCCTGCTCAGCTCAATGAAGGAAATGAGGAGAGCTGGTCACTTGTTAAATTTGCTTTTTAAAAGAATGGTAGTTATATAAATATTTGCTAACCCATTAACTTACGAAGTCTGAACACTATAATGAACACCAAATGAATTTCTGCTTTGGGGGCTATTTGTCTTGCCATTAGTTAAAACATTATGACAAATTTCATCTGGAACATAAACAAACCGGAGCTATTTTAAAGTCCAGAAGATGTGAGGATGAGGCTGCCTCAGTGGAAGGTCCATTTTTACAACTCTCTGCCTCTCCACCTCACGCCTCTTCTCTGTTTGGTTTCCATTTCAAAAATGATGAAATGAACATACCGTTCTGACCTCTAGCCATCTGTTGGCAGCCGAGAGGAACAAGTAGGCAATGTTGTTTGTGTCTGTCAGTTCCAGCATACGCTGCTTAAATCTGGTTTCATGCCTGCAGAAAACAAAAATATTATGGTGTTAGCCACACAACAGGAACAGTAATAAAAACCAGTCACACTTACCGCTACACAATTTACTCAACAAAGTGACAAAGTGACGGGATCGGATGCCTGGTAAGTAGACTCCTACTTCAAAATAAAGACCAGCTGCTGGACCTCCGAGCAGTGCTAGTAACCATGGTGAGGTTGCGTGTGTGCTCCTTTTTTCACAACCCTATGAAGGAAAGGAGTCTCTCTGATGACAAATTTTTATTAAAGACCATTACATAAATTTCCACGGACTTATTGTGGCCATAAAAACAAGGCATGGCCTGTGTTGCCAGTGTCCTACAGCAACCACAATGAGTTATAAGAAAATGAAATATATTCTACCTTCTTTTAATGATATTTTCTGTGCATTTCTAAAGGATATGATTGAGAGTTCAGTGAGAGATGTCAGGCAAGAGAAAGGTAAGAAACTTTGCCTTTGCAACAGGTAAATATATACTTCAAAAGTTCTGTGTTGCCTGATGTTTCCGAGAACCAAAGAAAAAAAATGGGTGTCAAGAAGATGACGAGGGGGGTGGCTCACAGATGGTAAATGTACTTGGTGGATAAGATATGTACATACCAACATGTAGAGCTGTTTGTAAGGATGGTCAGTTCATAAAAAGGATCTTGGTCTGTGGTTTTGGAGGGAATCCATGACACACATATTTTGGATGTATTTTAAGTTCATTCTTGATCCTCAACATGACCCTATTTTATAAGTGAAATTGCCCGTTTGAACATGTGAGCTGCTGTCACAGGAAACCACGCTACATGGTTAAAAAAAAAATCTATTTTGAATTACCAAAATAGTCTCTTCATTTTGCAATTATTTTCCCTGAATAACAGAAACAATGGAAAGTTGGACAGTAACTGGCTTGAGAGTTGGGGAAATGCCAAATCAAATGTGGTTTACTCACTCATTGTAATCAAGGCTAGTCTTATATAACCCATCTTATGGGTTATTTTGCAAGAAAGAGCCAGATTTCATGTGACAACCGGGTAATGATTCTTGTCTGATAAGCATACTCCCTTCCTCCTCCCATGATCAAGTAAAATTGCAAAACTTTTTTTAATAAACCAGCATTTGTATCAAAGAATGAAGTCCTGGGTGGAGCGTGCACTTGGCCTACTGACACGATCCATACAAGCCACTATAAAGCAGATACTTGATATGTCTCCAATCAATATGATCATTCCAGTATGTTACGCCAGATAGATAATTCAGCCAGACAGAAACATCTGATCCATAATAATCAAAGGATTCAGCAATCACAGCCAAATAATTACTTCATTTTGAGTTATGTGGCCTTGACCTAAGTGCCACGCACAGGAGGACCTTTGCTCAGGGACAGCATGCTAGTGTGTGATGGAGCCATCTCAGAGACCTATGTACCCTCTACGTGGGTCTTTTAGGGCAAATACAGTGAATAGCTAAAAAGTAGGGGGTTTCACTAATTCTAAAACTAATGCGTGATTACGATTTACTGTGGTAATAGATAGGAGCTGTAAATATTCATGTAAGTTCATGCCTTTTGTGCCTACTGGTACGCACAGGTAGATTTTCATCCATTTGTTCAGAAACACTTAGCAAACATCAATTCTAAGGGAATCACTGTGCTTGACTGAGGATATACCTATGAGGAAGATATATTCTCTTTCCTAGAGAAATCCACTCTCTATGACAGAACTAAACTCAGTACTAACAAGTGGGCATGGTACAACGCATGTTCCCAAGATGCCATGCAGTCAAAAAGGAAGATGATGACTTGCACAGATCAGAATGTTCAGAATGATATGCAAAAGGATGGAAGATGAAGAGAGCCAGAGGTTAAGCTGAGTTTTTCAAAGGATAGGAAACATGGCCTGAGTGTGGAGACAAGCTAATTTTGCAGGAGACCAAAGCGTTCTAAGTAGCAGGAACAACAAGAGTGAACACACACAAATGAGAAAGCTGAGCATGTTCAGGAAGACTGAGATGGTTTTTCTCCCCAGTGGACTGTGGAGATAGTGACGAGATGAGGCCAGCTGGAGCAAAGCTTATGAAGCTCATGTGAGATGAATATCAAACATTTGACTTTGACAGTGTTTTGTCTGGGGCTCTTCTTACTCTCCCTTTAGTTGTGCAGTATTGTTTCAGATAAGCTCTGAGAGGGCTGGTAAATGGAGCTAGAGACAATCTGAGGCAGCACCGAGAGGGGAGGGGCGAAATGCAATGAACATTCTTTCTGTGTGTTTCTAGTTGGCAAGAAACCTTCTGTTTTCCTAATGGAAACTTTGACACACTCAGTCTGTATCTTTTCATCCACATCCAGCTCATCTTCTGAACATTCTTAGACCTTTATTCTGTCAGACAAAAGGGGAAAAAAAGCAAAGGAAGGTCACTGAAATCTCAGTCCAATTAACTGTGATGCTTTCGTGGTAAATTACTTGAGGGAGTTCACTGTTCATGTGAGTACACCGCGAACCCTAACACCAGGGGAGGAAAAGCAGCCTAATCAGTAAATACTAACTTTCCAAAAGAGCGCCAGACTCTGGGGAGCTGGGGAGCTGGAAAGAAAAGAACAGATGGAAGGAAAAGAGCTTGTCTGATTCTTGCCCACAAATACCAAACATAAAGATTCTAAAATCTTATCCATGGCAGCAGGGCCATCCCTACATTTTCAAGACTTGTTCTGGTTTTCATGGAATTTAATATCTGCTTTTTAAATGAACTGTAGGAGACTTAAAACTGGGTCTAAATATAGGTAGTATACTTCTACGTAGAAGTTGGGATGTCTTTATTCTTCTAAAATTCAATCATGGAAGGTTTCCATGATTTTGTTCTTCTTACAGCTACCTATAATTTTTTCCAATGTAAAATTGGCAATAGTATCACTAAATTCTACTTTTGTGTCTAGTAAAAAAATGAACCTTGATTGTGGGTCAGTTTCCTCCTTAATTCTAAATCTTCCTCAATCACTTCAAGGTGCTTTTACTAATTCTTATCTGAAGCACCCTCACATGACCTAACCTTGTCCATTAAGGAAAAAAATACTCTTAGAGGTTGACCCCATCAACTTCCCGCAGCTCCGCTGCGTTTGCCTGAACCTATTTGCATTCTTCTGTATCTTCATAGACAAATCTCTGGACCACATCCTGTTTGAGTTGAGCTAATCTCTCCATGTAGGCACTTGAACAATTCTGTCTTCAGATATGAAGGTTTGCACCACCAATTTTCCCATCCTTCCTATATCTCTACTTCTTCACTTTTCCCTTTACAATGTCCCATTGCCTTACCTCATTACCTTATTAAAAGAACAAAGATAGCCGAAACTGCCTTAAATAACTCTTTCTACCCCAGTGATGCTTCTGGAAAGAGCAGCTCTCCCTTGTTACCTTCACATTCTCATTCCTAGTGCATTCTTCAACCCCCTGAATTCTGACTTCTGTCCTCTTCCACTTCATCATTTTTGTTAAGATTACAGAACCCCTTTGGAGATGGTTTCCATTTCCAAAGAACACTTTAAATTCCCTTTAATTCTTCTTTTCTGCTTTAACCACTTCAGGACTTTCAATTTCTTCTTAAAATACTATCTTGTTTAACTTCATTGACACTGTGTCCTTGTCTAAATCACACAATTAATATATTTTCATTTGTTTAACTCCCACCACTATCTTGATTCTTTGCCTACTATTTAGTTGACTTATTTTATTAATATCTGAAGTTCTTCCCTTTGCTAGGATGATGGGATCTGCCCTACCAAGTGATAATATTCAGTCCTAGTACACCATTGTAGTCTTAAGAAGAAGAAAAGTCTAAATTAAGGTCCATTCCGCAGGTACATATGGAACAAAAATAAGTACAATGATTCGCCCTTCTAGACCTGCCCTTGACCTGGGTAGAGCTATTCAAGGTAAATGTTTGCTCGTTAGATGTCATTCAGATGAAGAAGTAAGAAAGATTTCAGATAATCACCTACGTTCCTCTGGTGTCCCTTGGGGTAGGAGAGTTCTTGGATGGTGGTTTCTTCCATATAGATCCATCCAGAACATGAGAAGGAGCCTCAGTGAATTTAATCTTGACCAAGATTGACTTGGTATGCATGGGATATAGGACTTGAACCTTTTCAAGATTCAGGCTGCTACAACAGCTGGCCAGTTGCCAAGGTTTCCATCCTCCTTTGGTAGAGAATACGCTAGTTTAGATTTGATTGCATCAGGCTGGCCTGTGTGGCAGTTGGCTGGGATCAAGAATTATACAAAAGGATTTTTAGTTGTAAAACTGACGCGATGGCAAGGGACAAGACCCATTCCCTTCCTGAGGATACTGACCAGAAAATGAAGGTTGAGTCTGAGTAAAAAGAGATGAAAGTGGACAGAAGTGGAAGCAAAGAGTCACAGGGTTATCAACAGAAAGTAACAGTGCTCTTTAATTTATTTCTATGACACTTGAACTTCTATGTGTTGACTCAAGTAGTAATAGTTTGAAGATAAAGATAAAAGATGTACCATTAGTTCCTAAGGAGCTCCCAATCTTTCAGAGAAATGCATACACAGAAACAGATGCTTTTGGTACAGTGTGATAAGTTTACAAGCTGGCATAGAGATCTTAAGAAAGCTTGTAATGTAATTCTGATTCCAGGGAAGGCTTCCCACAGCACATTGAGAACTATGGGCTGATATTCCAACAATGAGAAAAACACTGAGGAGCCAAACATCAGAGGAGGTTGGGAGGAATAGGTCATAAAATCTGTCTGAAGCAGGACCCTGAGGGCCAGCCTTGAATAAATTATCAGTGTAGCTGACTGTATTTTCCGTAGGATCTTTTAATCCACTGCTCCTTAAGTGCTGGTGGTCTGAAGATTTTAATCAAGTTTCCTTAGTCAGCACTTACTCTTTTGACAGTCAAATCTATAGCTAACACTTGAAATAACATCTGTTAAGGGGGTGATGCCCAAACCCATTCTCTTTTGCCTTGAGATGTCTCCTAGACTTCCATGTGCCATGGGCCACAAAATTCCCCAGCTGTGTGTCAGATGAGTAGTCACACCTACTTGCTCATAACCAAACCTCTCCTATCCTTCTCCAATCCTTCACATTACCTTCAGCTTGGCAACCTGGAAAACAGTGCTTGTTCCTGAAAATCCAGGCAGCACCATCTTCAATTTCTCTCTTATATTCAATCCCTAAATCTCATTGCCTCTGATTCCCAGATAGTTCTAAAACATATACTTTGCTTCCAAATCCTGAGTACTTGTCTTAGGCAGCTCTGCTGTCTTTCACTGGACTACTTGCAAAAGCTTCCTGGCATCTTCCTGCCTTTGGCCCTGACCATTCCTAACTCATCCTTCATAGTAAATCAGGGTTATTGCAATAAACACAACCCTGACATTTGCCTGTTAAAAATCCTTCAGTGGTATGGTTTATATCTAGAATGTTCCTGAAAAGACTCTCATGTTGAAAGATGGGGCTTCTGCAAGGTGATTGGATCATAGGGTTGCTATGCTCATCTGTGAATGAATCCACTGAAGAGTTCAGAGCTGAGTATGCTGTTGGAGGTAGGCTCTGGTTGGAAGAGGTCTTGGGACATAATGTGGCCATTTATCTCTGCCTTCCCAGGTCCTTCCATCACTGTCTCCATTACTTGGGAAGCTTTCCTCTTTGTGACCCTTCTCTCACATCCCTCCTGCCTTGGAGATGACTGAACGTGGACTAGATTCTCTAAAGATAAAAACCCTCTCATTCTTTAAGTTGTGTGTTTTGGGCATTGTGCTCCACTGTGAGAAAGTGGCCAAGACCATGATCCCCCAACACAAAAAGAATAAGGTCTGAGGTCCTTTGCAGTACCTACGTAACACCCTTTATCAACATCAGCTTGTATTATCATTATGAGAGCCATCTTCTCTGTACTTTGTGCTCTGACAATATTGGATTCTTGATTTCTACATAAAATAGCAATCCACCTGCTTTTACACTGCTATGACCTGTGCTTTGAACACCTCAGCCCCTCTACCTGCCAAGTCAACGATTCTTCACCCAAACACTTACAGTTCAGTAATTACCTCCCTATGCTGAGGCACTACCTTACTCTCTGATACTCTTGCTTCTTGTGGTAGACATACTAGGTGATGTATCTTCCATATCATTTTTCTTTTTTTCTTAAATATGCTTTCCTACTAGGCTGAGAGATCCTTAGGATGCAGCCCCTGCTCAATATAGTCAGTCAATATAAGTTTCTTAAACACTTTTGCAGCAGCAGGCATTTTACTCATATACTGGGGAAGAAGAAGGCTTGCTGTCACAGAGCTTACATTAAAGGGATGGGTAGGGGCTGGGAAGATGGCTCAGTGGAATAAGTGCTTCCCTGGCAAGTGCAAGGGCCTGAGTTCAATCCCCAGTTCCACAAAAAAAAAAAAAAAAAAAAAAAAAAGGATGGGTAACAAACATGTCATCAGCTTTAAAAATAGTTGTCAGATAAATATCGCAAGGGAGATAAATAGGATAACATGGCAGGTAAGGGGGTGGCAAAGAGCACCTTTACTTGGGGTATAAATGAAATGCCTTCTCATATCAGGCTTCATCTACAGCAAGAAGTATAACTGGCACATATATATGTATATATGTATATTTCAAAAAAGTATTACTTAAGTAAATTAACTTGGAAGAACTTGTTTGTCAAAAAGTAATCTTTGGTATGGTGTATTTACTAATGATTATTCCTGGCAACTAATAGAGTATAAATCTTATGTTAATAATATATACAGCAATAAATTATTTTTATATTCTCAGAAAAAGGCTTTACACACTGTAATTGGAAAACACATCATTGAGAAACTGTAAACACTGCATGATGGATTTACTAGATTTATGGAGAAATTCCTCAATATATAATGTTGAGGATAGTTGTACTGTACATGCTTCTCTGTGGCCCATTTCTACATTTTAAAAGAAATATCTTAGGTTAGAAAAATTCTCCCAGGGCCGGGGATATAGCTCAGCAGCACAGTGCCTGCCTGGGAAGCACAAGGTCCTGAGTCTGATCCCCAGGACTAAAAACAGAAAAAGAAGAAATGAAAAACTCTCCCATCTAAATCAATATATATTACCAATTAGGATTGTATAAAGATGCAGCACTTTAAAATGTCAATTTTCCAGACAAGATGAAACAATGAGTTATGCTGTCTCTTTCTCTGGTCTGACTTGAAGGAGACAATGAAGCTTGGTACTTTTTTGAGAGATAAATAAACATTCTTCGTCAGAAGCTTAGGTTACTGCTGTTTACAAACATTGTTAGAGTTGTGATGACCACTTCTGTTTATACAGCGGGTTTAGATTTGTTTATTGGATGCTTCTTCAGTAGTCACTGTAGAGTAATCCAATGATGACTGGATTATTGGATTGAGGAAAGATTAATTTCTTCATCTCATAGATAAAGAAACAGAGGCCAGGGAATTAAAAAACTTTGCCCACGTCACACCATTAATACCTTTCCAATATATTGCTTCATCATTTTTTTACTCTTATTAAAATTTTAGACAATCAAGTTCTAACTCTAATCATTTACGCCACAGTTTTCCTAGTCCTTCTTTAGTTTACTGCCAAACATATGGTGGCCATCCATACTGGTAGATATTATCTAACATTTGTTGATAAGCATTTATTGATGGAATAACAGCCTACACAAAAACATGTTCATTCACCTGAAAGCCCGGATGGTGGTGAGTCCTTCAGCTGTTTCTGAGAAGTGGCAAAGCAGAGGGAGCTGGGTACTATCATCAAGTTCCTGGAGGTCCCTAGGACAGAGAGAAAGACAAAAATAGGCTCTCCAAGCATCCAAGCTCAAAGACCACCGCATTCATCCCAAGTGAAGGTTATTTTGGCATTATATTTATATTTGTTATTGTATCTATCTTCCCCTGGTATTCCAGTTACACAATCATGAACAGTTTATGTTCTTTAAAAAAAGAAGGAAAAAAAGATACATAGTGAACACAGGCGTAGTCAGAAACTAAAGTGTTGTACAAACTTCTCAACCTTGTATAACAGCTGACATAGATACACAGACACAGGGACCGAGCAGCTAATTAATAGTAGGAAATTTACAGCATTTTCTTAGGGCAGGTGAGGTTTGGACAAAACTTTCAGCATGGTAAGGGCTTCAGAGTTATAGACCAGAAGTGAATTTTAGCTAATGGGCTAAGAAGGGGGAAGCATAGGAGTCTGAAGGGTTTGGCAAGTTCAGTCTGGGTAGGGGCCCAGAATCCTATGGGGGGGCAGGAAGTGGTTCTGTAAGAGATGTGTCTTTGTAAGTGTCAGAATGGCCTGTAGAGTATTCTTAATGGGCTGGGGAAAAAAAAATCACCAAAGACCAGAAATAAAGTAATTGAGGCTGTGCTACATTGATGCAACTTGGGAGAAAACGTACTGGATAAAAGAGAATGGTTGAGGAGAGAATACTGACCACAGGTAGGCAGGAGGTGTTTAAAGCTCTGAGTTGGTGTAACGCTGATCACATTTATAGTAAGGGAGGATTATGGATTTTGAGATAGGCTGCTGCAGGTAGCCTTATAAGCTTCAATGATCAAATAGTTAGAGAAAAGTAAATAAAAGAGGATCAAAGGCTGGCCAGATAGCTCAGCAGACTAAAGTACCTGCTTGGGCAGAGTGCAGCGCCCAGGGTTCGATCCTTGGCACCACAAGCTGTGCCGGCCCCACCCCCCGGGGCATGGTGAGACTGCTGGCCCCACCCCCCGGGGCATGATGAGATGGCAATTGAGATTGGGCATGGTGGCATGCGCCTGTAATCCCAGCACTTGGGAGGCTGAAAACAGGAGGATCACTAC
>NW_004524640.1:1921419-1925683 GCF_000260255.1 Octodon degus
ACCAAGAACACAGGAGTGGCGTAAGAGATCATTCCGATGGCAGACAGGCAGAGCAGCGTGGAGCGAGTCAGGGATTCCAGAGTCGGAGGAATGTGCTGTTAGCGGGATTTGGGAATAAAATGGATTTCAGCTCCAATGTAACATTGCTCACAAACATAGCATTCAAATTCTTCACTGTAAGAAATCCTTGACTCACTTCCTATAGTTCAGTATATTTATCCAATGGCATGCCATCAATTATTCATACACCTATTTATCTTGGCATTATATAAGTGGCATTATACTAGAATTCTTAGCTATCCATTGCTTATTTCATTGACTGAAAAATATGAAAGAAATATAAATATTTCCTTGTGTGTGTGTGTGTGTATATATATATATATGTCTTTTTATGGCTGCATAGCACTTAAAAATCTTATTTAGCTACCCTTCTACTAGAAGACAGTTGATTTTTTTAATAATTGGTGGTTTATTCTTTTGAATGATTTAATTTGATTGATTATCTTTTACATTTTGGATTTATCTTAAGATGTGGTTCGTCTTATACTGGGAAATGTATTTTTTGATCTTGGAAGTAACTGTGGAACTCACCTGGTCAATGATATTAGTATCAGCTGAAAAACGGTTGAGAATCAGTCCTAGAGGTGTGGTATCGAAGAACCTAAGCAAGGAACAGATTGAAGTGCACGGTAACATTAAACTGTCGGCAATCTGAGCACACCTAAGGCTCATCTCGAGTCACAGAAACAAGAGGTCTTCCCTGTCAATGTGCCCAAGGACTGAAGGAACATTTTAAACTCTCACAGTTTAGTTATATTTTAAAATACATGTTTTTATGATTTTGTGTGTGGGAGAAAAAAACAAACAAACTACTATTCCTACCTTATTGGTCCAAGAATGATCTTGTTGAGAAGATTGTGGTGGAGATTTTTGGCGGCTGTGAGACCCATCCATTCTACAGTGAGAGAGGTGACAAGACAAAGGAAAATACCTGCTCCACAGAGGATGCTGAATCCAGCCACATAGAAGGTCTACAGAGCAAACGACAGGAAAAGTTTGCAGTACATGAACAATGGTTTTTATTAGAAAACTGAACATCCTGTTAAGACAAGCTTATTGATATTCTTTTTTTTTTCTTCCCAGCCCCCCTCCACCCGCCCCTCCCCTCCCACGGCCCTTATTTTCTTATCCTGCATGCATTTGGATAGGAGGGAGCATGTGGCTTTGGAGACAAAGAGAAGAATCCCCATATGATCCCACAGGCCAGCTCTTGCCAGCCTCCAGCATTCCCCTTCACAATTTGCCCAGGAGATGAAGGACAAGGGATAAAGCTTGTTTTAAGGTTTGGGCAAATTTTTGATTTTTTACCTTATAGAATATATTCTCCCCTCACCCCCATCACAGAATGACCAGCTGATACGCTCATCATAGGGCATTAAAAATTAAACCCCAGCAGTGGGGTTTAATTAAACCTCCAAAAAGTGCTTGCATGCATGTGTAAAGCATATATAAGATTCATAAAAAAGTCTGGGTCTGGTGCTCTCCTGAATTCAAATAAAAATAGCATCTTTAAATGTTTCTTACAATAAACTTTCAAAATACAAGTAATAATAATAGATGTCATTTCTTATGTTACTGGCAGTTTGTACTTCTACTTATTGCTAAATTATTGAATCACCATCCTTGGATATTGGAGCTTGTATTACCTAACTAAATAAGATGGTGTCACTGTTCATCTAAGTAATTCCTTGATGAGTTAAAAACAGAACTTTAATATTCTCTTTTTCTTAATGTATTTAGTACAGGGCCTACAGGGTCTCACTACACAAATCAGATTCACAGTGATCCTCCTGTCTTCAGCCTCCCAAGCGCTGGGATTACAGGTGCGCACCACCACACCCACTCTCAATCACAGTCTCAGTGCGCCCCAGGGGTGGGGCCAGCACAGCACACTGGAGGATCAAATCCTGGCCCCTGCATCTATCTAAGCACATGCTTTAGTCCATTGAGCTATCTGGCTGGCCCTTAAAAACAGAACTTTAACCATGGTACCTGGTCAGTTTTTCCAGTACTGTTTATACTGTACTCTGATGTCCACGTGGCCAGCCAATAGTCTATGGCTACAATAACTGAGTGTTTCAAAAGCTTAGAGAAAATCATCAGGAAGAGCAAGAAGAATCCTCCAGAAGTAAGGTACCACCAACAGGTTTTCCACGGCATTTTAGTTCTGAGCCTCATTACGGTTGACATGTTATCATCTTCATCTTCTTCTTCCTCCTCCTCTGTACACACCCCCAAAACAAACAAAGAAGCAAACATCTGTTTAAGCTTCCGAGGAGCATGAGAAAGATATAATTTTTATTATCACACAAAAAATGCATAAAGCCACCTTCAATTTCATAGAAATATAACTTTTAATCGAAATGCTGTTAGCATGGCAAAACTTGTGGATTATTTTAAATAAGAAAAGAATGAATGACTGAATGCATGAATGAATGAATGAATGAATGAATGAATGAATGAATGGTGAAACAAACATAAAATCTGTCTTGATGATACCATTTGCTGAGTCCCAGCTCAAACTGACTGAACATATGGACCAGAAACGTATTCATGAAGTTATTGAAGGAACTGTGAATAAAACTGTGTCAATGGTCTGAAAACTTCTATAATGTTTGACATATAATTTATGAAGTTATAAAACTAAATCAGGAGAAAATAGTCTCTGGACTTGGGCAAAGATGCCAAAAGATTAAGCCATAGTGTCTATTGCCCATTTTAGATGTAGTCAGGTGAAAGCAAGCAGGGAGGAACTTTGCAGAAGGTAAAGCCAGGTTCTATGGCTGACAGTGGGCAGAGAGTTCTCAAGTGTGTTAGCCGTACATCATTTCCAAGGTAGGTGATCCTAAGAAAGTCCTCCACAGCTGGAGCAGCAATCTCATTAGAGCAGCTCAGAGACCACGATACGTTTCCTTCCCTCTTACACTCACCTCACGTAGATCACACTCGTCTAGGGACCAGGTGTGGAGAGACATGTACCTTATCTTTTACTCACAGGGGAGCAGAAAAGAGAGATGCACACAGGTGAGGATGGGAGGCTGAGCATTGCCAGGGGTCCAGATGTCTCGGCTGTGCACAATAAATGCCTAGACACTGCCTGGCTCCTGTGGTAGGAGGGCACTCTCTGTGTGAGGACAGGAATATCAATGTGTGTAACCCAAAAGTTGGGCCTTGTAAGCTGCTAGCTGTCTCTCCAATTGCCATTCTCTGCTTCTGTATTAAGCGTCTCAAGGCAGCACAGCTAATGACAGTGTCTCTGCATACACTTTCCCAGTATTAATATGTTCAGGGAGTGAACTGGCTGACAGTATTTGTTTGTTTCAGAATGAGGGATTGAACTCAGACCTTTGCATTTGCCAGAGAAGTACTTAGTCTACTTAGCCGCCTCCCCGGCCCTAGTATTCATCATGGTTTTTTTTTTTTTTTTTTTTTTTCGGAACCTGGGATTGAACTCAGGCCCTTGCACTTGCCAAGGAAGCACTTATTCCACTGAGCCATCTCCCCAGCCCCAAACTGGCTAACAGTAAATAGAAACAACATGTGCAGTCTCAAGTTCCTCAATGAAAAGTAGGTCCCTATTCTTTCCCATTGCCCTCTCCTGGAGGCTTAAAGCAGATGCAGCGATAGGACCTGGAGCAGGGTTCTAGCAAGGAGGACATACGGTAATGTGCTCTTTATCTCAATGAAATATTATCATGGTGTGCACCTGTGGAAATGGAAATCAGGGAGTGTATCAGTCTCTCTAGTGACACAGTAACTGCAGGAGTCCTAGACAAAATGATTGGGTACAACTCCATTTTGAGAATACATAAAATGAATTGGTTTAGAATGCTAGAAGCTCATGACCTGCAGAACGAAAAATATTTAAAACCCTTTTTCAGTCTTAGAGATTGAAATGCAAAGCATATCATTCATTGGTTTACTCATTCATTCAGTCTACGATCATTTTTTGAAACACTGAATAGTTACTCTCCGAAAGGTAGCATATCTTAATGTTTGAGAAGCCTCACATAAGGGAACTTCAAATCAGGTATTTCATTTGTAAATTGGCTCCTAGAGCTACAATCATAGACAAGTATGTCGTAAGAATTGAAATACCTACTGCATTCATCCCATGATTTTAATGTTATTTTTTTTTCACTTTTATGTATTTGGTACAGGGTCTCACTATGCAGATCAGACTCCTAGTGATCCTCCTGTTTTC
>NW_004524640.1:1925783-1929118 GCF_000260255.1 Octodon degus
ACCACCACCCCCGAACTCTGTGCTGGCTCAGCATGCCCCAGGGGCAGGGCCAGTGCAGCAGCTCACTGCGCTTGCCAAAGAGGCGCTTAGTCAGCTGAGCTATCTTGCTGGGTCCATTCCATGATTTTAAATGGTGGTGTTTCTTACAACCCTTTGGCAATAAACGTGAAGGCAGTGCAATATTTTATCTGATTTTTTTGCAAATTTTGATTATCTGATTTCCTGCTATACCATATTACATTCTTATAATAGTTACGAATACCTAATGCTCTTATCCATTATTGCTATATTGTCACTAAATCCTTGTGAGGACTCATTGAATGAATCAAAACACAATCCCATATTTCCCCTTTATTGTTTCTCTCCGGAGGACTGACATTTTATTACTATCTTGACTTGATCATTACTCTAGGCCTTTTCAAGTTTTCTGAATAAAGGTTTACATGCATTTACAACCCAACCTTTTCTTTCAATTCTGTGTCACATGGGGTATAAATGTACTAAGACACACTTTGTGGAGCCCATCTTAGTGTCCACCAGTGGATGATTTACACATGCAGCCTCTTATTCTTTTCATTTTCAGTGTTAGGCATTGACTTAGCACCTCCCCTTGCAAGATACCTTATTATTTCTCACTAAGACATTCACACATCAGCTGTACAGGTAAAACCCTCACATCTGTTACTCCACTTGAATGGTTCAAGAAAAGATCTACCTTCATCTTCATCTTCCATTTGGGCTTTGGCCTCTCTGGAATACATGGCTCTTCGGAGAGTTTTCCTCTCTAAGGTTGTCTGGTCAGCTTCCATGTCCTACAATAAATATCATGCTATCATTCAAAGAGCTCCAGCTGGAAGAAGGGTTTGACTTACCCTTATTCACACATACCATGGGTTTTATACAAATCTCAAGAGTTCTCTGCTCACCCTGAAGACATAGAAATCCTATCACAAAAGCGGGTGTGGAAATGCCTGTTTGTAGGAAATGTTGCAGTGTTCAGATGTGTAGGGCAGTGGGAAGTCAGGAAAAGCAGTGACAATGTGATAGACCCCACAACTTGTTACCCTAATAAACCAATAAACTTTTGGTTATCAGTCGTAGTCTGCGCATTTTCTCTAATTATATAGCATGTGATTTAATGGACCTACTGTTCTAGGAGGCTCTGTTATTTCCAAATTGCTGAAATAAAACCCAAAATGCCTCCCTGAATCACAGTTTATAAGACATTTTCATGTTAGCTTCTAATTTGCCTCCTGATATGAACGCCAACATTGATCAACAAAGCTACATCCAGCAAAAAATGAAAAGCCATCTCCGTCTTCTGTGTATCATGTAATACCGTGAAATAAACTGGAACCAAGTAGATTTGCTTCTGGTTCAACTTCCCATTACAGAAAAATGCAAGATTTATTTTGGAGACTTAAAACAAAACACCACCAAAAATTTTAAAGCAAATTTTCCTAGGAGTCCAGTGCTCCTCTGAAGCCAATTGCAGACAAAATATTTTGAACTGTGTTGATATTTGGGTTAAGCAAATACGAATTTAGTTTCATTTATCTAATAAATATGTACCGCAGCAAGCCAAGGTGAGGTCACAGGCAGAGGATTGGGGAGCATCAGATGATATTAGTTGTGCTTTGCTTAATAACATTATGAAGATAAGGGTTGATATTACCCAGTCTACAACTTTTAATAACATTTAAAATCAGTTAAAAACATTATCTCCTTCTTTGTAGTTCTCATTGCTGTCCTTTAAGCAAATTCATTCCCATCTTATTTACCTGCTAACCCTTACACTGAAAGTTCTTCCTACAGCCCTGTGACAGAAGGTCCCAGGTGTCCTTCAGTTTCCTATTCCCTCTCTTTTACTTCATTTATTTTACATCCAGGCCAGGCTTTCTCCTGTTTGGCCCCACTGTCCCTGAGCTGCATGACTCGCTGTTGTTGTGGCTGCCCTATCCCTGCGGAGTACTAAGCAGCATCCCTGTCTCCTACCTGCTGGGTTCTAGAACCATTTTCCCATCCCAGGTTGAAAAACCAACCTGGGATGTTCTTCAGATGTTGTTCTTCAAATATCTCCCAGGAGGTGAAATTGATGCTGGTGTACAGACCCTTCCATATAATAAACTAAACAAGGTTGTTTCTGCAAAAATTACTCTGTCTCTCAGTGATCTTGATCTCCATGATGGGATTCTCAGTGACTCCTGATGAACTTAAGTGTCTACTTTCCATTAAAGAGCAGATCTCCCTCTGTACCCACATGGGGACTCAAGGCAGGAGTTTTATTATCCTGGCTTTGCCTGGCCACCATTCCATTCTACAATAATGGAACAACCCCGTCAGACCCTAGGTTGTTCCCTACCTCCCTCAGTTGACTCATGTCCTTATTATCTGTCTTTAATTATAGCACTATGCCATCTCCAGCAACGCTTTTTATTTCTAAAGGCAACATAAAGAACTTACTTCTTGGCCTGCTCAATGGTGCTACTATCAAATCTAGCCAACAGCTCTTACTTTTACCTGATCTTCTTGCCAAAGATTCTGACCATAAATTGTCCCACACCATAAGCTTTTATCATATTCTTTTGTCCTTGGCACTTAGAACACTGAAGAAAATGTCATTTGGGCCATCTCTAGTACATTTATAATGAAGGTCCCCATAGCACAGTTTCTAGTGGGCACTTCTGGCTTGTATCTCGTAATCCAGTGGCTCTATCTTTTGTCCTATTTTATGCCTAGATTTTGGCTATTCTTCTTTATGTGGTTTGTTTTGAGATCATCCGAAAACTAATAGATGACAGGGAAATATCAGGATTTGTTCTTTTATCCTCCTCTGTTGAAAGAGGTTCCCCCTTCTAAAACAATATATTTTTAACAGATTTGTTTGCTCATTTGTTTTGGAGATTGAACTCTGGACTTTGTGCTTGCCAGGCAGGCGCTCAAGCCACTGAGCTCTCTCCCCAGCTCTGAAACAGTACATTTTAATCTCCTGATATTTTAAAGAAATTTGTGCATACAAATATTTCACTTTATTAAATGCTCATTCCTATCCAAGGATATCAAATTCTGGACATGTCCTAGTCCAAACTCAAAAGCAAAACATTTGAAAACTTTGAAAATTTAATTTACTATTTCTTTTCTCAAGTACCAGCTGTACTCAATCTGTTTTCCAAGCCTGTTATCACTTCACTGAATGCTGTAGCATTAAAATACAATTACATTAGGGATGGACCTATGTTTAAATTCCAGTGGTTCCCCTCTACCACCCCCTCCCCAGCCACATTCAGCAATGGCTCACATCATTTCTTCTTACATAGCCACCTTGGATTTTGACG
>NW_004524640.1:1929218-1931646 GCF_000260255.1 Octodon degus
TTCCTTTGCAGAAGAAGATATTTGAAGAGAAAGGATAATAAGATAGGCTTCAGACACAATAAATTAAATCCCTGCCTACACGGAATTTCTATTCATAATCCCTTTGAAGAACTATGAGTATACACACGTATATATGTATATTTGTGTTTGTGTGCAATGATATAATATGATATAAGAATATATATATATAATTCACTAAGTGGAAAAACCTGAATCTGACCCTTTTCATAATGGTGCATAGCCATGACAAATTTTCTCTTTTTTTTTTTGACAAATTTTCTATAAACCTTACAAGCTAGTATTTCTACAAGACATGAGTGGGACCCTTTGTTTTAAAGCATTTATCTTTTTTCTTCTCTATCATCTTTCTGAGCTCCTCTAAATTCAGGTCTTCAGGATTAAGCAGTTAGAGAATCAATGTCGATGTTCACCAGCAAGGGCCAGCTTAATGGGTGCACACTGGTCCACAGTCTTCAACAATCAACCATTGATTGATTTTCCTGGTCCACAAAAATGCAAAGTCTTCTCAGTGTGGAGTGTTCATTGTTACTGTCGTTGCTTAGAACTGGGACTGAATCCATGGCTTTACACCGAGCTACATCCCCAGATTCTTTTTACTGTTTATTTTGAGATAAGATTTCATTAAGTTGACAAGGCTGTGCAGGAAGTTATGATTCTGCTTCAGTCCCCCAGAGTGATAGGACTATGGGCCTGTTATCACCACCACTTCAGTTTGGAGTTCCTAAACCAGAATTTATCATTTTAAAAATTGCAAATGGGGAAGGAAAGACAGGAAAGGGGAAGCATGAAAATGAAGGAATGTGAATAATCTTTTAGTTTTATGTATTAGTATGCTTGTTTCTGTACCAAAAATCAAACTCAGGACCTTGCAATTGCCAGCCATGCACTTGTGTCACTGGGCTATGTCCCTAGAAATCTCTTAGCTTTAAAGATAAAACCAAATGGCAGTTGATATCTCACACCCACAAGAGAAGATAACTACATTAACTTAACAGTAGAGAAACACTTAGGAAGGAATAATTTTGTCTATAGAGTAGAATTTTCTGAAACCTAAGAGAGAAGTGCTTGATTCTATATTCTTATAAGAAGAAAACATAGAGCTAATCACCCATGAGACCTTGGAATGGAAACATTCAGAATGGCATGCCATTCCCAGCAATCAGTTTCCTACTTAGCTCTCTTTGTTGTATATAAAAATAGCCCACTTTGGGCTTGGAAGTAGCTACCATGAACATAGGCCTGGTGTTCAATCCCCAGCATCACAAAAAGAACAAAAAGAGATGTATGAGAGTATTTTAGGAGAAATTAGGCAAGAAGAGGAAAGAAGATCCCAGATTTGATTCCTACTTTGGTAATTTAGAGAGATCCTGTCTCAAAATTTAAAAAAAAAAAAAAAATTAAGGGAATGGTGGTAAAGATACAGATCAGGTAGATAGTCTTGGTTTTGAGCCTGAGAACAACCACAACAAAAAACATTCTCATTCTTTCTGGGGCAGGAGATTAGGGCCTGGCAAAATGGCTGGGCAGACAGACCCGAGCTGTCAGTCATGACGACTCAGGACACACGGACAGAGCAGCTTACCTGTGCCTGGTACCAATCAGAGAATGCTATCTTCAATTCTCCTGGTATAAGATCAGACAGGTTTTTGATTGGACGGCCAAGATCTGACTTCGGAATTGGGGAATAAAAGATGGCAGCCATTGGCCTGAGGGCTTCTGCCTCCTTCTCAGTGGCCCATTCTGCAGGCAGGGCACATTTCTTTCCTACTTTAACTGCCCTGCAATCACTCTGAAAGCACCTTTTTCTGAAGAGTATCAGCTCTTTTTTTTTTCTCTTCATATTCCCTTTAATACCTTTAATAGATGTAAAATGGCACCACATCATTTCCTGTGTAATTGTTTTGCTCAAGATAACAGGCATCTGGAAGGGATCCCTGAGAAGGAGCCCACAGTATCCTGCAACCTCATTATAAGATTTCCACATGGCATGGGTTCTGAAGAGCCTCAGTTTCCAGAAAAATCTTCATGTCTGTGAGAATCCTTGGTTATTTTTGCTATCTTTCAGAGACTTCATTTTATCTTTTAATTAGTACATGTTTGAGAAAGATCCAGGGCAGGGAGTTGATATATATGAATATTGAATCTTAATCCTTTATACTCTCCTTTCCCCTTCTCCTCCTTCTGTCTCCCTCCACTGAACAAAAGTATATTTGTTTGCTTCATTATCAACATTAACTGTTCAAAAAATGATCATGCCTTTATAACTGACTTTCAATGCAAACAGATTATTCTCATTGATTATGAAGAGAATTCAGCATTTAAGTTTCTAACAGACTAGGAATACAACTTGTTCACTCAATATGAACTGTTTAATGGCAAAAAAAAAAAAAAAAAAAAAAAAAAAAAA
>NW_004524640.1:1931746-1932504 GCF_000260255.1 Octodon degus
ACTTCTTTAAAAGCATTCCTAGGAATTACACAGTACAGTGCTGCCCCATCTGAATTGAGTATTCACCTTTTCTAATTCTTGATCTTGCCGATTCATGAGTGTTTTCCAGTGTTCATACAGCTCAACATCTTTGGTTTGAATGTCTTTCAAAGTCCCTTCTCTTAAGACACTTCCATCTTTCATGGCTATGATCTAAGGAAAGCACATATTAACAGATGTGTGACAAATGTCTAAGGTGGTCAAGTGAATCACCTTTATTTACAGAAAGTGTGTCCTAATATTATATAACTGATATAAATATGACAACACCCTCACCCAGTCAGCATGTGTCAGATACTGCAACTTGTGAGTCACCAGAACAAGTGTTCTTTTGTCATCTTGGAGAAATTTCAAAATCCCTTCCTGCATCAAATGATCACTCAAGTGGATGTCCAGGGCAGAGAATGGGTCATCCTGCAACCAAATAAAGTGGTGGGAAGATGAACATTTTCCATACTGTTTATGCAACCCAGTGCCTCTAGAGAGTAGAAATAAAAATAACAAAGAATAAATGATCCCCTGAACCCAATTTATGAGAAACAGACTGTGCATTCACTTAAGTAGTCAAAAGCAGTAACTTAGAATGAAACTTTTATGTGATTTCCACCATTAAGATTACTTAACGAGTAACAATATCATAAGTGGAATGAACTCTTATAGATTCTTAAAGTTCAGAAACCACCATTATTCAGCAATCTATAATAGACTAAATCAAAGAA
>NW_004524640.1:1932854-1955576 GCF_000260255.1 Octodon degus
CATAGTTTCATATTTTGGTATATTTAAAAGAAAAAACTATAAACTGCAGAGAAGAGCTAGAATGTTTCCTCAAATAGTAAACTATGGGACCACACTGTAGCAGACCCACGATTACCAGGAGCCCTGGAAATGGCAGGAAGTGAAGAAAACTGAGGCACTGCTGAAGGAACAATGCTGGAAAAGTGATGGAGCTTTCTGGAAAGAAACAGGAGGCATAACTGGAATCCTGTCTTCTTCATCACACTTACTTCTCAGCAGAATGCAAACAGATTTCTGCCTTGCCATAAACACTCCAGAAAGAAACAGCTGCTGTATCGTTCTGCTATACATAGCCGACTGGGCTATTTAGAAATTATAATCCTATTATAATTAAGGAATTCTTTAAAATAGTTTGGCATAATCATATCCTCTATATAGATAAATTGCCTTGCTCATTATCTGGATGATGAAAAATAAACACAGTTTCTAATGAGTTGAAAACTGATGATTGGAAGTTAGAATAAATTTACATATATGATCATTAGAGACAATGGCATAATTAGCTCAATAGTTTTTCAACTCTTCGTCAGTTGCTGCCTGTATCAACAGACACTGTCAGGAATGTAACTTTATTAAAGCACTCAGGGGTAGTCTTCAAAAATAACTACTAATAAAGCTTTGAGTTTAAAGGTGATTCAAAAGTAAAATAACCTTTTACAAATCCGTCTACTGAATATCATATCTATGAATAAATGCACGATACAATTAATGTTCTCAAATGGCTTTTATAAAAATACTTATAAGAGCAAAGATATTACTCCAGTTATCTCATTTGTTTAAGCCATTTGAATAATATGCTTTAGATAGTGTAATAGTTGAATAAATTATCATACTAAGTACATCTACTGTACACTTTAAATAAACATATGCATGTTTATGAACATTGTTATGGCTCTCGTGTAGATGTGCTGACAAAGCCTCATGCCTGCAGTCCCAGGTGGGGCTTTTAAAGAGGTGACTGCGTCTAGACACTGGGCTTGATTCAAGTGCTAGGATCAAGGGCACTAAGATTATGGGTGTGAGCGCTTCCAGTCCCAAGTATCCTAGATAACATATAAGAGATAGACGGAGGCCTTCGACTCTTGCTGCTTTACCACCTTCTGCCTACCTTGGACTGTTTCTACTCCTCCATGCCCTTTCGCCACACCACCCCGCCTTAGAGCCAGTCCCTTCAAACCGAGAGCTAGGCTGCCCTTGCCTCCTTTAGCTTTGGGTGTCTGGTATTTTGTCTCAGCAAGGAGAGAAAAGTAACTATGATGATGATATCTTACTCTGTATGTGAGAATGAAAAAAATTGGCTTAAGGGTGTAATTACCTTGATTGTCCTGAAATGCATTTAAGTGATATGGAAACTATTTGCTAAAGTTTCAGGTTCTCTAGATTGCTTCACATCAGTTACTTCCAAAATGTTCCAAGAAGCAGTATATATACAAGATTGAACCTATTTGCTCCTGTCCAGTGAGTCACTTTTTAAAATTATTACAGATATCAACTCCTTGTTTGTTTTCTCCTCTGGACAGCAAGAAACATACTCGCATGAACTTTTTCATTTAAATTCTGTTACATTTTGAATAATAAATTTCACCTGCTAATGCATGTATCTCCCTGAACACAGATATTATGATGTAACTTCTGAATTATTTAAAAATGAGAGCTTAGGTATCAGTATAGATCAATCCAGGATAAAACGTTTCCACAAAGATGGAAAAAAAGTCACTGTTTTGAGATGACATTGACAAAGTGTCTCCAATTCCATCTGCAATAATGCAACGGGGATTTAATGACCAAGGCGGATCAATGTATTTCTGGTTTTAGCAAAGCATGCAACCATCACCTGGTAAAGCTCATGGTTTGAGCCAACATGCTTCTGATCCCAATAAAACCCTAAAAAGCCATCTTGATACAAACTAAATCCAGAATTTCTCAAACAGAAAAAATAAGATGAGATTAGAAATGGGGTTTATAATAATTTAATTTAATTTTCCACGAAATTCTGACTTTATCATAACATAGTAAGATATAACAAAATCTCTAGCCAAATTGGGGTTACAACCACTCTCCCCACTAGACAGTGTTTCAAATTTCACTTTATTTGTAAGATAAGGATAAGAGACCTGTCAGGAAGAACATCAGAGTGCCGCAAAAACTCCAATTCAATGATATAATAAATGTTTCTGTAAATCATTTTTAAGCATTTTATTTATATTTTCTTGTACATAAAGCTGTGGCAGGTCTGTATTTGTGTGTATTTCTCTAATGCATACTCAGGGAGTTTAGTATCTTGCAGGAATACTTTAATAGGGAAGAGTGTGGTAATAAAGATCAGGAGCTATGAAATCCAGCCTCCTGGATTTGTAGCCTCGCTCCACTATTTCTGCACCCCTGGATGTCCCTCAAAGCATTTTTTCTCATCAGTAAATATCAGTTACAACAATGAGAACAGCAATGTCAAATCTGTAAAGGTTACTGTGTGAGAGAATGTGTGGAGAGTGTGTGGAGTCATGTCTCTATCAGCAAAATTTATCATTCGTACATCCGGATCTCACTATTGGGCAAGTGTAAGCAAGTGTAACCTTTTATAAAACTTAATAAAACCCTGTTTTGCGAAAAAATTCTGTTTCAGGATTCATTTTGTATTTTAAGAGTTTTGGGAGACACTTCTCAAGAGAAAGTAAGATAATTTTCCAAAAGACCCAATCAAGGTGTGGCCAGTTATTTACTTTGAAGAGTAAATAATCTTCATAAATATGTCCTCTGTCATATTGAGTATGTTATTAAGCATTATATTTGTTGCATAAATATATTTTTGTAAATAATATTCATCACATTGCATAGCCTGTAAAATTTCAGAGATAGCTATTACCAATGCGTAAGTAAGTGGTTTCCATATTGTGTTAAGGCTAACATGACAGAAGTTTTTTAAGGCAAAATGTAAAACTATCCATGTAATTATTATATGTGCAAGTAACAGTCTTAAAGACAGAGGAAAGAAATCTTTCTTTCCTCTGCCCAATACAGAAGATTGGACTAAACACATCATTGGTGGGTATGTAAAAAAAAGAAAAAGAAAAGAAAAAAGAGGAAGGGAACAAGAAGAAAGGTGAAAAAGAAGGAGAATAAAAGCAAGTATTAAGTCATTTTAGAGACATATTCCGAAAGTACTAGAGAATTTTAGGTGATGAGAAACACAGAATGGAAAAGATCTACTATTCTAGCCCAGGTTCCACCCCACAGGCATCCTCAGCCCATCTGCCCTTCACATCTGCCCATCTGTTTCCTCCTGGTTACCCTCCAGGACAGACATGAAACTCAAAGGGCACAGCACTGTGATTCAGAGCACTTCCTTTAAGACACTTTCATATTGGAAGAATTCAGAGATTCAGCAATATCGCTTACTGGCTACTTGGCATGTCTTTGAATTTTAAATTGCAAGGAAGTAAATATAATACTTTGGTCATAAGAGCCAGAGGCTTCAAGGTTATCTGAGCTAATGAGAATTTATCTAGTACATATTTTTTAAAATGTATTTGGCTATTGTGGGGTCTCACTATGCAGCTTGGACCCGGGGTGGTGATCCTCCTGCTTTCAGCTGGAACTACAGGCATGCACCCCTATGCCCGGACTCTGGCCAGCTCAACGTGTCCTGAGGATGGGGCCAGCCCAGCAGGTGGTGCGGGGGATCAAACCATGGTCCCTACACTTGTCTAAGCCTACCTAAGCAGGCACTTTAGTCTGCTGAGCTATCTCGCCGGCCCCTAGTACATATTTTTAAAGGGGAATCTGACAAATACTATTTGATCCAGGATAACAAAAGTTGTAAAAATGTTGTCATCTGTGAAAGAATTGAAAATTCTAAGCTTGCTCAGCCTAGCAAAATGTAAGTCAAGGCATGCTATGGCAATAATATTAAAATATTGAACTATGGCTGCATAGAAGTAATATATTCATTACTGCAGAAGCAGCAGGAAAGCCAATGATTGGAAAATGCACAGAAGCAGATCCCAATCACATTAGAACTTTTCAATCACAAGAGTTGTCTGGACAGGTAGAATAATGGTCCCCACAGATGCTCCCAGTCCTAATCCCAGAACCCCTGGCTACGTTAGCTTATGTGGTGAGTGGACCTTTGTGGATGTGATTAAGGTAAAAGACCTTAAGATGGGGCAGATTAACAGATGGGCCTCAAATAATTGCAGGAGTCCTTAAAGCAGAGAACTTTCTGGGCTGTACAGATGAGAGATGTGACCATGTAAAAGAGGTCAAAAAGGTATAACGATACTAATTTTTGAGAAGGGAAAAAGGTAGCCATGAGACAAGGAATATGGGCAGCCTCTAGAAGATTTGGAAAATACGAGGAAATGGATTATCCCTCCAGAGCCCCCAGAGGTTAACAGCCTCCCTGACACTTCGTCAGACTTCTGAAATACCAAATCATAAGATAATAACTTTTTGCTAAGTCTTCTATGATGGAAGGTTATTGGACATCAACAGGAAGCATATATAAGCCAACAACAAGGCAAAGCCATGCTGTTACGGTAAGCAGTGTACCTTCAGAGGTAATGATCAAGAAGTTAGTAGATCTGATGCTAAAAGAGATCAGCGAAGAAGAGTGGGAAGGAGGAAAAGGGAAACAAAGTGTACATATGTACAAACCACTGCACTGTATCACACACTGGGTAGGTACACACTGCATTATTTTGCATGCACACTACTTCTTGGAGAAACCAAAATCATTATTAAGGTAAACATTAAATTTTGTCACTATGTGGATAGAATACATTTTAAAAATATGATATGGGGTCTCGCTATGCATTTCAGACTCATAGTGATCGTCCTGTCTCAGCTTCCCCAGTGCTGGGATTATAGGAGTATACCACAATGCTTGATCCCCAGGCAGGCACGGCATGCAGTAACTGGGGATGGACCTCCAGACCTTGTGCTTGCCAGGCAGATGCTTATGCCACCGAGCTAGCTCCCATTATTATGTTAGTAGCATTACGCTATTATTATCATTGGTTTTTTAGTACAAGGTTGACAGGGTCTCACTATGTGGATCGAACTTGTAGTGATCTGCCTGTGTTCAGCCTCTCAAGAGCTGAGATTACAGGCACTTGTCACCATGCCCAGTCTCAATCACTGTCTCAGCATGCCCTGGAGTCAGGGCCAGTATGGCAGGGCAGGGCCAGCACGGCAGGGCGGGATCAAACCCTTGTCCCTGCATCTGCCTAAGCAGGCACTTTAATCTGCTGAGCTATTTGGCCAGCCCTAGCAATATATTATTAACCCAATATGAACATGAATATCACCTACAGAGCTTTTTAGAGACAGCTCTAGACTCTTCCCTCCAGATTATGAGTCCATAGGTTAGAGTAGGACCAAGGTTTCAAGAGCTTTAAGAAGCATCACAGGTCTTACTGGAGCCTGAATTGCATGGCCCTAGCATGGAGAGCTGTGTACCTACCCCATGTCCACCAACATATATTTTCCGGTCCTTCTTTCTTTGGCATAAAATATAAATAAAAAGATTCATGATTCTTCCCAGTTGATCCAACCCTCCATACTCCCTGGTCCCTTCTGGACCAGGAAATGCAGCTAACCCCCCACTTTGAGCAGCACAGTCTCTTGGACATGAACTAGACCCCCTGGTCCCCACCTATCCATGCCAGCTTCTACTGGTTTGAACTGGGAGGTTTGGTTCCCCTACGAGCTCTATGATTTACAAAGTTAAACCATCTTTTCTTAAGTTACTTGACCTGTCTGTTTAAAGGCTCACTGTCTGAGAGGGGAAAAGGAGATGGAAATAAAGAGAAAAGTGATATTCTTACCAAGAAGACAATGTTGGTGTTTTGATAGAGTGCCCGTGCGACACAGATTCTCTGCCTTTGTCCCCCACTCAGGTTGATGCCCTAGGGAAGAAATAGCCAGAAACTTCCATTTTTTCCCTATTAGTATAGCATCTGTCACCAAAATTGCCTTTGAAATATAAACTTCTGAAACCTTCTTTAAATTGCTAGGAATTTATTAATTAAATTGTGTAACATTGATATGAAAAAATGAAATAATAGTAATTGAATTACATCAAGACACTACTTCACTACTGGCATTTGTCTTTTCATTCTGATCGACAGCTCTGCCTTACTGAAGCATTAATAATGAAAACCCTTGACAAACACCAGAAACTGCAAGCAATTCCACATTTCCTAGTTTCTTTAATTTTATTTGTAGACTATATAACACACAGCTCTTATATTTGATGTTACATGTTATGTTAAACAGGCTCATATACCAGTATTCTTTCCCAAGGAATCATTAATTATATATACTTTTTTAAAAAACTAGTATTAATTTAGCACTTAGTATTACTAGGCTTGTGTAAATAGCTTTATATTTCTTATTTCTTTTCTTCCTCATAGAATTTCCACTGTGTAGGTACTATTCTCATTTTACATGTGCAGAATCTAAAGCTCAGAGAAGTTAAGTTAGTTTTCCTAGACACTATACTGTGCTGAAGTAAAGAGCATTTGATGTGATTAAAAACCATTAAGAAGGAAAGATAACAGAGCTGGAGTAACCTTCGGATATCACTAGTTGCTTTGGGGCCAGTTCTTACGCTTTCTGGGCTGGCCTAGGCTTTCCTCAGCTATAATAGGTATAAAACAGTTATCGCCCACAATACTGATTTGTTGTCAAACTAGGTAACATGTATAGTTTTCATCTGGTTCTTGATACTTACGAGGCTCAACACACTTAGTTACTGATGTTATAAAGAGTTTAGGTATAAACATTTTTCAGCTGGTCACAAGAGCATGACGTCAATGTAAAACATGTTTATGCAAAGAAAGCGGAATCCTTTAACTAGAATAAATAAAAGTTGACAAGAATGGAAGAAGCTGTTGGAAGCAACCTTGGGTTCCGGAGCAATTAAAGTAAACCCCAAGTCAGTATAAATATACTTGGCCAAAGCCAGGGACTGCATTTTTCCTTTGAGAACTCCCAAGGGTGTTTGATGGGTGGTGATTCAATGAATCGTCAAGGGCTAGCAGCATCAAAAGACTTATCCTCACATTTTGGACTTTGTCACTAAGATACCATTCAGCTTCTTGTCTCTCAGAGTTCATTATGTCAGGATAAAAGGCAACCACTGATAAGTTTTGTCCCTCGCTTAATTCAGCCATCCACAGCTCACCCTCTCTCCGATTTCAGTTTGGTCTCCAAATGGTAGCAGGTCAATGTCTGGCTGAAGAGAGCAGGCATCCGTGACAGCTTTGTACCTGGCAGAGAAAGGTTTTGGGATTTTAACTTATCATTAGTACACCGCCAACAAACCAAGTCCCAGGCTCAATATCTTGGGAGCTGAACTAAAATATTTTTTATTTATTTATTTATTTATTTATTTATTATTTGGTACAGGATCTCGCTACACAGCTTGGACTCATAGTGACCTTCCTGTCTTAACCTCCCCAGTGCTAGGATTACAGGCATTCACCACCATGCCTGGTTTTGGTGGCTGGCATGGTGTGCCCAGGATTCTAGAGCTGGCATGGCATGTGGTACTGGCGATCGAACACAGGTACTTAGGCTTGCCAGGCAGGCAATTAGAATGCTGACCTATCTCTCCAGCCCCTGAAACAAAATATTCACAAATAGTGTAGAGAACAGTGATGTGAAGCATGTCCTCCAAAGCCTCACAAAGTCAGAGGGCTTTTGTGGAGGTGGCTTAATGTAGTGTGTGATTGATTAGTGGTGCAATGCTGGGATTAAGGGTGCTGAGACTGAGGTTGGGTGATTTCTCCATCAGCCTACGGATTGGATTGGCGCCACCCTAATCCTGGTACTCTGAGTACAACATAAGGGACCTAAAGAGACTTGTCTCTGTTGTTTTTTCTGTCTTCAACTGCCATGAACAGTTGCCCCTCTGCCAGGTGCCATCCTGCCCTCGAGCCGGCCAATTATGGTTTGAAATCTCCTCAAACTGTGAGCTAAATAAACCTCCTTCCCCTGTAATTTTGGGTATCAAGTATTTGGTCTCAGCACCAAAACAAATAACTAAGACACATGGGTACTGGAGACACTGGGATAAATCTCTAATGGTTTTGTTTTCTTAAAATATTCAAATAATTCTTGATTTTTCTCTCTTTTGCCCTCACATTTGTTCCTGCTTTTTTTTAATCATTTTTTTTTTAGTGTTTTATTTATTTGGTACAGGGTCTCACTATGCAGCTCACCCTCTTGTCTCAGCTTCCCCAGCACTGAGATTACAGGTGTGCACCACCATGCCCAGTTTCAGTGACCAGCATGGTGTGTCTGTGGTTCTAGGGCTGGCACAGCATGTGGTACCAGGGATTGAACCCAGGTCCTTGTGCTTACTAGGCAGGTACTTAGACCACCAACCTATCACCCCAGCCCTATTTATTTATTTTTATCCTAGAAGCTATTTCTTTTCCTCAGTCATCCATGCTTTATATTCTTTTATTATCATTTCTAAGTGCAGCTAACTAACTGCCTGGCTGTGTAATCATTTCAGTGGAATCCTAAGTCTTCTTGACCTCAGCTCAGAATATCTTCATCTCTTATCTACCTATATCTAACCTTTCAGACTGTACTTCCACATGAGACACCACTTTCACCTCATTTTCTCCATTTGTAGAGCTTGCAGCACCTCCTCAGAACACAAGTACTTATAATTATACTATAATTGGCTTTTATGTCCCATAAGACCTCATCTCAGCCTACGGAACCCCAATCCATCTGACCTGTGCGCAGACCCAAGACAGATCCAGAAAAGCTTTGTTCCTCCCCCCACACTGTCTCCTTTCAAACTCCCTTCCCTTCCCTCATGCCACTCCCCTTGCCTAATTCTCAGCCTGCAGGTCTCAGTGAAGGGGCTGATGATTCATTGTCATAAAGGAGGGTCAAGGTAAGGCTCGCACTTTCCTGTTTCAGGGGAAGATGGCTGGGACACGACATATTCTACAGCTTCCAGATGCCCAGCCCCAAGGATGTTACATGAGTTTGTCCACCTCTCTCCTTCAACTCCCTTGAGTTTTCCTTGTATTCATCGGATCACCAATTACCTAAGCAACCCTCACTCCCACATACACGCACACTTCAGTTGTTATGGGTAGTCTTGGTGTCCTAATTGTTCAATGAGTATACACTATGGGCTGGAACTTCCAATGAAGACTTTTGAAAATGTATTTACTATAGGGTCTACAGGGTCTCACTACCTAGATCAGACTTGTAGCGATGCTCCTGTGTTCAGCCTCCCAAGGGCTGGGATTACAGGCATGTGCCATCACGCCCGGTCTCAATCACCCTTTCAGTGTGCCCTTTGCGTGGGGCTGGCATGGAAGGATGGGGATCGAACCCTGGCCGCTGCTCTCTGCCTAAGCAGGCACTTTAGTCTGCTGAGCTATCTGGTCAACCCCCAATGAGGACTTTCTTAAAAGACATGATTCAAAAGACTATGGGAATGAGGGTGGAAAGGGGGCTACCATGAAAGAAAGGAAGATTCGTATGTAAAGGTTTCATACGAAGCCAAGAGTATGTGTCAGAAATAGTTGCTTCAGTTCCAAATTTTATATGCACACAATTACCTTTGTCTGTTGAAAGGACTTCCAAAGGTAATATTTTCTTCTACTGTAGCATTTAGCAGCCAAGGTTTTTGAGCTGCATAAGCCACAGAATACCTGTTCCTACTGGAAAATGGGAAAGAAAAAAAAAATACTAGAATTACACAAGGTAGTGCACTGTGTATTTTTTTTTATAACTAAGGGGAAAATAGTTGATAAAAGATCTCAGACACAGAAATAGAACTTTCTAAAAGAAAAGTTTAAACAGCCAACAACCTTATGAAATGATTAAACAAGCCACCTAAATTAATGAGATTAAAATTTAATCACAATGCCATATAATGTGCAATGATGAAATGTTTTAAACTATAAATTGCTAATTTATATTTTCTTTTTGAAAATGTCTGTAACTTTCCATTAAAAATGAATACAAGTTCCCTCTCTCCAATAACCACAGATATTTTATTTTTTTTTAATATTTATTCATTTATTTTGGTACTGGGAATTGAACTTCAGGGTCTTGTTCCCGCTGGGCAGGTGCTGTGTCACCGCGCTACACTCCCCAGCCCTATTTTATAGGAAAAGTGCTGCATGTAGCAATGAATGCTGTAAGCAGGTCTTTTTCAAAGGAGGGAATTGATGGCATAATTATGCTATTTGCTTGTGGCTTAATTATGTTGCCATATTTTAAATCCAGTGGGTAACAAATATTTCAAAACAGAAGAATAATATCTTAAAAAGTTCTTTTCAATGTTGAAATTACACATCCTTTTTTTTAAAAAAAAATGTGGAACACTTCATGAATTCACATGACATCCTTGTGCAGGGGCCATGCTAATCTTCTCGGTATAGTTCCAATTTTAGTTTATGTGCTGCCAAGGCAAGCATAGAAATTATACATTTTAAAACTACATATTTCAAAGCATAGTTTTATGCTTTATTTTAATTTCTTCTTCTCCCTTTCCATTGTTTGACTTGCAAATTCTAATATATACATATATATATATATATGTGTGTGTGTGTGTGTGTGTATATATATATATATATATATATATATAGGACTTTAATTTGCAATAATTAGGCAAATATATGCAGGCTGAGGGTAAAGAGGGTGATGGGACTGGGGTGGCGAAGGGGACAGATCAGCTTAGAAGTCGGATTTCCATGGTTAGTCCATGATCTGTAAGTAGTAATGAAGGAATTAAGGTTAAAGGACAGTAAGTTTTAAAAAGAAGAAATTAGATGGTCAGAGATTGTCCCAGGAAACTACATCTTAGGAGTTTAGAAGACATGAGATCGCATAGGATGCTAGCAGTCATTCAGGTCATCACATATGCAGGAAAGCCGTGGTTCCCAAACTCCGATGCATTTGCCTCCCTTTGCCCTGGCCTTGAAGGGTTCTTTTCTGGTTCTTTGGTGCCAGTACTGAATCCCAGGGTGTCCGATGTTCTAAGCATGTGCTTTACCGCTGAGCTAACCCTCCAACCCCTAAGGGCAATTTTTATTGTAAGTAGATGAAGCACTCCCCTCTCAATCCTTGCCTTATAGGTGCTTGAATCACAAAGAGCATACGCATTAATTCTTGCATCTTTATTTTATAAGCTCTAAAACTCTAGTTAATGAAGGTAGTCTGAACTTCAGCTGAGACTCAAACATGTGACTGAGAAACAAACAGACCCCATCGCAGGCAATTTTTTGTTGGGCAAATCGTCTCCTGGCTGTCTGCAAAGGTTGCGAACCACTGCTTTTGCAAATATGGATCATTCTTAAATAATAACGGTACATCATCAGGATAAAGACGACTAGGAGTCAAGGATTAAAGTGAGGACTGAGGAAGGAAGTTATTCTTATTAAACTCGGGTGAAAACAGAAATAATACCTTCTGGTTGCTTCAAAAGAAGGATCAGATTCATTTACACTGCAAGTATGGCAAACAATGTTCATTAATGATGAAGTAGAAATATACAATCAGCATGTGTACAATATCAGGCAGGAGAGAAAAGAAACATCAAACATATTAAGCGGTTACCTTTCTCAAATGGTTTTATTTTAATTTCAAAGACAACCCCGACCAAAAAAAAAAAAAAAATCCTTCCTCTGTCTTCAGCTAGAAATTATTACTTAATAAACATTCAAAAGATAGCACTGTTATCTTTCATACAAAATTTTACTTTACACAGTGACTTGCTTTCTAGTTCCAACTTTTTGCTAATTAGCTATCAGGATTTGTTTAAACTCTCCTGAACATAGTTTCCTAGTTTCATGAGGAATTTATATTTCCAACATCTCCTTCATTTTAAAATTTACATGTAACTTATTTAAATAATTAACTACCCTGAAACATGAGCAGAAAACATCACCTTTGGACTCTAAACATGGAAAGTACAAAAAAGTGCTGGCCCTCTAAGAGCTTAAAAGAAAGACAGGTATACATGATAAATCAAACCATAACCTTTGAATATACTCAGTTATTGATTGATAAGGTTTATGGAAAAAAAGAGCTTTGACTAATCACATTTCCTAATACCGATATTGGGAAAAAATACCAAAGAACAGTTTGTTTTATTATTATAACAAGTAGAATTTGGTTTCATTATTTGGAAAGAAAGACCCAAATTCAATAAACACACATGTAATTCAAGCCTATAGGAAATCAAAAAATGTATCTTAATGGAGTTTGGGAATTGTTTTATCCTTTTTCTAAAAAAGTAATTATATTACCCAGTGATACTTTGTTTAGCATCATTAAGGGTTATGTTGATTTTTGCACTTTACTAAGAGGCAGGAAGAAACCATCTTAGGCAAAAGCACTCTCAGTGGTCATTATTTCTTCGTTTGGGCTCTTTATAAAAATAAAGAAATGAAATGTTTAATTTTCCAAGTGATACAAGGAATGATCAAAATATTTAGTGAATATTTACATTAAAAAATTCCCTCGGTAGAAGACCCATCAGCATGAACCCCTTGAAATCTTCTCCCACCCTTGGAATACTCTTCTCCTGTCATCTTCCCACTTTTGGAAGCAGTTCTGGAAGCAAGTCCTCTGTCCTGAGTGTCTTCGGGAGAGGTGATAAAAATATACGGTGAATGTGGTGGCTGCTGTATGTCACCGAATGGAAGGGCAGGCTCATAAAAGCATGACAGCATATCCTCATGCACTGGGTCTGGCACCATGTGAATTTCACCTCTTCCCCAAAGTCAAAATTGACATAAAAGGTGAACATGGGGAATGGACTCAGAACATGGTGACATTCTTGACAGTGCAACTGAAAACATGAAAGAGACTTCCAGAAGTGCTCCAGAAAGTGGCAAGAATGATGGGGAAGTATGAGTGAAGCAAAGGGGAGCATTTTGATGGAGACTGATGGCAATGTGTCTTTGACTGTAATACAATTTTAAAAGTGTAAACATTCATTGCATTTTTCTTCACACCTCATACTTTCTGCAGAATATGTTTAGAAAACATGAAAATTACACTTTGTTTTTGGATGGCGCAAATCCAGTAGGTGACCTCAATGTTTGTAATTACTCTGAAGAGGAGAAATGTGGAAGAAAGTATTTTACAGAAATTAAAATTAGGTCGATTTGCATATGTGCTATCCAAATGCAAATACTCCTAAGACATTTGAAAATGTCAGCCCATGCTAAAGACATGGATTTGGAAGTGATCAATGTATCCAACACCAATGGACTAAGTTTCAACTATACTCAGTATCAATAAAAACATTCAGGCTCACCTCCTAGTGCCTAAAATACTGCAGGTAGTATGAGTTAGGATCAGGTCTTTCTTCTGTGCTACTTCACTTTGATAGGAACACCACAAGGACATAAATACTAAGATGGGTTGGGTAAAAGCTGATACTGGGGCACAGATAAAAGACACCCAAGTCACTTTTTGGGATACCAGCGTCAACACTTGGGTCATACCAAAGGGATAGTTAAAAAGGACCCAGATGGAGGAAAAAGCAAAATAAACATTTAGGAAAAAGCAAAATAAACATTTAGCTGGAGAAAGTACATTTTGGATGGCCATGGCATGTCATGTTCTGATGAGGACCCAATAGAAATTAGAAATGCAGTCGTAGCTAGCCAGTGAAGGAAAATGTACATGAATTTTAATGTGATTGCAGCCAAACTATGAGGAGATTTGTGAACCAGTGTATGGAATTTGAATTTTTTCTTGCTGAAAAGAAAATCATGGAAAAGTTTTGATCATGAGCACTGGAGAGCTACACTGAGTTTGAAAACATCACTCTGATCACCGACTATAACAAATTAATTTGAAGGAACAAGACTGGAAGTAACACAAAGGTCACTGGAGGATGTTGCAATAAAGGAGATTAAAAGGCAGTTCCTTTCATTAGGGCAATCATAGCTGATCACAGCAGTGCATGCATACCTGTAATCCCAGCACTCAGGCAGGCTGAGCCAGAAGGGTCACAGGTTTGAGCCCAGCCTGGACCACTTAATGACTTAACAAGACCCTATCTGAAAACATGAAAAGAACTGAGGGTTTTGCTCTGTGATAAGGCCCTGGGTACACTTATTGGTAGTGGAGAGAAAGACAGAGAGAAAGAGAAAGAGAGAGAGAGAGAGAGAGAGACAGACAGACAGACAGACAGACAGACAGACAGACAGAGACAACAGACAGACAGACAGACAGACAGACAGACAGACAGAGTCAGACAGAGACAGAGACAGACAGAGGCAGAGAAACAGAGAGAGACAGAGAATAAAGGACAATGTTAAGCAAATGAAAAGAAGTTGAAATACTCAGATACTTATCACCACATGATTGCTTAGAGGAAAAGATGAAAGTGAAGGGGTCAAGAACAAGTACAAGAGAAGAAGCACCTATGATGGGGAAAGATAGTAATATCAAGATAGCAATATCAAAGTGATTGTGGCCAAGAAGCAGAATTTAAAGCTCAGAAAATGAATCTGGGAAACAAATGAAGATTTTGGGGGTGATTTTCTCTTATGCTATATGCCTTAGATACCAAAACTGAATTCTTTACTTTACTAGTCAAAAGTCAATAAATACTTCAACATTTCTAGCTTGCTTCATCAGATAACTAAAAATTGAGAGTAGGAATTAAAAGTTAAATTCCTAGGTAGGTATATGATTGTCTGGTGAATATGAAAGATGCAAAAATAAGAGGATAAAAATGAAGGCCTGAACAACATCACTATTTAACAAAATAACCAAGGAAAAGAAATCTATATAGAATCAAGAGAAGTGGACAGATTTAAGAGGTAAACTAAATTGTGACTTTTACCAGAAACTTACTAAGGAGCTGTTTCGAAGAAGAAAGGTATTGTAACAAAGCCTTATGGTCTGGAGATCAAGCAAGAGATCACCAAAAAGTTTCCAGTGAACAAAATAATCAGAACACATTGATGGTTTTGATAGGTGTATAGATTTGGTCAGATTTTAGAGATAGAAAATTGATTGCAGTTGGCCATGGTGAGAATAGAGTATGAGGAATAGAAAGCAATGAGCAAAGACGTTTTATCTGCCAAAAAAAAAGGAACAGAGGGAGTAGGAGGGGACTATATTTGAAATCAGAATAGAGGATAATAGAACATAGGTAAGGGCCTGCCAAATAGTTCAGTGGATTAAAGCACTTGCTTAGGCACATGCAGCAGCCAGGTTTCAACCCCAGGCATGCCATGCCAGCCCCACCCCCAGGGTGCACTGAAAGGGCCACTGAACCTGGGCATGGTGGCGCACGCCTGTAATCTCAGCTCTTGGGAGGCTGAACACAGGCAGATCACCACCACGAGTCTGATCTACAGAGTGAGACTCTGTGTACCCTGTATTGAATAAAAACAAAAACAAAGGGAAGATAGATAGAGTATAGATAGATAGATAGATGATTGGCAGATAGACAGACAGATAGACAGACAGACAGACAGACAGACAGACAGAAGTCCTGTTTATCCACAAAAAGAAATAGAAAAGGTTCAGGAACTGAACTAGGTGGGAGCAGATTATAAAAGACAGTATGCTTTGGTTCTCATATTACGCTGTAAGGAGCATTCACGTGAGTGTTCTAAAACAGGAGCAGCAGGGCTAGATAAAAAGATGTACTGATGTTGTGGGAGAATGAAAGAAAACTATCAGAGAGACAACATTTGGCTTGTCAGTAGAAGAAAAAATAAAGCAACCAAATTGGGTCAGGAATTACAGATGGAGTAAGTGTTTTTCCACTGGGAGTTCTGTGCTCCTGGCATACAGTATCAAAGGTGGATAGAATGGCAGGGTAGGAGTTAAAAAAATTAAAGACCAGATCAAGGGCATCAACAGCATGAAAAATATTAGGAAGCTAGAAGACCAATTCACGTAGGTGGAAGTTAAGATACACATAGAAATGTAAGGACAGGCCTAAGACAGTTAGGAGAAAGGAAATAGTGATTGGTTGGATTTTAAGGAAAACGGAAAGATTTTAGAGGGCGGGAGATATGAGGAAAACAAGTTTAGCTTGGACATGTTTAATTTGTAACTGGAATAAAACATCTTGTGAGATTAGTTAGGCTGTCAGACAAAGATATTGCCCAGAAATGTGTATCAGGGTTCTACTAATACTTAGGAAGTACATGAGCCAAGGACATAATTTAAAATTTAGTAGAATTCCCACAGTAGCCTGAGAAAAGCAGTCAGAAAGACTGAAGGAGAACTAGAATATTCTTTGTTTTCCATTTCCAGGTCTACGACTGCTCCTGGATTTTCTTTTTTTGTATTTTATTGAGAAACAAATATCAATGAGACACTTTCCAAGCTAATTAATAGGACATTTTCAATAATTAATACATTGCACATTGTTATCTTCTCAGCGGTTATCCACAGCACAAGAAGCAACCAGGACATCTCGTCCAAACACTACACTACTACAAATCCTTCCTCTCACTGAACCAAGCGAAAACAGCCGTACATCTATCCTAACTATTCTGGATATACAGATACAAAATGGTCCTTCCTCTGTATCCCCCCTCTCCAGTTCAGAGATGGGTATTCTATCGGCATCTAAATATCATAGGTGCTTGAATTCAGCAAAACAATCCAACACAGTCCAGTAGTCCACAATAGTAGGGGGTTTCCTCAGAAGTTGTTGACTGGAGCCTTTTACAGCTCAGCATATTAATATGGCTTTACTTTATATACCTCATTTTTATACTTTTCTGCTGGATGGTTAACACCAAGATAAAGAAAGACCTACATGACAAGAAATGTAACTTTTGTATCTGATAAGGACAGTCAAGTTCCTCCCAGCTCCTGGATTTTCAATCTTTTAATTTTTGTTTATGCCTGCAATGTGAGCTCAAGTTATCACTCTTCTATTTAGATTCCAGAGAAAAGCCTGTGTTGGTCCTGTCTCCATTCAGTCACCTAAGATTTGTCCTTATATGTACATCTCTTTTCTTGTACTTTTTTAATTATTCAAATAATTGATTACAATTTTCTTTTACTTTTCCATAATCACCCTTGCTAAGCGGTAAGATCCATGAAAACATGGCCTGGGCTTTCCCACAATCCCCAACACAATAATTTGCATGTAATAGGAATACAATGAATATTTTAAATAAAATAAATAGAAATGACATACAACCCAGGAAACAAACTAATTTCAAGGAGTCACCAGTAGGGAAGATTCAAAAGCTATAGAGAAGTTAAGTAAAATGTTGAACAAATTATTAGGGACTTTGGCCTTAGGCAGACATTGATGATGAGAACCTTTCATTAAGATTGCAAATCAGAGAGTAAAAGGATGGGAAGGAGGTTAGAAGTGGATGGAATACTTTTATAGTGGATTTTTTTTTCTTTTTTTCTTTTCTTTCTTTCTTTTTTTTTTTTTTTTTTTTTTTTTGGTGGAACCAGGGGTTGAACTCAGGCCCTTGCGCTTGCCAGGTGAGTGATTTATTGTACTGAGCCATCTCCCCCAGCCCCATGGAATACTTTTAGAAGGGGAATAATCTCGTTGCTTAAGAAATGGGCAAGACTATCTTAAAAATGTAGAATAATGAAGTGTGGGCTACAATAAATAAAGAACATTTGTAGAAGAGCAGGACTAATTCATGTAATAAGGTCTTGATAAAAGCAAAACAGCATGTGTTGGGTTTCTACTTTTGAGGGCCTCGCTTTAGAAGGACTTATGTCTATATCCCTTTATGAGTAAAATTTAAATGTCCTATAAACCTATTAGTTCTCGAAGAAGCAAAAGAAAATGCATACAGATCCACTGGTAGGTATTCATCTTCCAGGAGCAAATTAAAAATTGACTTATTCTTTCACTAACTTTCTCATAAATACTGTTATAGTCTTGCACAAGAAAGTATGTTGAATTCTATTCTGGGAAGTTAATTTTTCTTTTTTCTTTTTTTTTGTTTTTGTGGGGTTTTTTTTGGTTTTTTGTATTTAGTACAAGGTCTACAGGGTTTACAGGGTCTGTAGGGTCTCACTACATAGATTGGACTCGTAGTGATTCTCCTGTTTTTAGCCTCCCGAGCTCTGGGATTACAGGTGCAGGACACCACACCCAGTCTCAATTGCCCCCTCAGCATGCCCTGGGGGTGGGGCTGGCATGGCAAGCCAAGGATTGAACCCAGGTCTCTGCACTCTGCCTAAGCAAGTGCTTTAGTCTGCTGAGCTATCTGGCCAGTCCATTTTTTTCTATTATTGATTCTATTGTTTTTCTCTCCTTAAAATAAGTATGTAAGTAAGTAAGTAATAAATAAATAAATGGTGTGTTCTTTCCAAATTCCAATACAGACCTTCCCTGATTAGCTGGAAATCAGAGTTCCATGGCTACATTCATTCTCCACCATTCACTCTGGCAGTGAACAGCAAAGAGGCCAGCCAGAAAAATCTCTGGAACACAGTAAGGTCTGAGATCTGAAAACCTCAACACGTAGGATTTGTATGTGTTTCCCTCTGAGAGTACAAGTCAAAGTTGATATACAAACAATTCTTTTAATACTATGGTTGATACATTATGAAATGAGAAAGAGTGACTTCTGCAAGATTAAGAACAGGGCAATACTTCGAAGAAGAGAGACTAGATGTAGACACAAACATTCTAAATTACACTGAACTCAGGAAAGCGGGCTCATTGTGCGCCTTCAACAAGCACAGCTATGTCAAAAGGAATGCATCATCAATTCATCTGTTTTGAAATAGTCAAGCCATTTATACAAAGGTGGTAAAATGTAGAACGTCAGATAGATGGGGTTGAGTAGAATCGCTGATGTCATAGAGAAGAAGAACAGGAAAACAAACCAATGATAAATGGCAGCTATTTCTCACATGATTACCACAATTACTATGCTTTCTGGACTCTTCTACTAGAGCTGTCGATCAGCTAAGACATTTTAGTTTTAGCTCTGAAGATAGCAATAGAAATTATCATGCAAAAATGATGCACACACAGGCATTTTGACAACTTGAGGGAACTGTAAAATTCCCCTCTCTTATTTCTCTTCTTTCTGCTGATTCTACAACAGCTCAGCCTGGGTCAAGGTAGTAGTTCCCAAGGAAACACCCCACAGTGTCTCAGTGCTCTGTGTTTTACCCACGTGCACGTGTCCTTCATGAACAGCAGTGCTTTCTCTCCAGCTAAAAGCATTTCTCACTGTGATGGGTAAGAGTATTTCATTGGATCTTATTCATGCCAATCAATGAAAACACATTTTCAAATAAGCTTAAACAGCTGGAGGTAAGAGGAACAGTGAAAGAATGATAACAAAGCACTTGATGCCTTATCATGACATTGAGTTTATTCTTTGGTTTGGTTTTGTTTTGAGCTTAAAAAAATCAAACAACTCAGTCTGCTGAAATGAGATTTTCAACCTTTTCATAGTTCTAAATTAGCTTTGCCCTAATTAATATTTATATATCCTTCCTTATTAGACTGGACATACTGCTTTTTATCCCCTAGAATGAAGAATAATCACAAATAACAGGTTTGGAGGAGTATTTTGTTTGGTTTTTGTTTTGATACAGGAGCTTGCTATGTAGTTCAGACTGGCCTTGAGCTGACTATGTACCTGGTGCTGGTCTCTAACTTACAGCAATCCTCTGGCCTCAGTCTCCCAAGTGCTGGGATTTCAGGCATGAGCCACCACTCAACTAGAGTTAGATTTTTATTGTGTAGTGAACATTGTGAAGAAGTGATTGAATTCAGTGGGTGATGCTGAGCTACTAAAGACTCACTGAAACATTGGGTGGAGGAGGAGATGGAGCAGGGAGAAGACTGAGGGAGTACCGGCTTGACTGCTGGTAGGCAGTGGAGCCGGGAACTGAAGTAGGGAATGAGAAATGAGGAGATGATGTTGAGGTGGACTCAAAAGGTATATTTTGCATATGACTTTGGGATACTTATAGTCTTAGCTACTTTTCTTTCATTGCTGGGACAAAATACCTGACTCCCACAATTAAGGAAGGAAAGGCTCATTTAGCTCACAGTTCATGGAGATTTCAGTCCATACTCCACTTGCTCCAAGGCAGAGTGTCTTATGGAAGAGGGCAGCAGTATATGGCAACGGAAAGCAGCAAAGAACAAAGGTAAAAGGGAGGAGCAGCGGCAGCAGCAACAACAAAGAGCAAATCTGTCTCCCTTATGTTGTATTTAGGCTTTCTGTCCCAGGAAAGGTATAGCACTCCCACCCATAATCTCAGTAGCACTCACACTCATAACCTCAGCACTAGATCATGAATTAATCACAACCTCTAGAAGTCTACCCTATGACTACATGAGGCTTTGGGGGGACAACTAGACACAACCACAGTACTTGTTGACATCCAAGAAGAGACACTCACATTGGGATATAAATCTATAAATCATGAGCCTTTAGATAACCTGTAAATCAATGGGATGCAATATTCTACTCTTTAAAAAGTGCCCATCTTAAATCATGAATTGTAAATTAAAGAGATTTTGTAGATACTCATAACCATCTCCGTTTCCTTCTCTTACCTTCATCCTTTGTTAGTAACTGAGTCTGTACACTCTGGTCCATTTCCACAGCTACTTCTTGTTACCTTACTGTCCTAACTGGACTAGGAATGAATTGCTCAATGCCTTCCCACTTCCTCTCCTGTCTTTATAATTCATTATCTACCTAACAGTCAAAATCATGTTTTTAAGCTGCAAACGAAATCTTCTCAAAAAGTAGATTAATCCCTTATGAAGCTTCTGCAATGGCTTCCCCTGACTGTAGAATAAAATTTTCACTCGTATTATATAGCCTTCTGCTACCCTCCTCAACAGGCAGCCTTGGCTTGTATATCTGTCACTGCTTATCAAACATTCTGGTCCCTTTTCTGACCCTCCATCATACCACATCTTTCCCACATGCATCCTTTCTGTTCACAGTTTTTGAGTAGTAACCTCACACTGTCTTTTGTGCTTTAACTGAAATATCTGTTCCTCAAAGATCTTTTCTGAAATAATCTCCAAATTGTTCCTCATCCCATACCACTTACTCTAGCACTTCATATTAAATGAGTCCCAGATTTGACTGACCATGTCAGATACAAAAGTTAAATTTCTTGTCATATAGGTCTTGCTTTATCTTGGTTTTAACCATCCAGCAAAAAAGTATGAGAATGAAGTATTAAAAAGTAAAGCCATATAATTGGCTGAGCTATAAAAGGATCAAGTCAACAGCTTCTGACATTGCCAGTCTTATGGATAACCCACTACTGTTAGGGACTACTGGTCTATATTGGATTATTTTGCTGAATTCATGCACCTACAATATTTGAATGATAATGGAATAGCCATCTCTGACACAAGTAAACAGGAAAAGGGGATACAAATGTAGGACCATTTTGTATCTCTATATACAAAATAGGATAGATATACAGCTACTTTCTCTTAATTCAATGAGAAGAAAGATTTGTACTAATAGTGTTTGGACAGGTTATCATGTCTGAATCTTGCACTATGAATAACTACTATGAAGACAACAAAAAATATGGAATGTATTAATTATTGAAACTGTCCTACTAATCAATTTTGAAACTGTCTCATTGCTATTCGTTTCTCAATAAAATTAATAAAAAAGTAAAATCAACTTTAATAAATAAATAAGATAGATGAGTCCCAATATCTGGCATAGTCTCATATGTTCTATTTTTTTTCCCCTATTGATTATTTGTTTGATACCCAGGCCAAACATTAGGTGAAAAGTTCGCAAGATCAGACACTAGATCCTTCTTGTTCACAACCCTTCATACCTACGTCAGTATCTAACACAAAGGTGGTCTTCTCCTGTTTCATTCAATGGATGTTTATTGAATGAAAAAAGGTAAATGTTAAGAAGCGAAATGTCTATACTCCACACTAATATACTGAACATAGAGGATCGTTCAAATGATGCTCAGTCCACTGATTTCTCCAGATGTAGTTAATCATTCCTGGATCAAACAAATGTGAAGATCTACAAACTTAGGGCATATTGTTTTAATTCAAAGTACACCATATCCTTTATGCCTGCCCATCTGCTTTCTGAACACTCAAATAACATTTATTAAATCATCTCATATGGTGCTATCAATTTTATTTTTAATAATTGATACATGAAATGTGTTTTTGAATACATTTTTGGAGCACTGAGGAAACATTAAGTATTTCATAACCTTTTATCAGCTTTTTTACAAAAGGCAAAAGACTTGTATGATCTGAAGAAAAACCAGAGTATTCAGATTTTTGAAAGTTATGATGTGTGGGAGAGATTTCCTCTAAAGTTTTTTTTTCTAAAAGAAATATATTAAACTCTGTTGAGTAAATGAGTTCTTTAAATTTCATGCCTTTCTTTGCTAACCTCCCCAAAGTTCAGAGGTTGTGTAACTTATGTTTTATAAATATTAAAAATTTAGGCATTTCTATCAACTTCTCAGACTATTATTTAAACTTTGTTTTGCTGCTTTATCTTTTTGCCTTCTTACAGCTTTATTATACTATATTATTTTAAATAAAACTTACATTAAACAGAAGACCCAATGCTATTATGGGCTACTGGACTCTTTTAGAATACTTTGCTAAGTTTACACACCTATAATATTCAATAACGGAACTTAGAAAAAATGGGGTATACCGATGAATGTCCA
>NW_004524640.1:1955676-1975971 GCF_000260255.1 Octodon degus
TTATTTGTTGAAACTGTTCTTCTGATTTGATTTGAAACTGTCTCATTGCTCTCTGTTTATCAATAAAACTATAAAAAGAAAAAAAAACTTACAATTTTTATGAAATGAGATAGGATATAAATAACATGCAAGCTGAGAGAAACAAGAAAATAACATCCAGATTATGTGAAAGTATTTTCCAGATCCTTCTATTATTTATTTATTAATTAATAAAATGGTATTAGTTATTACTGAAGACATGGGGAGTCAGTTTGGTCTGAGTGGGAACACAGCTTGAAAAGTTAAATAACACCAGAGAAGACTAACATGAGAGGTATGAAAGTAGTACTTTGGTACTCTACAACAAAGAGCTGTGAAACAATCTGAGGCAGGGCTAGTTCCCGAGCTGTCTGCTAAATATGCTCTTCATAGTTTCATAGAGGTATATCTGGAGGTATGAAAAAATCTCAAACATTGTGTTACTATCTCTCTAATTCTTTCCCCCGACATTCATGATAATGAAACTGGGTAGAAACAAAACCCAAATGACATCATCACTATGATGCAAGTCACACGGTATAACTTATATAGTAAAATGTGTTTCCTTGATCGAAGATGGAAAGTGATAGTGGCGGGGTGGCGAGCATCTCGTGCCTGACTTTGGTACTCTACAACAAAGAGCTGTGAAACAATCTGAGGCAGGGCTAGTTCCCGAGCTGTCTGCTAAATATGCTCTTCATAGTTTCATGCCCACTGTCTCATGGACTTGTCCAACATGGCCAAGTTGTACAGGCCTTCATAGGTAAGTGGATGAAACTTGAAAAAGCAATGTTAAGTGAGGTAAGGCTGACATACAAGCTCAAATAGCTCATGGTTTCTCTTATACAAGAAACACAAAGAACAAAATAGAAGATAAATAAATAAGAAAAAGATATTCAAATACTCCCCCAATCTACAAAATTCATTGTTTTAAAAATATTTAATTATAAATGCTCACATGTTCAATATATATTTTCAATACATATGCTAATTGGCTTCATTTATATTACTAGTTTATCTTAGTTCACTGACAAGAAAGATTTGTGAGGTTTTTGTCTAAGAACTTTTTATGTCTTGTATCAGGTACTTTAAGTAACTACTTTGAAGATAATGATGCACAGTGTAATAATTATTGTTATTCTCTTATTATTTGATAATGAAATTTTTTCAGGTCTCCCATAAAATAATACTTTTGAAAACTGTACTCTTAGCATTGTTCAACGTCCTTCTTTATCAGTGATGCTTAAAACAAGTTTCACGGTTCTGATCGAGGAAAAGTTTCATTTAAGCATTTCTTTATTTTAAATGAAATCTATTCTATATAGGGTTATAAAGTCTTTACTTCTTGAGAAATATCTATGCAGGTAGAGAGAAAATTCATAACTAGGTGCAAAATGATATTGAAGTACATCTGTGGGTTCAGAGCATGGTTTCCCGACCTTGGCACAAGTGACATTAGGGACAAGATAATTCCTTGTTTTGGGGGAGGTATCCTGTCTTATCCATTATTAGATGTTCAGCAATATCCATGGCCTCCACTAGCACAAGCAGCGACAACCCATTTCACCAACTTAACAGCCAGTAAATATTCATTAATGTCACCAGACCTTGCTAAATATTCCATAGGGGCAAAAGCATAGCAGATTGAGAATTGTCAGATGGCAGTCTAATTTCTTACATAAACTACAGATACTTTACTCATAAACTGGTTCTGGGAAGTCTAATAGGTGGACCAAATTAAACAGGATTTACTCTTTATTACAAAATTCTATGCAATCATTTTCTTAAATTGCTTATTACCAGAGTATGCTTTAAAAACATCATTTCAATATTTAGAAAAAATACAATACTAGCTACTTCCTTTTTCATAACTTTAGAGTTATACAACACACTATTCTAGCCTAATCATCTCTAGCCAGGTACTTCTAGTGTCTAGTTTATACTAAGTGTAAAAAATAAAGCAGTTATTTTCATCTCCTTATAAAGATTTTGAAAAGGATCATTTTCTAATTTTTCTCCATACTTTGAATCACTAAGCTCTATTTGTATTTGAACTTTATAAATAAGGCAAGTTCTTCATAACCTCTCATTACACATTGAAGTATTAAGTTATTTCTTGAGCATTATTCATTTACTTTAAAAAATTTCATTTTACAATTTGACCTTTTATGTCTACAACATACTAGTTCATATTAGTATAAGCCTCTATTATAAATTGTTTTATTATTTTTCATTTATTTAGGTCTTCCACTATTCTTAAAAATCTGTGCTTATTTCTTGAGGGGTCCCCAGACTCATAGCATATCAATCTACTGCTCTAAGTCTTTTCCTTAGATTATCAGTGTATGACATAGAACAAAAATTAATTTAAAAGACATACTTGCTCCAGTGAACTTTTCCTTCCAGTGTCTGCATCTCACCGAGGATGGCAAGGAGAAGGGAGGATTTCCCACATCCTACCTGACCCACAATCATGGTTAGCTGACCTGGAGAAAAAAGACAAAGGATAACAAGAGTGTGAGAAGGAATTTTCTTAGCAAAAACAAATTTAGAAAAGGCTACTTTTTCACAATTGATGGACTGGTTTGGTTTCCAGCAATAAAACATTCCAAACAGCTTCTTTCCTTGATACACACGTCCAGATCTCAGGACCCTTCCACCCCTCCGGACCCAGCCCTGGTCCGGCTTGTGAGTGAGAACTTTGAAATAGGAAAGAAAAAATAAAATATGTAGATCTCACTTTATTATTTTTAAAATTGAGAACAAAAGAGAAAAATTAAATAATTTCATAAATCATATATATTAATTTCAAATTTATTATTCAATTCACTGAGGAGAAAGTTTGACTTAAGTTGATAATTGAAATGAAAGTAATGTGAGCTACACCACCAAAGTACCTCCCTAATTTCTCACTTTAACTTGCACAGATAACAGAAAACCTTGCTATACAGTTTAGGCTGGGATTGAATTCACTACATAGCCCAGGCTGTTCTCAGCCTCCTGGGTGCCAGGATTACAGGCACGCACCACTCTCTACCTAGCACTGGGTTTATTCCTAAGTAGTTTAATCTTTTAAATGTTATTTGAAGTGGTATTATTCTCTTAATTTCATTTTTGGATACTTTAGTGTTATTATATAAATATTTAGGAGTACATTTTTCCAAGGTAAGGAAAGACTTATACATGAAAAATTCTAAAACTCTGATCAAAGAAATTGAAGAAAATACAATAAATGTAAAGACATCCCATGTTCATCAATTTGAGGAAATAATACTGTTAAAATGTCCATACTTCCCAGAGCGAGCTACAGATTCAATGTAACCTCAATCTAAACTTCAATTTATATTTATATTTTATAGAACTTTAGAAACTGTAAAAATTCATATGGAAGCAAAATAGACCTCAACAAGCCAAATCAGTCTATAGAATGAACAAATCTGGAGGTATCATATTTCTTGACTCCAAAATACAGTGCAAAGCTACAGAATAAAAAACACTCTGGCACTTCCATAAAGGTAAACACACACACACACACACACACACACACACACACACACACACACCCCAGTCAATGGAACAGAATAGAAAGCACAGAAATAAAACCTCATGTGTATAGGTAACTGATCAGGTTGTCAGGATTATACAATAAGGAGAGAATTTCTTCAACAAGTAATGTTGAGAAAACTGGATATCTAAATGCCAAGAAATGAATTTGAACTGTTATATTTTATCATACACAAAAAAACTCAAAATAGATATCCAGACTTCATTGTTTGACTTGAAACTATAAAAATCTTCAAAGAAAGCCTAGTGGGAAAGCCTCCTGATATCAATTTTAGTAAAAAGTTATTGGATTTGATATAAAAAGTATAGGCAACAAAACAAAAAATATAGAACCACAGTACCATGAAAATAAAATCCTTCTGTACAGCAAAGAAAATAACTGAGATAAATATTTGCAAACTATCTGATAAGAGGATAAGATCAAAAACATAAAAGAATCATTTATGAACCAATAGCAAAACAAACTACAAATAACCCAATTAAAAATGCATGAAGTAACTGATACTTCTCTAAAGACATAGAAATGGTCTCAAGGTGTATAAAAAGGTTTTCATCAAAGCTAATTATCAGAGAAATGCTGATCAAAGCCATAATGACATATCACCTATTTTTAGGATAGGTATTATTAAAAAAAAGATAGCAATTGTTAGCAAGGATGGGATAAACTGAAACCCTTACACATAATAGTATGTAGAAAATAGCGTCTAAAATTGGGTATGGAGAGTCGTGTATGTAGACTTGGGTATATAGAATTGTGCAGTGCTTATGGAAAACAGTATGGAAGTTCTTTCTATTTTTATTTTTAGTTGTTGTTATTATTATTATTATTATTATTATTTTGGTATTTTTTAGGGAAGGGTCTACAGGTGTACAGGGTCTTACTACTAGATCAGACCCATAGTGATCTGACTGTTTATAACCTCCTAAGAGCTGGGATTACAGGTGCACAACACCATGCCCAGTCTGAATTGCCATTTTAGTGCATCCCAGGGGCAGGGCCCACACAGCAGCCCGGGGGATCAAGCCTTCAGCCCCTGTGCCCATTTGCTGACACTTTAACCCACTGACCTATTTGTCCGGCCCTTGGAAGTTCTTTTTAAAAATTAAAAATAGAGGTACCACGTGATCCAGAATCTCACTTCTGAATGTCCATAGAAAATAATTAAAATTACAATTTTAAGAATATAGCTGCATTCCCCTGCTCATTGTAAGTGTTATTTACAACACCCAAGATACAAAATAACTCTATCTATTCACCGATGGATGAAGAAAGCATAGAGCATGGGATAATATGGAACATTATTCAGCTTTGAAACAAAGAAAATCCTACCATTTCAACAACATGGGTGGAGCTAAAGGCCATTGTGCCATGTGAAACACACCAATAACAGAAAAACGAATTCTGTTTGTTTCTACTTCCATGAGACACTGAAAATAGTCAAATTCACAGAGTCAAGAAACAGAATCATGATTTCCAGAGCAGACAGGAAAGCCAAATAAGGTAACGTTGCTCAATAACAGTGAAATTTCAGTTATGAAATTTCATCTCAGATGAAAAAGTCCAAGCGATCCACTGTTCAACACAACATCTGTCATTACTAATACAGGGTAGTGCACTTTAAAATATTTTACACATCTCATGTTAAGTGTGCTTCTTAGAAATAAAACCCAGCACAACACAAAGACATTTTTTGGAAGTTATTATATATTTAGTTCCTGAATTGCCATGCTAGTATCATAAGCATATACATACATTCATACTCTTCAAAAATGTAAATATTAAACACATGCCACTTTATAGATTCATTACACCTCAATAAAACTTAAAAGTCGATATAGACCCAGATGCATAGATAAAATTATTGAATAGTGGAAACTTAATTTCCTTGAAAGCTTTATTAACTCTCTTCTGAGTAAGTAAATAATTTTCTTGTGCACTGTTCCTTTACACTTTGTTCAAACAAAATGAGAAATTAACTACTCCACTTTTACATGGCCCCAAATCAACAAGAAAATATCACCTGTCCCAAAGTGCAGAAGCTGTTTTGCAGGGCAGGTAGTGACACTTTTACTCATAAGCCACATGGCAAAGTATATGACAGTGCAGTGTATGATAGGCCTTTCAAAGTTCACTTTTAGTTAAACTCAGTTATCCTGGAAAACCGCGGTTTTTATCATTAACAATTATAGAAATGCATAACAAGGAACTCTTACCTGTGGGAATTCGGATGTCTATATTGGACAGTGTGGCTAAACCACTGCCCCATGAAAAGTATCCATTTGTGACCTAAAAATAAGAATATAGAAATGCAACTATATATGTGGTAGTAGAGAATAATCCCAAATACAATACATTTTTTTAAAAAATGAAACAATATAAGCTAGAACACAAATTAATAAAATTTTAACTTTGAGTTAGAACTTTAGTGATAAATAAAAACCAAAAGGAAGTAAAAGAAGAGTCTTTCAATTACTGTGAAGAACATTTAAACTCAGAGTGATTTGCATTGAAAATGTGGGATTATTGGACTATTTATATGTATATAGTTTAAAAAGGTAGTCATCTCAAATATTTTCCAAGGAAGTCTACATGGACTTTTTTTCACTAGTAGATAGTGTCCAAAAATCCTAGTGATGCAAAATGAACAGAAACAACCACAAGGGCTGGCTAGATAGCTCAGCAGAGTAAAGCAACATCTTAAGCAGGTGCAGGGACACAGGGTTCATCCCTGGTGTGCAGTACTGGCCTCTCTCCTAGGGTGTACTAAGATGGCGGTTGAGACTGGTCAGGTGGTACACACCTGTAATCTCAGCTCTCGGGAGGCTGAAAACAGGAGGATCACTCTTAGTCCGATCTGTGTAGTGAGACCCTGTAGACCCTTTGCTAAAATACATTTAAGAAACCATAAATTATGACAACAAAATAATTTTATTAACTGAGAATGGCTCTGTAATGAGTTAGCTGAATTGTGTAGATTTAGCACTGTTTATTGAAATTAAAGGAAAGAGTAAAAGAATGGGAAATAAGCACAGAAATGAGGGAATTGTGCTTGGTGGCATAAATATCTGCAATCAGCAGCAATCACAAATCCTGTATTCCTCTCCACTGGCTATTTGTTTTAACAAGTTCTAAGTGAATTTGTCTTGTGAACTTGAACTTGTTTTACAGTTACAAAAACAGAAAATGAGAGGAAATATAGCTGAGTCCAAGAATGAGGAGGGTGAAGTGGATGCAGTAGAGCGGGGAAATGACAGTGCCTGAAAAACAGGGAAAAATGCAGCTACAGCTCCTTCACAAGTCAGTATTTCATTTCAGAGGCACAAAGGATGAGCTGTTTAAGGACATTATTATCTAGGAATTTCACAAATGGACTGGTGTCATCTAAAGTGGCACTATACATCATCTAGAAAGCTCTGGATGAGCTCACTGAAAAGAGTGAAAGCCTCTCCTTGAAAAGTCTTCTCTGGGTTTTTTTCTGTAGGCTTTCTCCAGTTCATAAAATGTAAAGCATAGCATCCAATACCATCACATAGCTATGAATGAAATGAGTCAACGAAGGAAGGTGAAGTGAAGACAAAATTGCCGATTGCTTACAACTACAGACTAAGTGCTGCACTGGCCGAAGCACTGTACCTGGACTGGTGCAGGCTACCAAGAAGTTACTACACACCATCCTGCACACTTTGGAGCTTGCAATCTGTCAAGTAAAAGTATAAGCTATACAGTTTCGTGACAGGTATGGTGCTAGTCCTTTAAGATGACATTGCCTAAGCCTGGTGTGGTGATGTACATATGTAATTACAGACCTCTGGGAGGCTGAGGCAGGGTACTGCAAGTTCAAGTTCAACCTGGTCAAACATCAATTTAACAAGAATCTGTCTCAAAATTAACAGTTAAAAAAGGGATAGGGAGGTAGCTCAGACCAAATGTCTGTGTGTCTCAGAACTTAGCTTGTCATTAAGCAGCGCATGACTGCTAAGTTCAAGAGAGCATGGGCCAAGTACCAACAGCAGTTCAGGAAAGAAAAAAAATGACTGAGATGAGTCAAAACCTTTTTGGAAGAAGCCTTTTAGCTAGTTTTGGAAAATATGGTGGATGTCAACAAGTGTATTTCTGGGTAAAGAACTACAGTGAAAATAGGTTCAAGATTAAAAAAATTCTATGGACTATGTGGTGGGAAATAAGAAACAGAGCTGGCTTGGGCAGAAGTTGAAGAAACTATGGCTCAATGAAAATGGCTATAGATGTGTGGAAGGTACTCAAAGAAAGTATACAGCCTCAGAGGTGGAGGATACTTTCTCTCAGAGGAGTCAAGGAGACTAAGAGAAGAGGAAAACTAGCTGACTTTGGAAGAGGGCCAGTAGGAAGCTGAGAGAGGCCCTCCATGACTCTGCTAATGTTTTTGGTGAATCACAAGCTAAAGTCAGCTGCAGAAAATGGCAGTGAAGAAAGAGATATCAGGAATTGGGAGGACAGTGGTGACAGCTGAGTAGCTACTGTAGGCTTGGAGGGTCATGCTGAGAAGAGGCATGAGAAAGTATTGTTAAGAACTCCAGAACATCACTGAGGTCTGGGAGTCTATCTGTGGTGATTCCATGCTGTATCTTTCTGTCATTTTTTCCATAATACCCAGCATTCTGGCTATAGGTGTGTGGAAATGAGTTTAATTTGTTACAGAAAGGTACTAAAGAATTAGGAAAAAGAAAAGAAGGAGCTGTAGATTCTGGAGGTTTCAATAATGTTCTAAAACAATAGCCATGAAAGTGAATGGCAGAGCAAGCTTGAAGATTGCGATTCTGTCAGTGACTGGTTGGAATCATGGAGTACAGCTTTAAGGGGTACGGTGCCAAGTGGTGACCTTGTGTGAACAGAATAGGTGTCACATGCATGGCAGGATGGACTGGCAAACAGGTGATATCTTCCAGCTTCCCAGTTCCTTGATCTTAGACAAGGGAAGGTGTAGAAACACCAAAGCTTCACCAGAGTATGGGAGAGAAAACATCAGGAAAGGACTGGAAGGATACAGCATTACCTCACGATCAGGTGCTACACAGAAGTGAAAGACAGGAAAATATTCCCTCAGAAAAGGATAGGAAGACTGACATAAATATCTCCTGCCACAACTTACATTCCCATTCCCTCCTGCCTTGTACAAAATACAATCATTTTTTCCATGAGGAGAGTTCAAAACTCGACTTCCATAACTACTTTTGTGACGGTGGATAACCAGCTGATAAAGAGGTTCATACAATATAGGCACCTTGATCACCGTCATAGCGAATGGTGATAGAGGGAGGACAGAGGCAAGTCCAGAGCTCAGTCCCAGCTCTTAGAGGGAGGCAGAAGACAGAAGATGGGAATGAACCTAAAAAGAATTAAGATGCGGTATGTGCACACACCAACTCCCCATCACGAATGTAATCATCATGTACTGCAATCACGTACTAATAAAAATGATAAAAATCCTCACAACCCCGGACTATTATGTCCATCCACAGTGATAAGCAAAACACAGTGATGGGCAGTACACAACTCCATGGTGTGGTTAGAAGGAATGAACCAGCATAAAAGCATTTCAGAAAATCAAAAGTGCACCAGGACATGAGCATGTTTAGTATGGAACTGCTGGTGCCGCAATGGCTGAGTGGGCAAGAGGACAGGGTGGCTTAGACACAGTGAGGCTTCAGGGCTTCAGGGCAAAGCAATGGTGACAAAGCTGCAAACTGGCTTTAATCACTTTGAAAATAGTTTTCCATTCTATAGGAAAGCTGGGGATGCCTGCCTTCTACAACTTAGTAACTCCACGCAAAGGCTACAAATTAAAAACTGCCCTAAAGCCATGAAGAGTAGACCAGATGAATAAATTCTGGTATATTTGTAAAAAGAGCCTACACAGCAATGAGAACAAATGAATTACAGGCTCAAATAGCAACACAGATGAATGATACACGTGTAATACTTGACCAACCAAAAGCAAAATAAACAATGCACAACTATCTAAATGTACAAAACAACTAAAAATAAGGGATCTGTTTTTGGGGGGAGGGCATGCATAATAAGAATAGTCAAAAAACTATAAAGTCAGGTTGGCAATTACTTGTGCAGAAAGAGACATGAGAAACTGTGTGTTCAGGCATTTCTGAGGAAACTGGCAACATATTTTTCATTTTTTATAAAGTTTACATAGGCGTACTTTTCCCTAGTGTGCTGCATTTCACAATAAAACATATGTTTGAAAGATAGCTAAGTTATTACTACCTTGAGGATTTTCAGCACAAATAAAAATTCAGGCATGCAGGGGAGCCCAAAATGGCGGTGGCTAATCAGAGGCACAGTAATTACTGGGGTGTGGATAAACAGATTTTTATTTTCAGATTTCTTTTTGTTTTTTTGGTGTGTGAAAGGGTCAATTTTGGAAAACTTAAAAACCACACTAGCCTCACTTTTACCTTCAAAACGATACAAAAAGACATGGGAAATAAAATATGTTTTTAGATTTACATTGTATTAAACTAAGAATTACAAATAATAAAACAGCTCTTTTTCCCGTCCCTACTGTTTAGTTGATATCTGGGTGTGTTTGGGGGGACAGCAAGATAGTGACTTCGTTTCAAACTCTCCCATTCCTCATCTTTTTTTGGCTCTGCAGCCCACACCCTGCCTGAACATTGTAACTGCCTAAGAATCAGCCACAACTCATTTTTTAAATGGTGCCAGGTCTTGTACCTACGTTTTAAAAGCCTTCTGGGCAACTCACATGTGTAGCTGAGGTTGAGAATCACATGGACTCGCTATAAAATGTGCATGTGAGATACCATTCTATCCTCAGAGCAACCACTCAAAATGGCACGGTGGGCAGGACAGAGCTCAGAGAGACATGGCAGTTTGCCAAAGCCGGACCTCAGCTTAATGGCACTGGCTCTTTCCACCCAATAGCACATTGGCTACAACTGCAACACACCTTGTGTAGGATGAGTATTGTGCCAGGTAGTGAGGAAAGAGAAGAATTAAACCAAGCTCTTGGCTCTGTTACACACCCACTGAGCCCCTTCGCTTCAGCCTGAGTACCACAGGGAACCTAGATCATCTGGAGAATTCAATGAGCGTGTGAGTGGAGGAGTCTAAAGGGATAGGTGTCTAGGCCCACGGTGTCCCTGATGCCCTGGAGCTCTTCATTACTGAAGGATTCTTTTCCCCACTTGCACATCACTGACCCCTCCCTGGAACATGTCCCAACCATCAGTCCCCAGCCTATGCTCCCAGGGTTGCTTGCTCTACACAAGTTTTCTCTAGGCACAAAAGCCTGGGGAGACCACAAAATGTCAAGTGTTAACTAAGATCAAGAGCAGTGTGACACACTGGGAAGCCATGTGAAAACACGTAACATTGGCCTCAGCCTTTCCTGTTGGTAATAACTCCCATCTACCTTACTTCCTTAAACCATGGCTTTATAATATCGGTATTCTCCATAAATCAACACATGCAAGAGTCATAGGAAACAACAGCTTGGACATCGGCTTCTAACAGAGATGTAAAAGAAAGGCTTTCTCTCCTATTAGAAGAATGTACTGATGGCTGACAGGTGAGGAAGGACTGAGCCTATCAGAATACTTTCTTAAATACTATCAAGATTATAACCACTAGGGCTGGTCAAATAGCTCAGTGGATTAAAGTGCCCACAAGCAGGCACAGTGGCTGGGAGTTTGATCCCGACCCTGCTGTGCCAGCCCCACCCCTGGGGCATGCTGAGACAGCAATTGCGATGGCGTGGTGGCGTGCATCTATAATCCCAGCACTTGGGAAGCTGTAAACACGTGGACCACTAGGAGTTCATTCTAGTAGTGAGACCCTGAACACCCTGTAGGCCCTACCCTAAAATACAGAAAAGAAAAAAAAAATATCATGACCACTGCAAAGAGATTACAGTGACACAATTTAGGAAACCTACAGAATGTGATTGTTAATCTTGACTGTCAATTTAATTGGCTTAATCTACACCTAAGGAATTAGTAAAGCGTACTTCTGGATGTGCCATGGTGAGCCATGTAGCATGACCTTGGGTACTAGACATAGCTCCTGGTCCCTTTCTTTCTTTTTATTTTTAAAGAGAATGCAAAATAGTAATAAAAAAAGAAAAAAACAGAAATGATACAGAATTTCACCAAACAAAATCATATGAATTCAATAGTATTTGTTGTTTTGCATAGTGTTTTCTGCAAATTAGTTGTTCAAATTACCAGGCACATGCACGTAAAATTGGAAAAAGAAAAGAAATGATATAACCAAGATGCAATACAATGGAATATTACTCAGCTATAAGGAATGATAAACTTGAAGCCTTCATATTGAAGTGGATGCCACTTGAAGATATACTCATAAGTGAAATAAACCAGACCCACATGTGTAAATATTGTATAGTCTCCCTGGTATAAGAACTCCAAAGAAGAAATACAAATAGAAGGATATAACACAATTAAAAGAAAAGTGAGAACTTGAGGATTAGACAATGAAAAGAGGACAAAGAGAAAAGCTAGGAAACATGACAGGGGCAAAGCCATGCATTTATACATACAATATGGGTAAGGCAATGATCCTGAGAATTATAAGCAGGTTGTTCAATCTAGCAGTTACTGGGTGGGATTCTTACCCTGACTAAGTCTATATGCTGATACATGAGAACTGAGGGACTGCACTGAAGATAGCAATGTGTAATCGTGGAGTCATGCTTGGAATGCCTGTCATTCTAGTCTAAATATGTACTGCTTGTCATGACATGCCAATTATGGCCAGACTGTATCTCAAGTAAAGTTTTTTAAAGATGTTCCAAAAAAAAAAAAAAGAAAAAAAAGATATAAAAAATTAAGAGAGATAAAAAGGAAAAGAATGAAAACAGAAGACAAAAAAAAAAATTTAAGCATGAACTGCTCCTTTCCACAAACCAGCAGAAATCTGCAGTACAATTACACAAACCTTCCTGCTTCCATACATAGATGTATCTCTTTCCTGCGCTCCCTAACACATTTCCCCTGGTCTGGGCTCCCCAGGGCCATGAAATGAACAGCTTTGCTCTACCAAACCCTTCTGCCATGGTGTGAATTGCTTTGGAGCAAATATACCATGGACTGAACCCTCTGCCACCATGAGTTAAACCTCTCCTCCTTTCACGTGTGGGCATCAGATACTTTTTTTACTTGCAAAAAGATAGCTGAGCAATACAAAGAGCAACATGCTTCCATTCACATAAGAATCTACGAAATGCGATCACCTTGATCGCCATATCTTCAGTCTCTGCGGGACGGAGGCGTCTGGCGGATTGCTCATAGCTGTCCAGGTGGTATCTTCCAGGCTGTTTCCTGTTTATAGTTTTTGGCTGCAGCATTCCAAATAGAAAACAACACAAGTGGAAGTTTAATTTTAAAAAAAGAAAGCTTGGGATTTTACTAAACATTAACTCACATTGCTACTCTACTTAAATTCCAAAGTGAATGTCATATTTCAATATTTTCAATGGCTTTTCCCAAAGAGCAAATAATGAAAAAAAATCCTGAGCTCTCACTTTGAATCTAATATACCAGACTCTGTGGAAAAACGGCAACATGCGTATGTAATAGTTGCAAATGATGAAATTCAGGTGCTGCACTCCACACTGGGTATTATGTATTTTATTCCAGCTCCATGGATGAATCTATCCAAGGAATAGCAAGTGCTGTGTCCTAGCAAAAGGTGATCAGATTAACTCAGATTAAATTAATTCCATTTTTCAGATCCATCGGGCTTACATACATTCCAGCAGTACATTATGGATCATCCTTGGCGTCATGATGACTTTGAATCTGATATACTGATATGAATCATATTGAGCTAGGCATCCCCCAAGGATCTACTGTGGACTGGCAAAGGCAAAAGGTTTGGATTTCTGTGCAAAGATGTGTAGTGTTTCAGAAGGAGATCCATAAATATTATAGGATGATGGAGGCTATCTCAAATGTTAAAAAGAAGATTAAATAAAAAAGCCATGAAAAAATGCTAAAGTCTCCATCAATAGACTAAAACATCAATTTGATTGATGGTGTCAGCTGTGATAAAAGTCTTCATATATGTTATTAAAATTAGATCATAAGTAGAAAATTCTCATTCTCTAATCCTTAGTTTAATTTTTTACATATATAAAAGAAAAATTTCAAAAGGTAAAATAGAAAGTTTAGCTCTATAAATTTTCAGGCTTTTAAATTTATTTATTTACTTACTTATTTGGTACATGGTCATGCTACGTAGCTCAGATTCATAGTGATCCTCCTGTCTCAGCCTCCCTAGTGCTGGGATTACAGTCATGTGCCAGCTCAGACTCATAGTGATCCTCCTGTCTCAGCCTCCCTAGCGCTGGGATTACAGTCATGTGCCACTAGCACAGCACGCCCAGGGTTCTAGGGCTGGCATGGCATGCAGTACTGGGGATTGAATCCAGTTTGTTGCACTTGCCAGGCAGGCACTTAAACCACCACGCTACCTCCCAACCCCTAATTTCCAGTTGGGAAGAATTTGTAAGTTTAAAATTTGTTCCAGGAAACTAGCAAGCAAATATTTCAATGTAAATAATTATCTTCCTTATTTAAATATCTTGCAGAGGTTATTAAGGATAAATTGTAATACTTTAACTGGTAAGTTACCTAGAAAAACAAAAGGCTCTAGAATGGTAAAACTTTTAAAAAAAATTCTGGCCAAGAATTGCAGGTTTAGCTTTACAAAAACTCCAGAGTTCTACTATGGGAATTAGGAATGTCTTCAAATAATCAGTAATTTAATCCAAACAAGATATTGTTTTTCCAATTTCCATCGATTGTTGTCCCAACAGAACATCAAACTATCAAATAGCATAATTCTAGGCTTCATGCAATTAAAGACCAAAAAGCCACTAAGAAAATCAATAGCACTATCAGTGTTATGTCACATGGAAAATACTAAAAACATTTTAACTGATGAGAGAGAGCATATGTGTGTGCTCATAATTTTACTTCAGTTTTGCTTTTTATTCGCATAGCCATGACCGCTGCAGAAGTGTACAGCATAAAAGCTGTAGAAAGCTACTATAATTTAGGATGAGCGTATTTAAGCATATTCTTTACCACATTTTCCACCCAAAGCAAGCTTACACCTATAAAAATTCACTGTCATCTTAGTGCTTTTAATTCTATAATAGTGTTGCCCCTAGAGGTCTAAACGGAATGACTTCATGCTCATCACAAAATTGAGGAGAGGGTGGGAAGAGGAGATGTGTTGACAGAGAGTTGAGTTGGAGTTCCACAGATGTAATTTGAAGAGGTTTTTGGCTCTGGAATGTCACTAATTCTCCATGGAGATTCTGCAGCCAAAACCACTTAACTCGAAGCGTTTATAGAATACATAGCATCTTCAGTACTCTCAAGAAGGAGTTTCCATGAGTGTTATTTTCAAACACACAGCTTTTTTCACTCCATTTTTAAAAAGCTTGCCGTTTGTGGTTTGGCCCATGAGCAGTGATGAATGACCCCGAAAGACATCAGAAGTCCAGTCTGGTTTCAATAACCCTGAAGATATTGGATGCATCTGAAGGGGATTCTTTTCCCTTTCAAAAATTTTTCTCTTGGTTCAATATTCCTTCTATCCTTCATCTCAGGCACAAAGTTGTTCAGCTTCCTCTAATTCCATCTCCTTGCTTGAGGTCATCTCTCTTTGCTCAGCCTCAGACCTCTGAAAGATGATCCAATGAGCTCTTTAGTAGGCTAAGAGCACCCAACGCGTGATGAGGGCAGTTCTAATTAAAGATTTGATTCCCACACCTCAAAGGGCTGATGCGCTTTACAGTATCCACTTTTACGTTTGGTCTGTGCCCATGCAACACAAGCAAGCATCTTGACACAATGTCAACCACACTGCAGATAAGCATGCATGCTAACTCCTCCGACAAAGCACAGCTGCTCAATAAAGCAACTGAAAAGAAAGTTTTAAAAAAACTCCAGAAAATCTAAAGAAAACTGTAAGTCTAAATATAGCCAAGTGTTCTTCTTAGCTATTTTTAGAAGTTTTAAGCATAATGTGAAGAAAAATTGAAGATAAATAGATGACAGACAGACAGACAGACAGACAGACAGACAGACAGACAGACAGACAGATAGATAGATAGATAGATAGATACATAGATACATAGATACATAGATAGATACATAGATAGATATATAGATAGATACATAGATAGATACATAGATACATAGATAGATACATATAGATACATAGATACATAGATAGATACATAGATACATAGAGATTTCCTTTTCAAATATTACCAAGTCCACACATCTCCAGGCAGAAGATGGCATGGGCATTTTGTGGGGTCACATACAGTGTAGCTAGGCTCATATTTTTCCAATGCTTACATGAATAACTAATAATAACTTCTCAGATTCACTTTGAATGAGCATATTTCTACTTTATTATTATTATTAAGTACATACTACTTTGAATAAAATTCTTTCAGATATACTCGTTTAAAAAGTGGTGTATTCTTCCCATTAATTTAAATGTTACCTAAAGGCTCATGACTCATAGATTTATATTCCAATGCTAGAATCTCTTCTCTAATGTCAGTATCTCAAAGTTATCATACACAAAATATACCTTTTGAGTCCACCTCAACACCATCTCTCATTTCTCATCCCCTGCTTCAGCTTCTGGCTCCACGCCTACCAGGAGTCAAGTCAAGACTCCCGGTCCATTCCTCAGTCTTCTCCCTACTTCCTCTCTTCTTCCACCCAGTATATTAGATCAATACCACACATTGAATTTGTTTACTTCTTCACAACCTCCACAAAATCCACTGAACCACGAAAATCTAACTTTTTCCAGGCATGGTGGCAGATGCCTGTAATCCCAGCACTTTGGAGGCTGAGGCAGGAAGGTTGCTATGAGTTAGAGGCCAGATTGAGCTACTTAGTGAGACTCTCTCAAAAAGACGAAAAAAAATTGAAAAATCTAATCCTCACCATCATCTCCTTGCCCCATCTTATGATAATGACTTCTTCCCTGATCTACCTGTCCCACTTTTTGTCTCTATTCACCTTGCTACACAGTAACCTCTGTGATTGTTTAAAAAATTAACAAAATTATACTACTGTAACTTTCCCATGACTTTTTATTCATCTATTTTAAGGCAATAAAAATTAAACTCTCTCCATGGTCTTCAAAGGCCCTTGTCTCTTCTTTTGTTTCTTCACCAGGATCCAACAGTCCTTAAAGAAACCAAATTAATTCCTCTTCAAGTTCTCTGCATTTGTCAGTCCACCTGCCAGGAATGCTTTCTCTTTTTGGCACTGTCCCTTTGCGGGAGAGGTACCTACTCTTCGTTCAGGTTTTAGCTCAAATGCTGGCTTTGTAGTGGGGCCTTTAGCAAATGTCACCCTGCTGCAAGTGTCATCTTCACTCTATTGTATCCTTATTTTTTCACGTGGTGAAATTATCTTATTCTTTTGTGTATCTCTTGACTCCTGATTCAAGAAAGTAGTCTGTGGTAGAAAAGGCTTTATATGCCTTGTTCGTAGCTCCATGTTGGCACAAAATATGTGGAAAGTCATAACATATTCCATATAATACATATTCAATATAATATATGTTCACAATAATATATTCAACATACTATAAATAACCAACATCTATTTTTATATAACATATATTTTCAATATCATATTGATTCTTTCCAGACTTCATGTAAATACTGAGTCTGGAAAGGGATGAATGAACTGACTGGTCTACAAGCTATAAGATTGATTTCAATTCTGGCTTTGCCCCTTACTAATCGTCAAACTTTGTTTAAGCTGCACAACTCAATGCAAACAACATATTCAGCTAGAAATGAAAAAAAAAAAAAAGCCTTACATTAAATGATCAAAATAAATAACATAAAAAATAGGCTTTGAACTAAAAGTATAATATAGCTAAAAGATGCAAGAATATGGTATAGTGATAGTAGGTTTATTGTATTTTTATAAAAATCTTGGGGTAAATAACACCCCACACCCTTCTTCATAGTGAGAAATGCACTTACAACTCCAGTGTGTTTCTTACACGACTCGAAAGGCAGAGAACCTTCACCAGTTCGCCAGCTATCATCCCCTATCTCATCACTCAGGAGAAACTCGTTGAGCTTTTGGACACTGCAAAGGCAGAGAAACAGACACAGTTAGGATCAGCAATAAAGTTGCCACCCACAAACATGCTGCCTATACAATCAAGCCTTCCCCCACTAGGTATCACTGTGAGCAGGCTGCTTTTGAATTACTTGTCCACACCACCTAGAAATCAGCCAACTGTGAAATTTTCTGAATTGCCCAGGACTCGAAGGCCCTTAGGATGTAAGGGTTTTGGTACCAACATGGAAAAAATCTTAGGAAAACCAGGACCATTAGTCATCCCAAATTCAAAGTAACTTCCTTTGCTTGCTTGCTTGCTTCCTTTCTGTCTTTCTTTCTTTCTTTCTTTCTTTCTTTCTTTCTTTCTTTCTTTCTTTCTTTGTTTCTTTCTTTCTTCTTTCTTTCCTTGCAAAGATGGTAGTTTGAAAGAGACTTAGAATATGGAGGTTACAAATAATACCAATGAGAGGAATATTCTTATAATTTTTTTCAGAGGGTAACTGAAGTATAGATAAGTAACTTGTTCAGATCCTTTTATCATGTCATACATAGATCTAGTACCACCCTGCACCTAGCACTATCTGTACCACCCTGCTTCAGCACTATACATGGTGTTTATTTTCTGAACTTGGAAATGAGAGGATCTCTAGAGTCTTGTTACTAAAAGAATCCACAAAAGTCCAGTCTCAGGAACACCTGAGAGCCTATTGGAGAAGAGAAGCTTAGACATACTAGGACTTATAAAATATACATTTTAATAACATCCAGAAGTGCTTCATGAACAAGGAACCATTTCTAAGATTCTGGAAGAATGGTTTGTGACACCACTGGGCAAGGCCAAGATTCCTTGGCTCATTCCTCTCAGCCTAACTTTCTTAGGCAACTTTCATAGGAAGAGGAGCAAAAGTAAGCATAAAAGGATCTGCAATATGGTCATCCTCTTATCAGTAAAATAATACATTAAAAACAATTTTGTGAAGCTGCAAAGGAAAAGAATTTCTGAATTATACGGGAAGTGCTGCCTTTCATAGGAAACTAGAAAATAGATATGCAAAACAAAAGCTCCATTTTAAATTTTTTAGAATATCCTTTGAGGAACAGTTAATGATTTTTTTTCTTTTTCTACTCTGATATTTTTCCTTTTTCTTTTCCTCTTTTGAGTTTCTTATAATTCCTTTGTTGCTGTTTTGTTTTATTTTTTCTTTAAATGAATTTTACACATTTATATCTGGTAATCTGAGCAACTAATTTGAAGATAGCATCATGTAATCCAGCAACCATTATTGAATTTCTATCACTTTTTGAAATCTTCTATTGTTTCTAATGCTATTTTTTTTTAAAAAAAAATCACTATTTTGTATTCTTTAAAAAGAAAATTTCCTTTGAGCTCTAGTCAAGTTCAGTACCTCTAAGTAGGTCTGACAAGTTTGTTTTTGTAACAAGCTATTAAAACAAATTTAATTCAGTCTGTCGCTCATGATCTTTAAGAGCTTTGCCTCCGTAGGCTATCAGAACACAAAGGTAGATAAACACAGAGGAGCAGTCTAACTGTTGGCTTCCTAACTGTGCTTCCAGAGAACTAAAAGGACTTGTTTCAAAAGAGCTGCAATTTGTAAATTCGTAGTCTCCATTAGCCAAGTCAGACCAGGCTGACTTCAAAGGCACAGCAATGGAAGTGACTTGAGAAACAGCCCTTTATTTGTCTTAATGACTTTAAGGCAATTACAGAGTTTATTGGTCATTTTGCTCTTGCGTTTTGAGGAGAAGTGTTCTCCAGGAGTGCGGCTTGGTCTGTGACAGGCACACCTTTTAACAACCTCATCCCGGGCCACGGCACACGCAGAGGAGAACTGTGGCCATGTGCGTCGGCCTCTGCAGCTTCAAGTCCAGCTGTGCTTGGCACACATTGCTCTGTGAAGGCTTCTTCAATGAATCAAAGAAATAAAGTAGTGGCTCAGACATTAAAGGTGTTACTCAACTCTCATTGTTCATTGTTCCAGTATACACACAATTCTTACTGAAGTTTTTATGGAATAAACAAGGTCCACTCTTGTGGAACATCAGGAAGTGATGATCCGTCAGCTTGACTGAGGGCGAGAAACCTACCCCAGAGGATAACATCCCTCTTGGAACTTCAGTTACAGTGAGTATCAATGGACCTCCATTGCCAGCTCTTTTCTAAACATCTTGTCTCCCCTTCCTTTATTTCATTTTGTTTTGTTCTGGTTCATTGGTAAAGATTCCCTTGTACTCCTATTTCCTCATTGCTTTATTAACCATTAGTTACTATCTTATATGCTACACTGTCAACTCATCAAAAACAAAGATTTTAGGCATAATATGGAACAGGTATTTTTCATCAAGTATTGATATGGTGAACTTTAAGTCCCTACAGAATATGATAAAAAAAAAACATTTAAAAATTAGAATATATTTTAAAAATAGGCATAAAGAATTATATACTTCTCATGTTTGCACAAAAGTCCAAAAATCTCACCATATACAACCTTGAAGCAGGACAGTCCTACAGTATCCCTTTTCCTGTCTCTTGCT
>NW_004524640.1:1979376-1986420 GCF_000260255.1 Octodon degus
AGAAATACAAAATCTTCTCTAGAAATACAAAACACTTAAATTATTTCCTAATAAAGCAAAGTGGAGAAGTAAGGTAAGCATCCTAGGGGCTGGGGGGAACCCACTCTTACTTAAGTATTTAAGTTTCTAAAGGACAGTGGCTTTTCTTCTCTCTGTTTTACAAATATAGACTGCGTCGTTTTACCATAGAATGCTCAGGAAGCACAAATGATATGGGGTGCCAGGGGCTATGGGGACACAAGAAGCCAATAGCATTCAAGCTGGGAGGGAAGAGCAGATATGGGGGCCGGCCAAGTAGCTCAGCCAATTAAAGCACCTGCAAGCAGGATCAGGGGCCGGGGGTTTGATCCCCAGGACTGCTGTGCTAGCCCTGCCCCCAGGGAGTGCTGAGACAGCAATTGAGATTGGGCGTGGTAGCACCCACCTGTAATCCCAGCTCTTGGGAGGAGGTAAACAGGCGGATCACTATGAATCCCATCTAGTAGTGAGACCCTGAACACCCTATATACCCTTCCCTAAAAAAAAAAAAAAAAAAAAAGAACAACAGATAGGGTTCAGGCTTTTTATGGTATTCATTGGATAGATGTACATAATAAAATATATGGGGGATATTTTACATCGATATTTATTATTTTTATATATTTATTTTTCTATTTGTATATCCAATATATTCTGTTTCATATTTCTTTATTAAATAATATTTTGCACATTTTATTATATTGCATTTTCTATAGTACATGTAATTGTAAGATATATGTTATTATACATAACCTATTGTACATATATACATACATATACATATATAAATTCCAAGTAAGGAATACCACAAAGACTTTAGCTAATGATCCAAATCTTTTCTAAAGAAAAGACAGAACTTTCCTAGAGCAGAAAATTTTACATGGCGTGGAGTTTTCCTCTAGGAGGGAAGGCTCCAAATTTCCTAGGTGCATATAATCGTATATGGGATTATGCTTCAGCCCAGTCTAACCCACCAAATTCCTGAATGCATTTAAGCATGCAATGAAAAACTTCTGACTTCCACAGTGCTGAAAAGGAGATCTCAAAATCAGCTGACCAAAGCCTCTGATTATAAACCAGCTACTCAACTCACTAGAGGCCAACTGGCACCCAAGGCTGGTCAAGGTTCCCAGGCAAGGGAAAAAATGTCCAGCCCAGTCAAGACTGGGAAAATGCTTACTTGGGTTCCCAGAACCAGCACACAGTGGGAAAAATAACTGGCTTCCTCTCTTGCCTGGCTGTCTCTGTAGGACCAGCAAATCAACTGCTGGGAGTCATTTTAGAGAAGCAAGTTTTTATAAGCAGATTCTACTTGGCCTATGGCTTGGGAAAACTGGAACGGAGCCCTACAAACAGACTGGTCTTTATCAAACTGGCAAATGGATTTTCCCTGAAATGTACAGAAAGGAGAGTGCGATGCAGAAATCCACAGGGGATTTTTATCCACCCTCAGCTATCCTAGGATGTACTACAGTAAAACTATGTACTATGGATTTGGGGGAAATCCTTAAGTTGTTATCTTTTTTTTTTTTTTTTCCCAAACTCACTGAAAGTGCCTTTGATGTTTGGTAACCTCCTGATTTCAGAAGAATTATTTGCTTAAAACTATCCACTGCTTTTTATCTCTACTTGCAGTGCAAAATCACATTCCAGTTAACAGTGCAACCATGAAAGGGATAGCTGTTAAATGTGGAAAATGAAAACAAGGACCAAAATAGCAGGCTCTGGCCATTTATCACTTTTATTGTTTGAAGCATCGCCCCTTCCAAAGCACTGCCTAATTTGGAAGTGGTGCTGCACGGTGCAGTGCACGTTAGCTTCAGAAGGCAGAACAATAAGAACAAAATCTGAGGGCAGATGAGGCCAGAGGGCCTGAGCTTTAAACTGAAACAAGCTTCCGAAATGCTACTAATGACCTAACTCAGAGAGCGGGATCAGAGCTGTGTTCTGACACCATCATGTCCTAGGAGAATCCATTTGCAGCAGGATAATTTTTATGCATTTTAATTTTATCTGACATTAAGCCATTGGTAAGTCAATGCCAACTATTGACTAGAACTTGAGATTCTGGGGCTTCAAATTTTAAATAAGAGTTTTTCATTATACAAAGATACAGGAAAAATGATGTCTTTTTAAGACATTACTGCACAAGTTCTAGATTGCTGTCAGTAGCAACATTGTATTTCATGTAATTAAGGCATGAGTTTTTCAACTTTCCTTTAGCGGCGCAACCTTTGGACATTTGTTTCAAAGGTCAAATACACATGAGGATGACGGTCCATGAAACATATTGAGGTTGTACAAGGTTTGTAGAGATCAGGTAGCCAAAAGCAAAATATTACTTAAGATATCCTTGTTTTCAGTAAGTTCTAAGACACAGGTAGACTATGGTAATACAATGTAGTAGATGTGGCTTGGTAACATATTGATACTATACTCATAGAAATGGTGGAGAGAGAGTCCTGTCACATCACATCTATTGGATAGCTGTATATTACGGGAAATTTAGATGAAACAAAGTGTATAGTGATTGAAACACTACAGAAGGGGTTTTTTTTTTTTTTTTTTTTCAGTACTAGAGATTGAACTCAGGACTTTGCACTTGCCAGGCAAGCACCTACTCTCCTGAGTTATTTCCCCAGCTCTTATAGAAGTTATTTAAATGAGCAAAATAGTAGAATTCTTTGCAAGCTTCTCCATTTTCAGGGACTGATTTTAAATATTATTTTCTTTTTGCAGGCTAGACTAAATTTATAACAAACTTCACATGTTGGTGTAACGATTCCCTGTCACTGATGATGCACATATAAATTGGCAATGTTTCAGTAGAAAGCACTATGTCCATAACATTGTCAAGCATGATGGCACATGCCTGGAAGTCCCATACTCGGAAGGCTGAGTCAGGAAGATCACTGTGAGTTCCAGGCCAGCCTTGGCAACATAGTGAATTCAAGGCCAGCCTTTTGAACTGCATGGCAATACTCTATCTCAAAAATCAAAACAAAAAACAGAAAAACAAAACATGTAAATAAACTCAACACATAGATACTGTCTGACCTTCCACTACATTGGTAGAAAGCATCTCACTATATTCATCAAGGATTTTAAGCTGTGCATCAAACCTATGGAAGCCATGAGAAAAAAGTACAAGAAAAACAAAGATATTTACTTTATTACTATGTATATTAAGTAGAAAACAGAAACACTACAAATATCCAATAAAAAAATCAATTAATAGAAAAATTAATATATTTCCAAACAACGGACTATCTCATGGCCAGCAGTGAAGAGAAAATAAGAAAAACAAGAGGCGAACTAGGCAGTCAATAGCTACATAAATTTAACACCTTCCTTTTCAATAATTATTTTTATGTGAAATAAAGGACTAAATGTTCAGCTGCCAAAATTTTTACAATGGTCATCTCTGGGTAATGATTATAAAAGTTCTTTATTATACTTTTCCAAATGTAACAATAGGACACATATTATTTCTGCATTCAGTAAAAAAACACTGCAGAGATTTCTATGCATACCTTATGATGGCTTTGACTGCAAATCTGACCACGGTGGACAGCAGGAACAGCGGGGTGACAAGAATGTGGAAGAGAGACAGGGAGGCAAAGGCCTCTGCGGGCTTGAGGTTGTGGCCACTGGCATACGCATGCGTCACAAATGTCTGTGCAAAGAAAGGGTTGCTTTAAAAAGAGCCAAAGAAAGTCTGTAAGTTTATTTTCACAACTCTAGCAGTTCCCTTTGTGATAATATGTCCATTGCAACTATGTAAACAATTCCTTTATCGCAAACTCCTTCCCCAAAACAATACTATTGGTGCGTCCTAATGCTTGATGAGCCATGTTAGCAGTAAACTGCTAAGAAAGTCAAGACAGATTCTAGTTGCAGAATAAAAAACTGACTTCTGTCAAATTACTGAGCGGGAGAAGAACTCCCAGTCATTAACTGCGGGCCAGTCAGGACCTTTGCAATCAACAGTACTTTAATATTCTAAGAGAAAAGAAAATGTTCTGCTATTTCAGTGTCCCTAGTACAGGTTACTAAAACTACATGCAGAAATGTGAAGATTTATGCACATTTCTAAATATAATGTCAGTGGCTGGGTTTGTCATTTTAGCTCAAGATATAACCTAATTATTTCATATTTTCTAGTTGTTGATCTAGTACAAAGTTGTAAAAACATGGTGTATGGGAAACAGGTCATTGAGATTAAAACAGTTAATTCTCAACCGCTCTTAGTTCTTCTCCCAGGGTACATCTGCCAGCATTTGGAGATTATTTTTCATCATCATGACTGATAGTAGATAGAGGACATGGAGACTGGACAATATCCTAATGCTACAACACCCCTGATGATTAAAAAGCTATCTGGCCAAGGTGTTTGTAGTGTCAAGAGAAATCCTGGGCTAGAAAAATTTCAGAGGAGGAACAGCAGAAACGAAGCAATCTATATTACCACCCACACATTCTGTCTCATAAATCATTTATACACACTGACTTGGCTCCATTTCTAAAAGCAACGAAAGGCATCTTACAGCAAGGACAGCCGCTATGGGAATTGCTGCATTCATGAAGACTGTGGAAAGAAATCAGATACGTTAGTCTTGCTGAACTGTGAAAACATTTTCAGTAATATTAATTAATCAGCTATTATTGAACTTTCCTTGGAAACAGGAAGGACAAAATGCAATAAATAGTGTTTTGCCTGGGGTCCATGCATGTTTCCCGGTTGGTTTCCCCACGTCTGCAGTTATATGAGCTACCACAGATTAGTCTGCAGCAGAAACTACTCCTCCTTGTTAAAGAATTACAGAATAAATAAATTCATTCTTTTTAAAATGAAATCTTACAAACAAAATTTGGAGATGATCCTTCTTATGCAAATCATAAGAATTTCATGAGTGTACATTCTTTGGATTATTTTGTCTTTGTTTATGAAAAATATAATTTCATAATCGAAGAAGATAGTTACAACTGGTTATCTTGTTGTGTACTGTTGTCTTCAAAGCAGTTATTCAATATGAGACATAAACTCAAAAGATTCTTACAAAAATGAGACAGCTCAAACTTTCTCTTCAAAGAACCAAGACCAGTAGTATAAATAAAACAAATTAGCACATACTGACATATTTCTAAAACAATGGAATAGTACTTTGGGGAAGTATCTGAACATCTCCCTGTTTCCTATTTATTTCTCTTCTGCCTTGCTTACAATCTGTATTTTGTTTGGTCCACTAATTTAAATATATAAAATCAGGTCACTACACACATTAAAAATGAAAATTTGATATGGGCCCAAGATTGTTCTCCTGCAATGATATCAATTCTCACTTACAAAGCTTTAGTCAATAAAACCTTACCTAGGGTCTGCTGCTTATTTAAATATGTCTCTAAGAACACAGTTCACTGTGGCCTGATGAGTGTTGTATACTCAGCTAAAACCAGGAAAATCAATATTTCCTTCCAAAATACTATGGTTAAAAAGTCATAGTAAAAGCGAAAAGCCAAGGTGATGATTTATAATTATGCCATCCATAAATTACAGAAGAAAATCAGGCCATGCTCCTGCAGGTCGTCAGGCATCCTTGGTTATCAAATCCGAAACTTGTACAACAGTGAGAATGCACACATTGAATGGAGCGGGGAGGGGCCACATTTCTTCCTCTGCCTTCTCTTTCTGGCTACTGGCTACTTACTTCTAGTAAATCTGTTGTTTCTTTTACTGTCCTCATTTTCTACACTTCATTTCTATGCTTGCGGTTTTAACTAATTTCCTCTTGATGAGTAAGAAGAGGACAACTACTAACCTCTTTCATTTTAATGAAAAACACTTCAAGTATAACCTGTCTCACCTGTACCTGTACAGGACCTGTCATGTTATCATCATAAAGATGAAAAGGCAGAGGGCATGGTGGTGCATGCCTACAAGCCCAGGAATCAGGAAGCTGAGGCAGAAGGATCACTATGAGTTCCAGGCCAGCCTGGGCTATGCAGAAAGACCCTGTCTCAAAAAACCATACCAAGGATCAGGGAGACAGCTGAGCAGGTATAAGCACCTGCTGGGCCAGCAGAAGTTCCTGAGTTCAATCCCTGGTACCACTAAATAAATAAATAAAAATGAGGAGGCAAACCTGTAGTGCTGTGTAGTTGGCATCCAAACCTGAGCAGCCTGGCCACCTGTCTGGGCACCACTTTGTTCTCCTAATAAACAATTCCAAATGACTACGGTATGATGTTATCATCTTACATCCATTCTCATATGTAATGATGACAAGAACCCCAAATCATGAAGAGGAAACAGCTTAGGTTACACACAGAATTCTAAAGTAAGAGATTTTGGGATTAAAGCCCAGACATTGCTGTTCCAAAAGTCTCAAGATCTTTCTGCTTCTTTGTAGAAAATGTTAACAAAGTGAAGAGTAAAAAATAAAGAACAAACCCAAAGCGCAGGCCCAGCGAGTGAGTGAGACAACTGAGCCCGGGATCCTAAATAGACCCAGAGTGCAGGTCTAGCAGAGTGAGACAACCTGGGACCTTCTGGATCCTGAATAGACCAGGAGTGCAGGTACTGTGAGTGAGATGACCGAGGCCACAGGATCCTGGATAGACCCAGAGTGCAGGCCCGGCGAGTGAGTGAGATGACCCGGGCCCATGAGATCCTGAATAGACCCAGAGCACAGGCCCAGCATGGAACCCTTCAGCAGAACTCCTTGCAAAGAGGATAGAGGCAAGACCCACCCAGCTCATTCAGGAGCAGAACATCTTGCCAGAGAGACACAAAGGGTTCAGCTCTAATGGCTGCAGCAAAAAGAAGTGGAACACAGCAGCCAGATCCAAGCAACACCCACCTGGAGGAATCTGAACTTTGTAGATCCGGACCTGGTGCTAAGGTAATAACTCTATCTAAGCTCTACACCAAAGGTCAGACAGAAGACAGTGGTATACAAAATGACAAAGAGAAGGAACAAAATGCAGTCTCAGGCCCCGAGTCCACCCAGTACAACTGCAGAAGAC
>NW_004524640.1:1988235-1995010 GCF_000260255.1 Octodon degus
TCTTCTTGACCTTCACCAATGAATTAAATCCATACACAGCACATGACCACTCAGCCACAGAGACTAGAAAATTGTTTGTAGAGTCTCTTCCAAACATATCTCATGTGGCAAGAACACTGAATATAAAAAGTACGACCGGATTTCCAGTCCTGCTGGTGTTTGTTCTAACTATGCTTTTATTTATTTATTTGCTTATTTATTATTTATTTATTTTTGTCTTTTTGAGACAGGGTCTTACGATGCAGCTCAAGCTGGCCTTGAGCTCACTTTGTAGCCCAGGATGGTCTCGAACTCAAGGATCCTCCATGCCTCAGCCTCCGAGGGTTGGGATTGCAGGTGTGCACCACCATGCCTAGCTCTAACTACACTTTCTAACTTAGCAGATACCATTTCCAGACACTCCACAACATAGCCTTACTTCATCCCAAAGCTAATTCTCAGCTTGCTAATGAGAAAATGGAGATGGCAGAAAACAGCTGTTCAAGGTTTTGCTGCCAACAAGCTGATGAGCCATGATTTGGTTGCATGTTAGCACTAATACCTGGAGGTATCCGCTCTTCTATACCATTGCTCTTAAAATTTCTTTCTTGTTTTGTAGTTTTTTCATAGTGTTCTACAAATACCATTCTTCCAATATTTTAACATTTCCTGTCAGTATCACAGTTGTGACCACTTTTATTCTCACAAGATGCCATAATGCAGGGTACTACCATTATACTGGACATTGTGTCTAGAATAGAGTGTAGACTCAGTATTTTTTCTGTTTCACAGAGGAAGTATTTATCATCTCTAAGATTTAAAGACATTCATAATTCAACAGATGCAACACCATATAAGTCTATAAAGCTTTAAATTGTTCAAGTACTTGGAAGCAATAGGGATAAGTAAAATTAACGCACAAATCCATCATGCAAATATTAGCCAAGATACAGTTTGGTTAAATGTTTGTAAATTGTGCTAACATGAACCCATCATTCTTGAGAGTGATGCTTCATACTTGGAGAGAAAAAAAAAATAAAAATATATTAGAGAAGAGAGGATTGTACATGACTCCTATTTGGCACTTTTACTTGAAAATGATTTTAGTTTCTCCCCAAGTTTTGAAAACGGTATTTCAACTACAGTCCACATGAAAATATTAGTTCTTAAAAAAAAAAAAGATAGAGGAGCCGAGGAAATTAGCTCAGTAGAATAAGCGCTTCTCTGGCAAGCACAACGGCTTGAGTTCATTCCGCAGTTCCACACACACACACAAAGGTGGATAAGACAATTATAGCTGTACATAATTTTCAAAATCTTTTAGGATGAAAACCATAAAAAAATAAAATAATATATAATAAATATAATAAATTAACTTAAATTAACTTTCACTAAAATCCAATTTTAGCTGCATTTGGTGGTATACACTTGTAATCCCAGCAATTTGGGCAGCTAGGGCAAGAGGTTTCTAAGTTTGAGAACATCATGGGCAATTAAACCACTGAGCAAGACTCTCTCAAAATTAAAAATATTTGAAAAAGACATCTGGAGATGTCACTAAGTGTGAAGGCCATGAATCGTGGAAGGAAGGAAGGAAAAAGGAAGGAAGGGAGGGAGAAAGGGAGAGAGGGAGGGAGGAGAAAAGGATGAAGAATTTAAAGGTACAGCCTCCAAATTTCTCTCTATTGAAAAAATTAGATGTATTTGTACTTGAGTTTATATAAAGGAAGGAAACCAATTGCACCACCGAAGCAGTAACTGATAAAATATCTCAGTTAAATTACTAATATTTTTACCATGTTCATGCTACACATAAAAAAGTGAAGGATTTCACTTTGTAAAATAACATGGCCAGTGGCACTCAACTTGCAAGGAATCAAATTCAGTTCTATTTAACGTTAAGCCTGTGTCTACCCTTGTCTTTACATTAAATATAAATAGCATCATGTGGCTTGTGGCTATCATGTGCATACAGCTAGAAAATAAAGCACTTCCTTTGCTGGAGAGAGCATTTCTCTGACTATAATCCAAGCTGGACAGATGATGCTAGTTGACTAATTTTTTTGTTGTTGTAGTTGCTGCCTCAGTCCTCCGTGGGGTGGGGCTGGCGCAGCATGTGGTAGCAGGGATTGAACCAGGGTCCCTGTGTGCTCTCCCAAATTTGCTTAAGCAGGTTCTTTAGACTGCTGAGCTATCTCACCAGCCCAGTTGACTACTATTAACGTCCCCTGTTTGGAAACAATGGCAACTTACTGGAGAGTGAAGTATAAAGTGCAAAGGATTTGAGACTCGATAATTCTTTCATTCTTGTTTCTTCCACACTTTTGCAGAAAATGTGCTCCCAGGCATACAACTTTAGAAGTTTGATGCCTTTCAATATTTCATTTGTTTTCTTCAGTCTTTCAGTGGAATAATCCTATAAAAGCAATAGCGTAAAATATAGCACAAGCTATGCCCAGCTGAACTCAAAAAGTAGGACACAGGAATAGACTGAGGCTGAGATTTCAATTTTTGACTCACTCTGACACTAATCAGGCTGTCAAATTCCTAGAAAGAGTTAAACTCATGGCACACTGATGCCTCAATTTAAAATGAAGAATTTAAAGATATGGCCTCGAAACTTTTCTCTGCTAAAAAAAAAAATTATACGTATTTGTTATTTGGTTTATATAAAGTAGTTTCTTCAGTTTATCATGATTTTCTGGAATAACTGCAGATAATATAGACATGAATCTTTAGAAATAATAAAGAAAAAGCAGCTCTCAATGTCTAGATTATTTTATTCTCCCTTCTGCCCTATCATTTATATTTCAATGAAGAAAAACCATGAATTTAAGAAAAGTTTATCTTACTAATGTACAATACTATATGCATTCACATGCTGTTTTCATAGTGCAGTTATGGAAACTAAAGTTATCTTTAATTCCAGGTGATTTCTACATCCGTCTTTTTAAGCTCTTATTTTTAATTCCTAATTTAGGTGTACCATATACTAACAACTTGGATTAATGATAGAGAGCGTCTAATCCACTGTGTATCTTCCTTCATCACCAAACAATGTACTAGAATTATTAGCAAGGTGGAATACAAGCTGTACCTATCCAAAGGGATGACAGAGTGGACAAAGTACAGATAGGAAGAAGCAAAAGTAGCCAATGGGCTGTATTTAGTTCTTCTTTTTCACTTTACAGGGTCTTAAATGCTTAGGATGGTTCATTGAGTAAATGGATATGCTATGAACAGCTAAACAAAGAGAGCTGCACGGGGTAGTCCCATCTCCATTTATGTCCCTCTTTCACCCCTTTCTATATTTATGTGGTGGAACAAAAAGGGTAGATGGGTCAGACAGAAACAATGAGTAATTTCACCAGAAGTACAAGAAAGCCAACTAATAAAAAGCCATTCTTGTGACAGCAACTTGCTAGTTGCGGTAGAAACATCAGCGTGAGAAGCCATTTCATTAGCGGGCTGTTCCTACATTTTATGGCTGACTTACAGACAGTCTAGTTCATATTCAGTTAAACGTTATTTCTAAACATGCTGCCAACAATTTTATTATTTGCAAGTATGTTTTTCAGAGCTGCTAATTCTTGCTTAAATAAAATGATTTCATGGCAAATCGAGGGCAGGAGGGTCAATAATTGGGCTTATGTCTGCTTTGCTAAGTTGACCAGGAACTTATTCAGCCAGAGCAGCTGCCACTACAGTATTTTCTATGTAACTCCACACCTCATGGTCTGGTAAACATCTACCTGAGGGAAATGTAATTTCAGAGCCGCCAAACCTGACCCTTCACTTGCCTCTGGATTCATGTTAACAACTGACATCAATTGTCTCAAAGTACACTAAAGCGTATTCTTTGAAGAATAAATCAAAAAGGAAAAGCCAAAGCCGCATTCTCTTGGCACTTAGAAGCATTAAGAGAAGGGATTCTGGAAGTATGAATCTAAGATTTTCACATCTTAATTTTTTAAAAGAGAATAAAAATAGTAAAAAACAAAGTATAAATGGTACAGAATTTCACTAACCACAATGATAGGGTTTCAATAGTAGTTGTTATATTGCCCATTGCTGCCTTCAAATTAGTTATTCAGAATACCAGGTATAGGCATGAAAAATTGGTCAAAACATTTTTATTCCACTTGTAAAGTCTGTTTTCACAGTTGTACATGATGTCTTATCCCTGTAATTCTAGCTGCTTGAGAGGCTGAGGCAGGAGGATTGTAAATTCAAATCTAGCCTAGGCAATTTAGTAAGACCCTATTTCAAAATTAAACAAAATACCTAAAAGGGGCTGGGAGTGCAGTTAGTATGTCCAGCATGTACTAGTTCAATCCTTAGTACCAACAATGAAATGGTTTTTGCCACACAGAAAACACACATTTGTTGCCTAACAATCGCAATGAAATACAACGATTCTAAAATTATTCAGCGTCACGTATGAACTCTGTATGTTATAAAAATAAAACAGCAGTTTGGGATTTTCCTAATGAATTTTCCAAAAGATGCTACTTACAAGAGTGCTCTTTTGAGCTTCTGCCAACTTTGTAGCAATGAAGTACTGAATTGGCGCGAGGAGCACAATGACAGCTGCGCCCACCAACGCACTTGATCCAAGTAAATTATAGAGCAAAATCACTCCCATGATGATCTGGGAAGGAAAACATATGGAAAACGGAAAATAAATGGGGCTGCAGGAGCCACTGCATGGAAAGAAATATTTTTAGTGAAAGTGCAATAATTTAATTATTCCATTAAGTTTACTTGGAAATCAACTCAACTGTGACAGTCGAGTTTTAGTGTGGTTTATTTGGGGACGGCTAAGTACTAGGAATTTATTTTTAGTGTAATGATTTGTTCAACTGGTGTCAAATCAATTTACTACATGAATTTGCGGAGAGGTCCCATGATGCTTCTGACCTTACAAAGCAATCTTTTTTTTAAAAGGACACACACACACACACACACACACACACACACTTTTGAAAATAGTGTTACCCACCACAAATTTGACATTGCACATTCTCTTGAAATTGCACTAGCTTTTCAAAGCTATGGGACTGGAAAGTATAAATAAGCATTATAGATGAGTACAGGATCACTGCTTATTGACCAAAATTACTCTACTGGCTCAATGACCCCAAAAGTCGCTTAAAGGCATGACAACTAGGACTAATTAAAACCATTAATAAACCAAAGTTACTGCTGGAGCACAAGCTTCCTCACTTCCCTTTTCAAATGTTTCCCAGGCTCAGTAATGAACTATTTATGCCTAACTTCTCTCTACTTTGCTACTTTCTTCTTCCTTTAATTCTTGAGATTTAATATCATGGTCTTCTCTCCCTTGTTTTTCTCCAGAAGCTTAATTCATCATGAATCAAAATGTCACACAATGCACCATATCAGTGTAGTTCAAGCATATCATCTATGCCTATGTGTCCACAATAACAGCTTTCTGGTGGAGGTGACGGGTGCACTTCCAACCAGTTAAGTACTTGAGGAATTCCATTCAAAACATAACATTCTCTCAGGGCTGGCCAAATAGCTCAATGGATTAAAGCACCTGCAAGCAGGCACAGGGACCAGGGGTTCAATCCCTGAGCCTGCCATGCCAGCTCCACCCCCGGGGTGCACTGAGACAGCAATAGAGACCGAGCATGGTGGCACATGCCTGTAGTCCCAGTTCTTAGGAGGCTGTAAACAGGTGGATCTGATATACACAGTGAGACCCTGGACACCCTGTAGACCCTTCCCAAAATAAAAATAAACCCATAACATTCTCTCCAGTCACCTATGATTCAGGCAGTCAGTGTAACCTCTGCTTTCTGGTGCACTCCAAATAATACTACATGGGCAGTCACTTGATTGAGATACTCTATATAAGTACATTTGATAAAATGAGACAAACTATATTTTTTTTGCACTGTGCATTTGGTATGATATACATTTTTAATTTGACCTGACATTCCATTAAAAAGTAAAAATACAAATAATAAATTTAAAAGCAGGCATACATTATTATTTTATGCTCTGTAACAAATGCAATACACAAGGCAATGTAATGGACTGCATCAAATGAGATCTACAATTTAAGCTCCATCTACAGGATATAAAATTTGGGACAATTGAAAAATATACAATATTATAGAAAAGAAAAACGAAATATGCTTCTTTACCATTTTTATTCAACTGGCTTAAAAAATCACGTATCATTACTGAAATTCTAGGAGATAGTGATGTAACCCTTAAGCTTATCCCCACTGTCTTATAATGTTGGAGATTTTGTAGAACACTAGCTATTGAAAATATGAGATGCAGATACCTGTGAACTAAGCAACTTCACTGAGGAGAGCAATGTGTAATACCAAAACCATGCTTGAAATACCTGTCATCTTGGACCTCTAAATGTGTACTGTTTCTAATTTCATATCAGTTATTACTATACTCTCTTTAAAGTAAGTGTTTTTTGAAGGGCTACAAGGACAGTCAACATTTTGGCCCTAGCCTTTCAAGGTCTGTAAGGTCCCAGGAAATAGGAGAACCTGTACTATAACATCCTGTAACTCAGTTGTGTCCCAAATTTTCTGATCAAGGAGATTTTGGGGCCATATAGTAAAGTGATTGATGATGTAGAGTGTGCCTAAGGAGAGTCACATGGAAAGAAAACATTCTCTCAGGCTTTCACAGAGAGCAAATTGGTCAAGCAATGGCCGTGACTCATCCATATGGCTGACACTGACAAAGGATCTACAAACTGAGGTACAGAGTTTCAGGGTAAATCCTGAGGGAATTTGAC
>NW_004524640.1:1995658-1996985 GCF_000260255.1 Octodon degus
CATATCACTGTTGGTCAGATATTCTTGTTTTGAAAATCTGTAACATGTATTGTTGCATGTTACCCTGTTTCTGTCTTTGCTTTTCTTTTACTTGCTCTTGTTTTTCATTTTTGTTTTTGTTTTTGTTTATTTTAGTAAGGGTCTACAGGTTCTACAGGGTCTCACTACATAGATCTGACTCGTAGTGATCCGTCTGTGTTCAGCCTGCCAAGAGCTGGGATTACAGGAGCATGCCACCATGCCCAGTCTCAATTTCTATCTCAACGTGTCCCAGGGACAGGTCCAGGATGGCATGCTGGGGATCAAACTCCAGCCACTGCATCTGCCTAAGCAGGCACCTTAATCCACTGAGCTATATGGCCGGCCCTGCTCTTGTTTTTACTCTTCAAAATAAAAGAAAATTACATATATATATGAAAACATGAGATGGATTAAAGAACTTGATGTTCTTTAGAAATGCTAGAAAAGACCCTGTCGAAATGAACGGAGTCAAATCTCAGCTTTGTGATTTGCACACATTTCGGCAATAGCACAACAATTAGTGAATGGTCAAGAAACATTAGGTACCACTACTAAATGCTTTACACATACTGCCTTAATCAACTTAACAACCTCATAACTCTATGAAGCAATTCTGTCATATTATTCTCATTGTGCAATGAAGGAAAGTAATGCTTTGAGGGATAAAGCACTGGTACAAACAATGGGTGAGGTAGATCTATCCACCCAAGCAGTGTAATTCCAAATCCCATTTTCTTATACCAGGTTTAACATGTCTGTGTCTCAGTTTCCTTACTTACAAAAAGGGTATGATAACATCAGCATATTCAAAAGTTATTCCTAGTTAAATCCCTAGTGTTCTTTTTGTTTTGTTCCCTCTTCCAAACAGAACCTTACTCATGGTGATCTACCTGAACAGGCATCGCCCATAGGTTGGGACACAGGAATAAGAACCACATAAGTTGATTGGTTTCTATGGCAACCAAGTTGTTGATCTGTCCCAGGGTCATCTCACCCATGGATAAGTTAGATGTAGACAGCCTAAGGATTTTATTGTATATCATGGCCTATAAGAAGAAAAAAATACACATAAAACTAAATTTAACATTAAAATACTTGCTTTCATTAAAAAGTAACAAATGTCTTAAAACTTTTTTAGAATAACCCTTCATGGGCATCTTAAATCAATCACTATTCCTATTTTAGTACAGTTACTCTTTGTCCTCAGTTAAATACAAACTTATTATTTTATTATTTAAAGAAAAAAGCCCAATAATTTCAAAATAAGATAACAGGAGAGTAACAATAATTAATATATTGTATATTA
>NW_004524640.1:2004530-2030561 GCF_000260255.1 Octodon degus
ACACACCTATAGTATTCAAATAATGGAACTTAACAAAAAAAGGGTATACTGATGAACGTCCATTTTGTATCTGTGTATTCAAAATGGTTAGGATAGATATATAGCTACATTCTCTTAATGAATAGAGTTATTTGTTCTAATAGTGTTTGTAAATAGGATATCATGCGCGCATCTTGTTCAGCAAATAACCACTAATAAGAATGTATGCAATGTGTTAATTATTGGAACTGTCCTACCAATTTGGTTTGAAATTGTCTCATTTCTATTTGTCTGTCAATAAAACTATGGGGAAAACAAGAGCAAACTGAAGGATGAGTAATTAAAATTAGGTAGAGAGATCTTCTATAAATGGGAAAAGGACTTAGAGATGAAGGATGAAGGGAGAGAAGCAGCATAGAAGGAAATAAAAATAATTAATGTCATTTGTACATGTACCAGCTCCCCACAAGGAGTACATCTAAGTTATTTATAAGAAAAAAAAAAAACCACAGATATGCCCTGAGGCCATAATGTAAAAAGAAACAAATTCTGTACTGTAAACACATATTCATAAAAATTAAACATCAATATTAAACATTAAAGAGAAATATTGTTTTAATAAGAATATAACTGAATTTATCATAAGAATAGACACAATTGATTGACTTCTGTTTGTAACAATAGCATATAGTAACTTCCTTGTTAGAAAAAAGGGAGGGACAGCCCTTGAGTAAGTTCATGGTTTCAGCGAGGACATTCTTCATTCTTAGTGAATGAGATCTAGCAAAATTCTAGTCCTGGCCCCTTCCTCATCTCTCCTGGGAAAACATACAAACCTACAAATCTGGTTCCATCCCAGAAAATCACTTGCTTAATATATGTAAGAGATGAAAATGGTAGAACTCTGAAATATAGATGTTTGCATGTACACTGTATCACAGATGTATGACTGATGATGGAAACATGATTCACTTTAAATAATAGTTGAATGTTAGGGCCAGCGAGACAGCTCAGTGGACTAAGTGCCTGGTTAGGCAAGTGCAGGGATGGTTCAATCCCTGGTACCATATGCCATGCCAACCCTGCCCCTGGGTGTGCTGAGCCAGCCACTAAGACCAGGTATAGTGGTGCATGTCTGTAATCCCAGCACTGGGGAGGTTGAAAACAGGAGGATCACTATAAGTCTGAGCTCCAGAGTAAGACCCAGTGCGAAATATATAAATAAAATAATAATAATAATAATAATAATAAAAATGTCAATGCATGCAAAAGGCTGAAGTTTTAACAGTTCCATTTTTCTGTTTATAGAGATTAAAACCTAGAAAGATAAATGTATCTGTAGGAAACACAAAGTATGATGAAAATATACAGTGAATGTTTAAATTTAAATAAATATCATATAGTAAGACACACGGCCCCTCAAAACACTGCCCCTCAACTTCAACACACGTATCTCATTGATCTTGCCAATACTGAAGCAGTTCTAGAAGTCACTGTTGGTGTTCTGACAAAGTATAATAAAAAATATGGCGAATGTTGGAGGTGCCATACCACCTTACAGAGGTATAGGTAGGCAAAAACATTATGCTGCCCCCTCAACCACCTTCTTTATCATATGACTTCAGGTCCTTCCTCACAGTCAACATAAGCATAGAAGGTAAAAGTTATTAGTGGAGTCTTCATAGCCACCTGTGCAGCTCATGACGTGAAAGAGGACTTCCACAAGTGGCTCAGAAAGTGGCGAGAACAACGAGGCAAGTGTGTCGGTAGCAAGGGGATTAATGCCATGTCTTTCACTGTGATGATTTTTATGAAACGTAAACATTCACCATATTCCTCATCATACCTTGCACGCTTCATTGTGAAAGGCAGGAGCAGGAAGTGCCAAGACAAAGGAAAGAAAGCATTGGGGGAGTATCGAAAGGAGTCAGGCTTCAAGCAGAATGCCCACGGAAAGCTCCAATGGTGAGGCAGTATTTAACGTAGGCTTTCACAGTGCATAAAATTTTAATAGGTGTTGAAAAAAGGACTGTAAATCAGGCTGAGAAAAAAAACAGGAGAGGGAAGTTGATCCGTTTGGAACAGACACTCGTTATGGAAGTAGGCAAATCAAGTCATCTTGGGGAAAAAAGAAAACCTACAAAGCACAGCATGCAGGCTTTCTCAATGACAGGAAACAAAACCATTCTGTATTTGTAATGGCAAATGTATAGCACTTTTATTACCTATCCCTCCTAAATTACCACAAGATTCCTTCCAGTCGTCATCAAGCACGGTGATGACTTCTAACATATCAGGAAAATGTATAATCCTGTAGACTGCATTACTAACATCATTGGTCACAAGGCTTTAAGGGCATGACTCAGGCAGCTCTGGCATACTCATGCATGGAGTCTCCTGAAAGGATAACTATAACGTTTAAACCAAACCATCAATGTAAAAATTGATGCATGTATTTTCTGGCACACAATAATACTTACTAAATACTTATGGGCTTTGAATCTGAGAAATAATTTTGTTAGCCAGATAATTCAATGGATAGATAGATGCACACATTTTTTCCACAAAGAACATTATTACTTTTATCTTTTTCAATTTCATTTTTATGTAAATAAATCTGTTCAAATTACTCATTAAAAGCTGTTAATAAAAAGGGACAATTACAATGAAATCTGCCAATAATGTATTTCTTTTCAAAAGCACCATGCACTTACTCCCGTTGTGTTATTTGTCCCATTCTGGGTTTCATTCACACGTTGAACTATTCCAGAAATACAGAGAGGTCCAGCAAAACCCAGCAAGTCAGCTAAGTAACGAAATGTGCTGCTCAGTAAAATTGGTCTCCCAAAAGCTCTATACATTGCAAGCCATATAGATGGAGTCCGATTGGGATGATCAGCTACTTTTTTCTGAAAGAAAAACCAGATACACCAAAATAAAACTGACCAAAATAGCAATTAATCTCAGAAAATATGACATTCCTGCTGATAGTTCTGAAGATGTTTTAAAGGCTTAAAAGTAGATGTATAAATTTCAGTATAACATGGATAATTCTCTATCCTCAGATTTATGCAAATAGCTATTGAATGCACTGTAAAAAGTATACAGGCAGGGGCCAGCAAGATAGCTCAGCAGACTAAAGCGCCTGCTTAGGCAAGAGGCAAGCTTAGGCAAACACAGGGACTGTGGTTGGATCCCCAGCACCACTTGCCACACCAGCCTTGCCCCCAGCACGGGCTGAAATGCCCAGAGTCAGAGTCTGGGCGTGGTGGCATAGTCCTACAATCCGAGGGCTGGGAAGGCTGAAAAGAGGAGGATCGCTATGAGTCTAAACTGTGTAGTGAGATCCTGAAACGACCAAATACATTTTTTAAAAAAGTATATGGGATGATGAGAAATTATTAAGGGTAATAATTCATTAACTATCCTTGATCTTGAAGATATATATCATCACAAATACTATCTAACAACACCTTATGTAAGAGAAGACAGTAAAGTACAAGATGGAGATTATAGACTACTAAAAGTATGTGGCGTTCCTAGAACATAAGAAATTTACCTATCACGTTACTATAAGCTAAAACAGAGTGTCTCAATAGCAAATTGTTTCTAGTCTATGTTTTCTCCATCTCCATGAAAGGTGGTCAGTACTTTTAAAAACTTGTTAGACTTTTATTTGCCAAGAATTCCTTTTAAAAAATGTCAAATGGAGGGCCGGGGAGATGGCTCAGTAGAATAAGCACTTGCCTAGCAAGCTCAAGGGCCTGAGTTCAATCCCTGGTTCTTCCCCCACCCCCCAAAAAAAAATGCAAAATGAAGAGTAGCACATAGGATTAATTAGTTCATTACTTTACATCTTTGCTTTCTTGGTAGAAAAGATTTCCAGACATAAACACTCTTCATAAATATGTCTTGGGTGCAAAGTGGTTATAATTCTTTAACTATGGCAAAGTGCCAACTCAGTGGAATGGATTTCAGTTATGTTCCACATTCAATTTCCAATTAGAATGAACAATCTGATTATTTTTCTAAAGTTTATTGATATGACATTAACACAGGAAGCTCAAGCTAGTCTATGTTTTAAAGAACATTCAGAGAATGCAAGCTATTTTTACTCTATATTGTAAATCTTTACTTGAGCAGAGAAGTTTAAAAGTTTTATGCAATACATTTCCCAGGGGTAAAACCAGAGAAATGACTCAGGTTCATTTGCAGTAACCATGTCCTGCAATAATAATTTCATAACACAAATTTCTAAAACAAGAGGTCATTTTCATCATTTACCACAAATGTTTTGTTGATCTTGATTTAGAATAGCCAAAATCCCTTTAACTGATTCACCATACCTTACTCTCTTCCAGTATTATTGTGAGTACCCACATTTTAAGTGACCTTGATATTTCTAGATGATTGCAACATCAAGCATATCCATCATCATGAATAGCTTGCATGACTTCAGAATGATAACTGAAACTACACAAAGACTCTCATCTTTATAATTTCTAAAGCAATTATTAATGGTCAAGGAAAGTATCAGGTGAAACTAATTTTAGAAGACCTACTGGGTAGTACATGGTAGTTAAAGGGAGGTGGTAACTCTTTAACTTAGCTACCCAAGTAACAATTGTGGTTAATGATTAAAGAATTTTAATTTCTTAAAAGTTGTTATTGGTGAATATGATCAATTTTACCTATACATAAAAATTATTTATAAGCTTTTTGAAAAAAAGACAAGATGAATTCCCTGAATTACTAACAGAAGGTGTAATATGGGTCAACTGTATAGGATCATTGGCCTTTGTTTTCAGTTTCCACTTGGTCACTTGTCCCAGAAATGAGACTCTGTGCCCATCCACCCCCTTACATGGTGAATGGACATCTGGAGCAGGTGACTGCTCTTCATTGTCCTTTCCAGTCTATCCTCAGTGATCAGGTGGCACGATGGAAAACTACCAGCTAATACAGACAGAGAAAAGTTGCTCTTCTATTATCATGCATATTATTTAAGTTGTGTGCTGTTACACTTCAATAAGACCATTGTCTGCAAATGTAGGCATGGGAGACAGATGCTAAATTACCTTTTGTTCTTCATAGGCATCTTTGAGGCACACATAGTTTGTCACTGCCCTCATTGCTATGGGCAATTTTCCAATTGCCTTCAGATCAATAGGCTTCCTATGAGCAGAAATGATAAGTGTGTTCATCCACCAGTAGGTTGCTTTTGACAGTAAATTCACAAATGGTTGCAGGAATCTCACACCCAGGTCCTGGAGGTCTTCAGGAGGCTTTACTTTCTGAGGATTCATAAAGAATACATATCTCTGTGGCATAAAAGAATACCACAGTGCTACAATTAGTCCAATTCTTCCTCCACATATTAAAAATATAATTCCACCCTTTTTTATAGTTTCAGGTCAGGTGGCCAATATTTCTATTATTTAATGCTTCCTTCTAAACCTTTTCTGAAATACTCTTTGAAATATTTCCCTTTTGTTAGATTAACTAAATGGCAAAACTATACGTTGAAACACTTTGGGGCCAATTGAAAAAAAAAAAAAAAAAACAATTCACTTTTTAAAAGAACATGTTTTTCATTATGTAATAAAGTCACCAATGAAGACTTTTATATTATTAAGATTTCAAAACGTGTTATCAACACCATCACTGAGTCACTGTTGATTTATATGTAGTTTGACTAATGTTCACTGATTGTTCACCACATTCGTTGTACTATGGCATCTTTCCACTCTTGGAACAAATTAAAGTTCTCTGGTAGAAAGTGAATGCTGAGGGCCAGTGAGATAGCTCAGCGGACTACAGCGCCTGCTTAGGCAAGCTTAGGTAAGCACAGGGACCCAGTTCAACCCCTGGCATCACATTCTTCCTGGTCCTGCACCCCCCCCAGGCACTCTGAGTTGTCCACCAACACCCAGTGTGGTGGCGCACGCCTGTAATCCCAGCACTGAGGAGGCTTAAAGCAAGAGGATCTCCATGAGCATGAACAGCATAGCAAGACCCTGCAACAACCAAATACATAAAAAAGGAAAATGAACACTGAAAAGAGTGAATAGTATCTTACATACCTGACAGCACTATGAGGTGCAAAGTATAACAGAATTATAACTATAGGCAAAAACATGAGTCTTGTGAATATTATAATTGGTTCATCACCTTAAACGTTAATAATGTTCGGCTGACTGCAATCTTTGCTGCGCAGGTCTTGCCTAGCAGCATCTCCTACTGCTACTTACTCTGACCCGAATGACATTGATCTCCACAGCCATGAGGAGCCCATTCAAGATCACCATCATGCCTGTGATGCAGAAACGCAGGTCGGACATGCCCCATCCCAACTGCCAGTATTTGACCAGTTTTATGGTTTTTGTTATAAAAGCCATTACCCAATACAGGAATAAAGCTGCAAAAACAGAAGAAAAAAGCAAAAGATGCACTCTTTCCCTGATATTCTTTAAAACGTCACTAATATTTCAATATAAATACAATGCTTTTTAGTAATGAAGGCAAATCAAATATTCTGTGCATAAATGTACTGAAACATAAACAAAACATATGGCTTAGCATGCTGCTCGAGGTTTGAGCTAAATGTAATGAGATGGGATAAGAGATAAGGGTGAAGTTTAAAAGTTTTGCATGTGAATTTCCAGTTTTTTCAAGGGCCATCTATTGAAGGGGCTGTTCTCTCTCCAACGGATGCTTTTGATGCCTCTGTCATGAGTTAGTTGCTTTAAATGCATGGAGTAATTTCTGGCCTCACTCTTCAGTAGCAGCAGCGTGTGTCTGTTTTAAGGCCAGGACCATGCAGTGCTGAGCACTACAGCTCTATAGCTGTGTACGTATAAGTCAGCTGATGTAATGCTCCTCACTTTGTTCCTTCTACTCAAGACCATGTTTGGTTTACAGCACCTTTTTGCACTTCTGTATGAATTCTAGATAATTCTGTGAGGAATGCCACTACTATTTTGATGAGTACTTCAAAGACTCAATTCATCACACTGGGTATTATGGACATTGCAGTGGTATGACTTGTTCCAATCCATGAAGGCATGCAAATAACTTTCAAATGTCGAATGCCTCCACTCGGGTCCTATGTGATACCTGGGAAGTTATAAAGAGTCATGTAAAAGGTATTATCTTCACTCTTCAGAATTGATGTGAAACCTTGTAGATTCAAGTGGCTTGATCTCTGGGCTTGTTCTTTAACAGCCCCATTTATGCAAAGAACTCACAAATTGGTGTCTGCATAATTTATCCAACAGATAAGCACATTGTAATTCCCTTGAGTCTGTCGGACACTATGTCTCTGGAATTATGGTGGAATTAATGTGTCTGTGAAACAAGTTTCTGCATTATAGATAGGTATTCACATGATAAGTGACTCTTTACACCCAAATAATTGCATGACTCACGCTCATCTGCCAGCACAGAAAAGAACAATAATTCTACCAAACACATCCAGACCTGAAACAGTGGATCCAGAAAGGCAGAAATCTACAGCATCTCACCACTGCACCCCAGCAACTTACAAGCGTGCGTCAGAAGTAGACACATTACAATAAATTGGTTGACATGGATTTTGCCTACTTTGAACTTTAAATAAAAATCCATGCAAATGAATATGGGAGAAGGAAGAATACTAAAATACTAACTAACAAGACAATCCATTCTGGGCAGTACTTATCAAAGTCAGAAAGGTTAAGGGTGGTCACGACTTCCTTGATGAAAAATAATGGAACATTATTTTATGTAGCATTATTATGTAGCATATGAAGTTACATAAATCACATTTTAGCTTAAAATGCAGAAATGATCAGAATAGACTTAGTAACAATAGACCAAATGATTTGCTACCTAAAGAGATTGACTTTAAATATTAAAAACAGAGGGCTGAGAATAAGTAATAAAGAATAATTTTAAATGAAAACAATAAGCATAAGAAGCCTGGAGCATAAGAATTCTGGTATATTAGTATCAACCTAAGTAGATTGCAATATTACCAGAAATAAAAGAAATGCCTTTAATAATGATAAAGGGATTTATTTCTTCAGAATGACACAACAATCAAAACTATACACCTGCCTAATGAAGACTTAGACACATTTATTGGATGACTAAATAATTATTATGGTCATGTTTCCTGTGTTTCCCACTACCAACACCTATGGATGGTGCTTTGCTATGTGGAAAAAGAAAAACAATAGCTCCTTTGAAAAGGTTAAAAAAAAAACTTTACCATACTTACCTAAAAGTAATTTAGGGAAATTTGATGTTTCAATGTTATGATAATATACTATGGATGTCGTGGTGGCAACGAATCCCATCACAGCCGGCATGAAGAGGTGTAGATGCCTGGACTCCCGCTGTCTACAGAGAGTAGTACAGTTGTCAAGGTCTTGAATGGATGGTTCCATCAAGTGTTCATTTTGTTCCCAATTTTTTTAATTAAAGTTCACTTTTTCCCCCATTTATGTATTTGGGTCTCACTATGCAGCTCGGACTCGTAGTGATCCTCCTGTTTTCAGCCTCCCCTGCTCAGGGATTAGAGGCATGCACCACCATGTCCCATCGTGGTGGCTGGCTCAGCGAGCCCAGCACAGTTGGAGGAGGTGGCATGGCATGCAGGGCCGGGGATCAAACCTGGTCTCTGCACTTGCCAAAGCAGGTGCTTAGTCCTGCTGAGCTATAAAGCTCACTTTTAATTGTGTTTCAGACCAAGAATGCAGTTGTAGTTGGTAAGAGAACATGTAAGACTATCTTATGAGACATGATTCTGCTGAAAGAATTCCTCCTACTAAGAGCTGCAGAAAAACACACCAAGCAATATTTTAAAATGCTTACAAACCAAATAAATATATGAATACTGTTGTTTAGAGAAACAGAATGATTGCAATTTTTTTTTGTATCAGATATTGAACTCAGGGCCTTATGCTTGCAAGACAGGCACTGTGCCTCTGAGTTATATCCCTGGCATGATGTAAAGATTACAGCAAGTAAAAAAAGCCAAGTTAATCTAAACTCTAAAGTATGTGAAAATTATTTTTAGCACTTTGATAGCTTCCCTAAATTTCACAGTCTTCAGTGAGTCCTCCATTCTTATTAGCTCATTCCATGCATGTGTGTTTGCTGGTCTAGCCACTGTTAGGTTCTGGGAAGCAACAATAAACAAGATGAGATATCACCATCTATGATCATAAAGCTGAGGAGATTTGGGGGGTTCTGGTAGCAAATAGGAGCCAGATGTAGTGGCACAGAACTGTAACCCCAACTACTTAGGAGACTCAGGCAGGAGGACCTCACATTGGAGTCCAGTCTGGGTCACTTAGCAAAAACTTGCCTCAAAATATAAAAAGGGCTGAGGCTGTAGTTCCATTATATAATATCCTTAGGTTCTGTATTGGAAATATAAGTAGCAAATAGGAAATTACAATTGGGTGACGGGACCAAGACCATACAAGGTGGGAGCCAAGGACAGAGCAAGATTTGTGGAGGAAGTAGCTTGTAAACTGAGACATTAAGAATGAGGGGTATCCAGTAGAGCAAGAGAGAAAGACTGCTTCAGGCAGAAGGTCCAGGTGTGATCTAGGGTAATGTGAGCTATTCAGTATATCATAGCTCCAAGAAATGGGGACTTCATTCTAAGGGCGAGACAGACCTCCAGGCAGACGGAAGATGGAATAGGGCCGGACGTGCCTTGTACACAGTTCTTACCTGCACTCCACCTGCATCAGCAGTGCCATGGAGCAGAACACTTGACTCTTCTCAAATCACTTAAATATGTTAGCTAAGCAATGATGCAAAGAACTGGGTAACTAGTGCAAGACTGAGGGGCGAGGAAATCAGTTGAAAGAGGTGTGATGGACAGTGGGGACTAAAACACAAAATGAAATGCCCTAGTCAGGAAGACAGTGGAAAGGCATTCTTCAAAGAGGAAATAGAATGTGTAAATATATGGAACCATGAAGAAGCATTTAATGTCCCAAATGATTTAATATTCTTGGAAGAGAACATCTGAGATTAGATGTATCATGAGGGGCTGATATCTGTGGGAAGGGGCTGGAAACATCTGCAGAGAACTGCATCCCTTTCATAGCTAAGTAGTATGGCCAGATCTGTGCTTTAAGCCGTTCATTCTGAACTAAGGCACACGATGGAGCTGACAATACGTGGGTAGTGATGGGGAAAAATTAAGCGGACAAAAGAGGAGCAGCTAAGAAAGCACAGGTATAGGTCAGGCAACTCAATAAAGGACTCAATCAAGCTGTGATAGCAGTACTGTGGAGGAAATAATGTATATAGCCAAGGTCAACTGCTACAGTGGACAGGATTTCAAGAGTGTCAGTGTAGGAGGGCGAAGGTGATGGAAAGACAGAAAATAAAACAAGGGTATTTGAGTGGAAGATTGTGTAACCAGGTCAGATTTCTCTCTCTTTTTTTTTTTAAATGTGTGTGTGTGTGTGTGTGTGTGTGTGTGTGTGTGTGTGTGTGGCCGGCTCAGCCCACCAGGGGGCGGGGCTGGTTGGCATGTGGTGCTGGGGGATTGAACCGGGGTCCCTGTGCCTTGCTAAGCTTGTTCTAAGTAGGTGCTCCAGACCACTGAACCATCTCACCAGCCCCACCAGGTCAGATTTCGAGAGGATAAGCAGCCTGGAGGAAGAGGCTACTTTCAGCTAGGTTGTCTACATTGTGAAGATGTCTACTAATCATATAAAGGAAATCACCTGTGTTAGTAAAACAAAATCAAAGTTTCAACTTAAAAAGGCTTTGCTGTGCTTTCCTAACTATAGGAAGCATTTTTCAGAGGAGTATTTTAAGTAAAAAGTAGTTTAGAAACACTTTGTTTAAAAAAAGACAGAAGAGAGACATAAATAGCAGTGTCAGAGATAACAATCATGATGAGGACTAAAAGGATCTTTAGGGCGTTATATACACATATTCTTGGCTTTTCACACAAGGGAGGGAGGACGGGGAACAAAAGCATACAATTCAAGTTTGAGTTTAGCAGCCACTAAGAGATGATTTTTGAGAAGCGGGGATAAAAGGGCAAAGGGAAGAGCCACACAGCTGAAGAGCAGGAGGGAATAACACAGGCTCAAGCTTATATTATCGCCTAAATGTTTTTGCGACAGGCTTCTTGTATCACTACCCCTAACAGCAAGCTTTTGCCCTCAGCATAGTTCATAATCATTACCAGTTCAGCCAAATAATGTTTTCTGTCTCTGAATCTACGTAATGTCAAGGTTTTAGGAAATATTGCATCGATCTGCTCACATAATCACAGAAGCATATCGAAGTTTGTTAAGGAGCTGAAAAATGAAGACTATAATTTGCTCTTTAATACAATACACTAAAGGGCACTGATCAGCCTACAATTAGATAACAGCCGATTAAGCCTCTAAATGTTTTGAGTGATGGCATATGCCAGAATCTCTGGTTTGTCTTTTTATCAGAAATGAAGACACGCACATATCCGCAAAGAACTGCCACAATAAATTACAGAATAGTTGGCTCCATGACAGCTTAGAACTTTCATTCCTTGTTAATTGCAACAGAAAAACATTAACAGATGTCAGGGGCGGCTCTATGAGATAAGATAAGAAGTGATTTTTTGGAGCCTTCTTTCTAAAAACTTTAAAGGCCCTCTCACATCAGTTCTTCAGAAAATACCCTTCAGCGTGATTTCATAATCAAATTTTTCCTGCTACTTGAATGCGTTTTCTTTTACTGTATGAGAAAAATACTTTCTCTCGCTTATACCCAATTTTATGGGTATGTTTGATTATATTCTAACTACCCAACACAAATGTTTTTATAAGTAGGACAAAATTCCTTTGATAGTATTTTTGTTTTGTTTTGTTTTGCGGAACCAGGGATTGAACTCAGGCCCTTGCGCTTGCCAGGGAAGCACTTATTCTTCTGGGCTATCTCCCCAGCCCTGTTTCAACAAATTCTGATTTTAAAGTAATTTCATGCTTTGCTCATTTTCAGGCTTTAGTATCTGCCACATCTATCTTTGCTTCTTTGCAAACTAAACTGAAACTTAGGAGAACTGATTTACATATAAATATGAGTTGTACATCAACATAGACACACTTGCCATCTGTACCTTTTTTTTTTTTTTTTTTTTGTATTTTAGGACAGCGTCTACAGGGTCTCACTACATAGATCGGACTCCTAGTGATTCCCCCGTGTTCAGCCTCCCAAGAGCTGGGATTACAGGCGTGTGCCACCACGCCCAGTCTCCATCACCATCACAGCGTGCCCCGGGGGTGGGGCTGGCACTGCAGGCCAGGATCAAATGCAGGCGCTTTAATCCGCTGAGCTATTTGGCTGAGCCTTTGCCATTTTTAAACTAAAATCAAAATGCTCTAAGTACAGAACCTGCAAGGGTGAACTGGATGAGGGAACAGAGGAATATATAGTAGCTGAGTGGATATAAGCCATATCGGTATGAACTTGTTTTATCAGAGAAATTATATGGGAACACACAATAAACATAATTATCATATAAAATGAGTGACACTTAATCTTTTTTTTTTAATTTGTGTGTGTGTGTGTGTGTGTGTGTGGCTAGCTCAGCCCACCAGGGGGCGGGGCTGGCAGGCATGTGGTGCTGGGGGATTGAACCATGGTCCCTGTGCTTTGCTAAGCTTGTTCTAAGTAGGTGCTTTAGACCACTGAGCCATCTCACCAGCCCCAACACTGTTATTCTTAATCAGCTATTCCTCAACAGTTAAGCCTCAATTGGCATACTCTTAGCTTCTATCCATATAAATATACCCACTCCTGTACAGTAGAGATATTACATAGACCAAATTACTTACGAATCTGAGACAATTCCTTCTGCTATTTCACAAACATGCACAAATAGGAGGGCAAAGGTAAGAATCCATCTCAGGTTATGTCCAGGAAAATGAAGCCAGGTATTGTGATGAATTTGCACTTTTGAGCTTTGGCTTCCCCACCCTGGGGAGGGAAATGAGAAAAAAAAATGTAAGAAACACATTAAACAAAGGGATCAATTTTGGGAGGCTGGTGAGATAGCTCAGCAGACTAAAGCACCTGCTTAGGCAAGCACAGAGAAAGGTTCAATCCCCAGCACCCACATGCCATGCCAGCCCTGCCCCCAGGGAAGGCTGAGCCCAACAGAGTCCAGGCATGGGGGTGCATGCCTATAATCCCAGCGCTGGGGAGGCTGAAAACAAGAGAATCACTATGAGTCTGTCCGAGATGCATAGTGAGATCCTGCAACAACCAAATACATTTAAAAGAAAAAAGGATCAATTTTAAACATGGATATGATTTATAGTATTATAAATTTAAAGCAGGGTCCTGAAACCTGAGTGATTTTAGGATGGTAGTAGAGAGTCTATTCTATTTGCAATATGCTAAAAAGTAACAGTTTCAATTAGCTTTTATATGACTGCCTGGGCCAGCACATTGGCATTTGTTGCATCATTCAGCAGTGAGGACAGGGCTCTATCACACATTAGTCAGAAGCTCCTAGTGACAGCTTTCTGATTCATTCAAGAGAAAACAAATTAATAGTTATAATAACAAAAGAAATTTGATGTATAATTTTGGAGATGTGGGATCTGTAGGAGGACTAATAACATACAGTCTTGGGTGATGAAATACAGGCCTCATCAGGCGGGTCAATCTGAATTCCATTCATATCTTATAAGAAAAATAATTACCAGTGACTGGCTAGCACTATTCGACACGTATACTGGCTCTTTCTCAAAGAAAGCTAATGCTTTATTTATTAAAGGTCTTTTAAGCAAATTCAACAATATAGTTTTGTCCTTAACTCTAAAAAAATTTATGATTGCATTTTAGTAAAAGTTTGATGGTTTATTCCCAAAAGTGTAGGTAGAATAACACCACTTCATTTGTGGTATACTAGGAAGGAATCCCTCTTTTATCTTTTTTGTTGGTTTGTTTGTTTTGCATTTTATCATGCTAGAAAAATCCTACAGGCTTCAAGAATGAATGATGGAGATTTGTGCTTCAAATATTGCAGGAAAGAGTTCCAGTGTAGGCAAGGGGGATTCCTGAACATTCTATTTTTGTGTAATTTTAGTACAGGGTCTACAGGATCTACAGGTTCTCACTACACAGATTGGATTTGTAGTGACTATCCTGTTTTCAGCCTCCCAAGCACTGGGATTACAGGCATGCAACACCACGCCCAGTCTCAAACGCCCTTTCAGGGGACCCCGGGGTTGGGGCCAGTATGCAAGACTGGGAATCAAACCCCAGCCACTGCACTCTGCCTAAGCAGGCGCTTTAATCCACTGAGCTATCTGGCCAGCCCTTTCGACATTCTTTGAAAAGAAAAGTGATTCCTGTCTTAGCTGTTTCCACATGTACTTAATCATTGTAAGGTTAGTTAATATATTCTGCTAGAATTTATGCCGTAAACCCCTGTAGGCAAGTTCTGTGGGTTTTTTGTTTTGTTTTGTTTTTTGCAATACTGTTGGTTTCCTACTACCTGATACTTCTTTGAGATTTATGTATAACTCCTGCAACTCAAGTAGCCCATACCTTAAATGACTGCATCTTTTGGTATGTTCCATGGCCAATGTTCACTCCAATTGCTCTCTATTCAAATATTTTCATTGCCAGCCTCTGTGTTGGAATAAAAAGAATGCCACAGTCCTGGCTCTCGAGGAGTTAATAAAATATTTGAAAGTGAATTGTTAATTGTAGAATTCCCATCAATGTGAATAAAATCCTCATTTTCACCTTTGGGTTTTATAAAATAATTTCTTCATGCCTTATAGATGCTACTATATAAATAATGACTAGTGTTTTCACCAGCTGGCACTGTGGTCCCAATGTATGTATTGCCTACATATTTGTTCAGCATAAATAACAATGTACCAAGAGTTATGCTGACCTCCGGGTATGCCATATAACAAAAACCCTTTGGTCTGTGTTAGAATATCAAGCACACTACCCTCTCAATTGGTTGTTAAGTGATTGTTCAGTGACAGCAGTGTATTTAAAGAAAGTTAGTCCAATAACACTTCTGCTTTTTGTCATGAGCAAAATCAGTCACGGGAACATTGAACACAAAATAATTCAAAATAGCGGTTACTTCTTGTGACAAGGTAAGAACAGGAGATGTGGGAAGAAATCAGAACCAGAAAATATTACACAGAGAAGCTCCTTTTATTCTATTATATTCCTTCAGATGAGTGGCGGTAGGTTCAGTGGGGTGTTTATTATGGTTCATTTGAATCATTTTTCTCTAGCAAAAATGTTTCACTACTTTTAAAAAGTTAAAAAGTCTGTTTTGATTGTTTGAAATTCCACAAATTATGCTTAATTACCCTAAATAATTAGATTGTGTGCATCTGTAAATGGCTAAATAATGGTAGAAACTGTTTCTAATTCCTTTCCAAATGGTTTTCACATGTATCCTTCCTACCTAACACACAACGCATCACTCCTGCTTTCACTTTTCACTTGGGGTTCTATTCCCAGACAGAATGTCACCCCATTCAGTCCTTCTCACCAGCCTCAAGAAGAGTTAGCTGCTTCTTTGGATTGATGCCTAGGATAATCGGTGGCTGCACCTGAGAATGAGCTGACAGTAGGGTAGACCTGTTTCTCTTGACAGAGCTGCTTCTCTAGACTACCCTCAGACAAGGACGGGACTTGGTTTACCCAGTTTCCATTCCTTTCTCCTAGCATGAGGTAAGTGTGCAATGAACTCTGTAGCTCTATCTCATAGAACTACTCCCTTCTCTCTTAAAAAAAAAACCAAACTACCACTGCTCAGCCTAAGAAAGTTCATGTGCTAAAAATATATCATTGAAATGGGGCGCACAAAATACATGTTCACGCTTTTCTCATTGACATACACATTAGCTTTTATGCTGGAGAAACTAGTGCAGTATTATTCCAAATTTCAGCCATTAACAAGATATAGAATAGTGAAGTAATACAGTGTGTTAAATTACTTACCAATAAACAATATTGGGAAAGTGATAAACAAGAGGAAGACATGAGGGACCAAGTTGAGGGCATCTACAAAGCAGGGGTTTTGTAATACACCGTTGTAGATATTATATGAAGTGATGTTGTTGCCACAAAATGAGAGGCTCATTTTTTCTTCTCTGATTTATTCTAAGAGAGAAAAAGGGAAAAAATGGTTCTTACTTTTACATACTGTTTCATAAAATTATGGCTTTAAATGGTGAATTATGCCGTAAAACTAATCCTTTCTCCTTTATAGTTAAGAAAAAAAAAACTATGCCACCCTAACTTAAAGGTTTCTTATAAAGACCTTATTCCTTCTAGAAGGTCCCCTTTTATGTAGCCTTTACAAAAACACATATTTTAATTCACAAATTATATTACAGTATATACTGAAGTAGCCTCTCAACCTGACTAAAACGATATCAAAGATTGATGTCAAACAAATGGCGACATATCAAAGAGATATCTGAACAAAAATGGTGACATTCCAGAAAAGAAAGTGTAATAACAAAGCCAATGACTGACAGGTCAAAACAGTACGATATAACACCACTATTCATTGTCCTTCATTGAAAATAATGCAACTAAACAACTTTAGCTGAATAAAACCTACTGAAAAAATTGCAGAAATAGCAAGTTCTAGAAATTTCTAGAAAGAGAGACCAATCCAGCTGTAAATCAGCTTTTCTCTGAGGAATATTAACCACTAGTGCTTCTGACAAATTAAGAGAAACTCAAGTGCCAAATTAATTAACCCACTATGGTCTCAGCATCAGAAATACTTTTAAATACAAGGCATTCCGCTGCCTTTAGAAAACAAAGGATGACTTGAAGTTGGAAATCTGTGTTCCATTAGAGGAGAAGTAGATAGGGTTAGGACAGCAAATGAAGGATAACAGCACACGGGACTTGTTGTAGGTCATTCTCAGGACCTTGGCTCTAAACAGACTGAAGTCACTGGAGTGGGGTGGCATCTGTGAGCCCACGAATGATATGCTTTTATTCAGATGGACCCCCTTCCTGTCTGTGTTCAAAGAGATGATAGAAGATCATGGGTCCATCCTATCAAACACTGCTGTGAGATTCCAGCAAATTTCAGCACTTTGACAACCTCTTTTATAATCCTTACTACCCATCTAGCAGCTATAAAATTGTGGGCACTTTGAATCTATTTTCTTACATCTTCAGAACAGCCTTGGAAGGACGGTAGTTACTGCAGCTTGGAGGAGAGGATACTGAGGTTCATATAACAGATTCAGGAACTTGCCAGCCAGCATAGAATCCAGGATCCACACCCACATGCCTGATGTATAAATTATGTTCTTTCCACTACATCATGCAACTCCAGCTTGATATTTTTTAAGAAATGATCTTATCTGTTCTTATTAAAACAAGTAGCAGTTTAAGATTTGAATGTCACTGGCCTTTTCTTTCTCCATATTTATAGCACACTGGATTCTGAACTAGATTTTTAACAGCTGGCTAAAATTTTCTTTACTAATATAATACCTTTCTTTCTTTCTTTTTTTCTTTCATTTCATTGATAATTGATTTGTCAATGACCATGAGCAGTACATTTCTTAGGAAAAAAACAAGATATATTACACAGAAAACAGTGGTAAAAATAGATGATTGGGGAAGTCAAAATGCAATCAAAATTCCTGTAAAGCAGTACAGAAGTACACTAACTAAAAGTCACTGCTTTTACAACCTAAAATGCTTTTACATAATTGCACAGACACATTATTTTTGACAAACCTTTTTTAAATACATTATTGATACAGTCTGCAGTTGAGGCATCTTCTGATCTTTAAAGAAGTTATATTTTTAAAAAAACTCAAGATGCAGTTATTTGTGCAGTAAATCACTGCCAACTATTAAGCTTCTAAGTGGAGTTAAAAGATTTAAAGGCACTTGAGATTTTTAAATAACGGGAAAATGTAAGCTGTTAATTCCTATGTGCATGTTTGGTCCAGGTATTTCTGGTAAAGGTAGAAAACATCAGAAACTAAAAAGTAACCTCTAGTAATTAAATTTTAACACTAGTTCAAATGATAAAAGGAAATGTAAGCCCACACTTGAGAGAGATTTGAAATAACTTCCTTTGCCATAATCTCTAACTCCAAATCCCCCCTTCCCTGGTGCCAGTTTTTGACTGCCTCTTACTACAGCTTTTGTTGTTGTTGTTGTTGTTTTCATCCCTCCACACTCCCCTTGGCTCTTCACCTCCTTATCCAGAGTCCTCCATGCCTGGAGCACATTCTAACAGTCCACCCACATGCAGCTCAACATGGACAAAAACAGAGTCAACTGATAGCAGGTCACATTGGTAGCCGTCAAAGACATTGCATTCAACTAGGGTTTCTAATTTAAATTTCACAGGGTAGGAATCCTTCAGGAAGGCAAAAACCACTGCTGTTTCGGGTGGGATTCTGTCCAGGACTGCCCCTGCTGAACCCATCTAAACCCACAGGCCCCAAGCATTAGGGAGGGAGAAGAAAGAGGTGTCAGGGAAACACAGCATTTCACCCCCACAAGCATGATGGTCAAGTGTACAGGACAAAGGATAGGGTCAGAGAACTGGATGGGATAAATTCTAAAGAAAAATATTGAAAGTGAAACTTGGATGAAAGATGTGGTGTGTTGAATAGAAAATGTAAAAAATATATATCTTGATGATTCAACTTAGGAGTTAAAGGCAAGCATTGTAACATTGGTTACCATTGATCCCTTGAAACCCATTCTATGACATTCCATATCCCCTAGGACTTAAAACTTTGCATTTAGTTCATGAATATAACAATTGACCCATCAGCTCTGTTAGTTCTAAGAGAACAGTTATCTGATTTAATTCTAAAAACTGCTAAAAGTATTCAAGCATATCAGGTACACCATTTATTTTTTGCCAGACCCATCCGTGGAAACTAGACTCTAAGTAGAAGCTAACACCTTTTCCTGTTCACCTAACACAAACACGTCAGCAGTGACAGAACAGTAATTCCAGATAACTACAAATGCTAGAAGCACCTGAAAAACAAAAAGGCATATTAAACTCCATAGGAACGTCTGGGTTCTTACACGTCAAACAATTCATTTTTTTAGTTCTTCAGAAATTAACCAAATTATGGGTGAAACATGACGTAAAAGAATGTTAGAGATTTTCAAGGTAAAGATCAAATAAATGCTGCAGTAAATTCTTTGAAATTATGCCTTGGATGTTTCCTAAAACAAGAACCAAATGTTTATCTACCTAGCTCTCTAGTTATCTGGGCATCTATCTGCCTACCTCGCTCTGGCAAACAAAGATCGAATTCGCTAGCAAAAAGGACCGCTGACTTTTGATTTACTGCCGGGTCTGCATCCACCCTTTTATTCTTCCAGGGTCGAACCGCTCTCCCGCATATCACAAGAAACATTAGAACCACTGGGCAGAAAAGATTTCTTAGACGACACAATGACAATCACACCAATAAAGCAAACATCAGCCAATAAATACCTTGGGCTTGGCGATGCTTCAAACCCCTGCGGGCACACTCCTCCTACCTTCGAAACACCGCGTCTCTACTCTGTCTTAAGATGTAACTTTCAAGCCAGGACACATAACTCCTAAAAAGCAAAGAGCAACAAACAGTAAGCAGGCAGACAGCTGCTTCGTGAGCAACACAGGAAATGTCTCAGAGGAAAAGAAAATTAGTAACACCTTTTCCCGTTTCCCGTTAGTTTAAGCAGGAGCCGGCAGAGAAAGTTTTTCGCAAGCAAAGCTGGAAACCTGATCCCAGCCCCCCTCTCTTCTCCAGCGGGGCCCTTGGGCTCCGTCCTAGAGGGGCCGAGTAGGAGCGCGCGGGCGCCCTAAGGCTCCCGAAATATTAGATCCAAACCAACAGTTCGCTGTTTTTCTTATTTTTTTTCTTTTTAATGATAGTTATGCAAAAGTCACGGACTCACTCACTCGCTGGGATAAGAGTTTTCTCCCCCTAGGCGAAGCACGCCGAGTGCGGCCGGAGCGGATTATTTTTAGGCTGGTGGAAGATCAGCTGCTGCCTCCTATCGAGTTTCTAAATCGCACAAACTGCTCGGGGCCCGGCCCGGCCGGGGCGGACACCGCCGGGACTACGAGGCAGGAATCTGGGCAGAAGCCGGGCCGGACCGGGCCGGGACCCGAGCCCCCCACCCCCACCCCCCTCGGGCGGGGGGCGCACTGGGCCCGCGGCGGGGGCACCTCGCCCACCCGAGCCACCTGCGTGCCTGCTCGGCTTCGGAGGCCGAGCGAGTGCGGTGCGCTCCGCGGAGCCCTGGAGCGCGCGGGGTGCCGCCGCCTTCCCGGACCCCGACCCCAGCGCTGCGGGCGGGTTTGGGGGTCCAACCTCTGGCGCCGCGGAGCCGGGCGTGCTGGGCGCATTCTCAGGAGCCCGCTGGCGGCCGGCCGGGGCGCGAGAGTTTCCCGTGACCGAGCCAGCCCGGTGGCCCCTCCTGAGCAGGCAGGCGCCCTGCTCCCCACGCTTGCCTCGAGCTCCCCGCAAATCAGTTTGGTGTCCAGGACCGCAGAGGCTGCGGCCTCCCACGCCCTTTTCTCTTGCTGCCAACCCCGGACGTGAGTAGCTCAGAGATAACCTGTTTCAGGGACCGTCACTTCGCAACAACAGCCCCCCGGACGAGCGCCCGACCCCATCTCCTTTCTTCAGCTGCCTTAGCGATCTGATAAAGAGCGGCCGCAGCGGGATGTGGCCCTGAGGTTCCCCGCTGCCCTCGGGGTCACTGGACAGGGACTCGGACATGGAAGGCCCAAGTACTGCACGCGGGCTGCTTGCTGCGACTCTAGCACAGGGACAACGAGCACAGGTCAAGCACCGGGTCCCGCCTGTACTCCCAGCACTCAGGGAGGCTGAGGCAGGAGGGTCCCAATTTCAGGCCAGCTTGGGTAATTTACTGATTTAGCGAGGAGGGGGTTAGAGGGTCTGGGATGGTAGCTCAGTGACTAGAGGTGGGGGAAGAGTCTCAGCACCTTGGATGAACTCCCAGAAGAGCCATGAACTAATCAGGAGGAGCAGAGCCACCAGCAGTTGCAGAGAAGGTTCTGGAAATTAGAGATGCAGACAATCCTGAAACACAAGATTCGAGTGTGACTATGCAAAGGAAGTTGAAATTTTTTTAAACATCTCACCATTGTTGAGGTTATTTGTAATAAGAAGAAGGTACAGTGCGCTTATCGTACAAACGTCGGGACATAGGAACATAAGGGAAAACAATGCGCCACTCCCACCCCAAACCCATAAACCTACTGAAAACATCGCGTTACATTTCAACAAACACAGACACTGTAATACAGTAACTAAGAAGCAGGTGGGTGAGGGGCTAGGCAGCCAGATCTCAGAACCTCAGGACTCTGGACGATGGGTGACTCAGTTGCCTCTTTTCTTCAAAGGGACCAGGAGAGGTACTTGTGTCATGGGTTGGCTGGAGGACAGAAGAGACAGTTCTTGCCCTTCCAATAAGCATGAACGAATATGTTGTCACTTGGAATTTATTCTTTGCATTTTGTTAGTAAAGTTTGTGTCCTCCCAATATCTTTTAAACTAATTCTTTTCCAGGGGTATTTAAAAATCTCTTTAAACACGGCTGTGTACTATTCCATCCGGTGGTCATCTCACCATTTAAAATCCATTTCCTATTGTTGGGCATGGGGTTCCAAATTTCTACCAATATTTGTCATCTTATGATGAACATTTTTGTCACGATAAATTTTGAAATTAAAGAATTTTAATTCTTTCTAATGGGCGATCTATTTAAGATACAATTTCATAAAAGTAAAAAAGTGGCATAAGGTATAGATATACAATGCCAAATCATTTTTATAAACTGTTCAACTAAATTCAAAACAATATATTAATTTCTTCCAACTGTGAGATTACATACTGTACTTGCTATCTGAACCCACATTGTGTTTTCTAAGTAAAAAAATATAACTTTACAAATAAGCAATTCTTTATTAATAATAAACCATTTTTGAAATATTCATCAATCTTTGTGTCCCCTCAATTAGGAAGTTTGTTCATATATCTGCCTATCTAATTGCACTTCATGATGTTTCTAATCTTTTTCTAAAAACGTTTTAAGTCGTTCCTGGCTTTGTTTATCGACCCTGAGATTTGGAATCAGCTGAAAAATAGGCTCATTGCATATATGTGAATTCTTAACAAACAGAGCATTCCCCTGGTAGAGAATACTTCATTACAGAATCTAGTCAGTACATTTGTGTGTGAGAAAGACAAGGTTGGATGTGAACTCACTACACAGCCCAAGCTATTCTTGAATTCATGATAATCCTCCTTCCTTAGCCTCTTAACTGCTGGGATTAAAGGCATGCACCACTATACCTAGCTGTATTCTCTTTTTAAAAAAAATGATTAAGTTTATTGGTACATTTTAGGTGTACATAATGATCATCATGGGAAATTTGCACCTGTAATGGTACAAATCTTGTACCGTTAATGGTACAAATCTTGATTGTTCTTTTTTTTTTTTCCCTATTCCCTTCCTCACCCTTTAATTCCTCTTCCTCTTCTTTTGTACATAAGTTGTTTCTATTTTTCCTTCTTGTGTCCCCTCCCCCAGTGCACCCCATTCTCCTTCCCATTTGAATATTTTCTCCCTATTTCACAATAGTTATTGTTACAGTTTGTGTCTAGTTGACCCCCGAAAGCCTAATGCAGTCATGGGGCAGACTTCTAGAGTTTGTGATTAACTCATGATCCACTGGGATTATGGGTGTGAGTGCTGCTGGGATTATATGTGTGAGTACTACACCCAGCCTGGGGCAGATAGCCTGGATGCAACTTAAGGGAAACAGACTTGCTCTCTGTGGCCATTGTTGTTGCTACTTCTCCGTTTTGCTCTGGCTCTTTGCTGCCCCATGAAAGATTGCTCTCTGCCATGTGCCTCTCTGCCTTGGAGCCAGCTGAGTATGGACTGAAACATTCATTAACTGTAAGTTAAATAAATCTTTCAAAAAAAAATAAAAAATAAATAAATAAATCTTTCCTTCCTTCAGTTTGGGTGTTGGGTATTTGACCCAGCAAGAGAAGACAACCAAGACAGCTATTATACATTCAGGTTCTTATTTACATTTTCAGTTTCTCACATGGAGCAAAACAATGTGATATTTACATGTGCGTCTAATTTATTTCACTTCAGAGTGTCATCTCAAGCTGAATTCATTTAACTAGAAATGTCCGAGTTTATGCTTCTTTATGGCTGGGTAGTACTCTATTGTATAAAGCCCCACATCTTTATGCATTCGTCAGCTGGTGAGCATTTGGGCTGTCGTCAAGACTGAACTATTACAAACTGTGCTGGGTGCACATATATCACTGAGGCATGACACTTTTAATTCCTCCTGGGAGATTTCAAGAAGGAAAAAATAGGTGGGTCAAATGGCATCTTCAGTCCTACTTTTGTGAGGAATCTTCATATTGATTTCCACAGTGGCTGTACCGGTATGAACTCCCACCAACAGTGGAGGAGGGTTTTTTTTTCCCTACAACCCCTCCCGCATTTATTATTGGTTAATTTCTTGAAAATAGCCGTTCTTTCTAAAGTGAAATTATTTTTTAATAAGACAGGTATATTAATTCTGCTTCGTGTACATATATATATAATAAATATTTTTGCCAATTTATCATTTGAAAAAATGATAGTGATGCCTTTCAAAAATAAAACATAGTTTATATGCATTCTGTAAAGATTTACTACAGTATGCACACATTCAGTTCGTCTACACAGAGGAAAGTAACAAAATTACTTACACAAATTGTTTTACAAACATGGCAGTGAGTTCCAAAGCTCTAGTTGGTAAACAATAATCTCTACTTCCATTTGTCAAGGGCTTTTTAAAAATTTGATTCTGGAATTTATCTTGGCTTATGCAATGGGATCAGAATTTAATTCACTATTTTATTCATTACTCCAGTACTACTGACTGAGAAATTTATCTATTCTTCTTGTGATGTATAACAGCAAGTTTGGCATATACATACAAGTATTTCATAATAATATCTATTTCTAAATTTCTTATTCCCTTTAACATTTCTCCTGGTTATATTCTTATGATTATTTTTTCAATATTTTTACTTTGCTACTATGATTAAACTGATTTGATTATTATACCTTTAAAGCATATTGGCATGTTTAATCCTGGTAGTACCTATCCCCTCTTTCCTCTTTTCAAAATTTGTTACTTTTTTAATTGGAATTTTATTGAATTTAAGAAGTAATTTATTTAAAAGTCATATATTAAGTGTTATCTTAGGGTTGGCCGAATAGCTCAGTGTTTTAAGCCAGGGGTTCAATCCCTGGGCCTGCCATGCTGGCCCCACCTCCTGGGCACACTGAGACATTGAGACTGGGTGTGGTGGTGCATGCCTATAATCCCAGCTCTTGGGAGGCTGTGAACAGGCAGATCCCTACAAGTCTCATCTAGTAGTGAGATCCTGAACACCCTGTAGACCTTTCCCCCCCAAAAAAATTGTTACCTTTTTATCCAGTAATGTGGTTTTTCACTTATATCTTTTTATCTCAGTATATATGTTTTTATTTCTTAAAAAAAATTGGTCATACAAATTTCGTATCTTATACTGTCAATAATATACTATTTGTTAATATTTTCTACAAATTATGTATTTATACTACATTCAAGCACTTTACTGAACTTTCTCAATAAGCCTTGTTATCTTAACTCCCCCACAAAATTGAATACTTTTCCTGTTAAAATTGATATATTTCTTTTTCAAATGATATATTTCCTTTTCAAGTACTTACAACTTATTTATATTTTAGCTCTAATTTTGTCAACTCTAAATTCAAGAACACTGTTAAATAATACAAAATATAAGATATCCTCACTTGTGACAGAAATGTATACAATATATTAAAGTACACTTTAGGTTTACTTTGTATAAAATAAATAATTCATCATATGTGTGAAATTGAAGTACTGATATAACCATGACTGCCCCCCAAAAAATAGAGTATTTCTATCTCCCCAGTACTTTTCCTGTGCCTCTCACTGTCACTCTAATAATGCCTACCTAGAGTGACTCCTGAGCTTAGATCTACTCCAAGAAATGAGGTCATGAATGTCATATAAGTAGTTATATGGGCCAGCCAGATAGCTCAGCAGAGGGCACATGACACTGGGCATGGTGGCGCATACCTGTAATCCCAGCACTTGAGAGGCTGAAAACAGGAGCCTCACTATGAGTCCAATCTGTGTAGTGAGACCCTGTAGAACCTGTGCTACATAAATAAATAAAAAGAAAAAAGAAAGAAAAAAGAAGTAGAGTTATATACTATAGACTTTCTGTGCCTAGCTTTTTTAGTTAAGCATAACATTTTTTTGCATTCATTCATGTTGTTCCATAAAACAGTAATTTATTCATTATCTCAATGCAAAGAATTTCAGTATAGGAGCATAGCACAATTTTTATCTATGTACCTGCCTATATACACTTGAGTTGTTTCCATTTGGGGGCCGCCATTAATAAAACTTCAGTGAACCCTCTTCTTAGGTTAATACCAAGCAGTCATTTTCCTGAGTCTTATAATGTTTATACATAGAAATTCCAAAATGATGTCCAAAACAACTGCATAATTTCAGTTGCTCCAGTCTTGCCAAAATTCAACACCATCATGTTTTATTTCTTTAATCATATTGCATGCAGGTACATACTGGTTCTTGACTGTGGCTTTAATTTGGATCTCCCTTATGAATAATCGTTTTATTTTATTATTTTTTATAAGAAGAATATATTTATTGAGGGAAAGAAAGCTCCTGTCCAAGAGAAAGACAGGAGGGGTGCCCGAGCGAGGTGTTTCCACTGAATAATCATTTAAACAAATGATTTCACAATCTTGCCCATGATTAATATATCTTCTTACTGCAGTCAGGGTCTTAAGATGGCTCTCAGGACCGTTGCTCCTGGTTATATTCCCGCAATAACATTATTCTCAGGCAAAGGGGATACTGCAGATGTAAACAGAGTTATTGGTTAA
>NW_004524640.1:2036684-2037904 GCF_000260255.1 Octodon degus
AGGGGCTGGGAGAGGGTCCGGCCCACCCTACGCCTGGGCTGGGACTGGTCCCGCCGGCACAGGGTAACAGGAAGCTCTCCGCACACTCACCGGACCTGGGCTAGGACTGGGTCTGGGGTGAGGTTTATTTTGACTCAGAGTTTTGGAGGTTTGTGTCCAGACCAGTGGACCCTGTCACTTAGGACTTGTGGAGATGCTACTGTACCTTGTTGTGGAAGAAGATGGCAGAGGGAAGTCACTCACCTCGTGGCATCTAGGTGCCAGATATAGACATATAGGGAGAGAGGCCAGTGTCCTCTAACCTCCTTTGAGGTCATGCCTCCTATCACCTAACACCGTCCAGTAGACAGGTGCACCTTCTTAAGTTTTCCACTGCTTTCCTGTGATGCTGTAGGCTGAGACCAAGCTTTCACATGTAGGCTTTTGTGGGACACATGAGGTGCAAGCCATAGCCTGGAGAGCAGAAACCGTGTAGCCATTTTGGAAACCAGTGTGTAGACTCTTTACAAAATTAAAAATTGAATTATAATAGGATCCAGCAATCCCACTTCAGAGTGTATGCATAAAGGAAACAAAACCTGTGTCTCAAAGCGATGTCTGTGCTATGTTTTTTTTTTTAAATTTATTTTTCTGTGTGTGTGTGTGTGTGTGTGTGTGTGTGTGTGTCCAGCTCAGCCCACCAGGGGGTGGGGCTGGCTGGCATGTGGTGCTGGGGGATTGAACCGCGGTCCCTGTGCTTTGCTAAGCTTGTTCCAAGTAGGTGCTTTAGACCACAGAGCCATCTCACCAGCCCCTGTGCTGCTACGTTTATTGTAGCATTATTCACAATGTCTATGATGTACAATCAACTCATGCATCCATTAATGGATGAATAAACAAAAAATAATGGATGGATAGATAAATAAAATAAAATGTGTTTCCACAATAAAAAGAAGAAAACCATCATACCTCATTGTAAATGTGTTAAATTATCATACTCGGACCCTGTAAATATGTGTAACTGTAGAATAAGAACTTGCCTGCCAAGTGCAAGGGCCTGAGTTCAACCCCCAGTTTTGCAAAACAAAACAAAAAAGAAGGAGGAGGAGAACGAGGAGGAGGAGGAGGAGGAGGAGGAGGAGGAGAGGAAGAAGAAAAAGAAGAAGACGAAGAAGAAGAAGAAGAAGAAGAAGAAGAAGAAGAAGAAGAAGAAGAAGAAGAAGAAGAAGAAGAAGAAGAAG
>NW_004524640.1:2038099-2038847 GCF_000260255.1 Octodon degus
AACAACATGAATGAAATTGGATGGCTTATGGTAAGGACAGCTAGCCAAACAGAGAGGATAAATACTTGATGGTGTCTCATAAAAGTGGAATGTTAAAAAGAAAGAAAGAAAGAAAGTCCAGGGGAAAACTACCCTCTCGAGCCCCCCTCCTGTCTCTCTCTCAGACAGGAGTTTTCTTTCTTTCAATAAATATATTCTGCTCATAAAAAAATAAATAAAAATACAGTCAAACACAGAGAACTGAATGTACAAAGGTATTTGCCAAGAGCAGGCAAGTGGAAGAAATGGAGAGACAGTGCTCAAAGGCCACAAGCTTTCAGTTATAAGATGAATTAGTTTTTGAGGATCTGGATTGCAGTACAGTGGCTACAAATAATAATCCTTTATTACATTCTTGGGATTTACTAAATGCATAGATCTTAAGAATTCATACTTTTTAGGGAAGTAGCTATACAAGGTGCTAGATATGTTAAGTAACTCAATAGTGGTAATCATTTCGCAATGGATATATAGTTTCATAATGTACACTTTAAATATATATGATTTCATTATATCTCAATAAAACTCCAAAAATAAACTCCACAGATTATTCTTAAATTGATAGGAGGGCTAATTAAATCACATGGGCTCTCTGAAGCAGAGATTGTTTTCAGATTGGAGGTAGAGGACAGAATCAGACAGGTCTGGAGAATGAAGAGGATTTGATGTGAGGGAGGCTCTTTGTTGCTCAGATGAAGGTCAAGAAGGG
>NW_004524640.1:2041818-2043224 GCF_000260255.1 Octodon degus
AAAAAAAAAAACCAACTTGATGTTATCTAGGAAAGAGAATACTAAGAGGAAAATTTATTGTGAGAAATGTTTGCATTAAAATCATTACAAATAAAGAACACTAAGCATTGGGAAGTTAGAGAAAGGAAAATACACTCAGATGTATTTCGGTAGTTAACAAAAAAAATCATGATAAATATCAGAACAAAAATAAAAGAAGACTAGAAAAAATAGAACAGATCAATAAAACTAGAGCTTATTTTTTAAGAAGGTAAACAAAATGGACAAATTGGTAGCTAAACTTAGAAAAAGAAAAGAGATGACTCAAAATCAGAAATGAAAGAAGAGACAATTACAGTTGATGGCAAAGAAATTCTAAGAGTTGTAAGAGGCTACTTTGAATAATTATATTTAGTTTACATAACCTGAAAGAAACAAATTCCTAAAAATATATAATTTCCCGACTAAATTGAGAAGTAATAGCCTACAGAAAGGTGTGACTACCAGAAAAATGCAATTGGTGATCAAATTCTCTTAACAACAATAATTCCAGAATCAGATGGTTTCAAGAAGGAATTCTATTAAACACCTATGAAAAATAATACTAATTCTTCTCAAACACACCTTTGAAAATTGAAGAGGAGAGAACATGATTCAATTAATTCTAGGAGACCAAATTTAACCTGATATGAAATTCAAAGTAGGACACAGTAAAAAAAAAATTATAGGCAAAAATCCCCAAATAAACAAGGACACAATCATTCTCATCAAAGTACTAGCCAACCTAGTATAGCCTCAAAATAAAAGATACAGTTGCCATCATCAAGTGAAATTTATTCCCTAGACACAAGGATAGCTCACCACATGGAAAATTAGCAAATATGAGACATCACATTGACAGAACCAAAGATAAAATCTCTATGATCGTTTCAATAGATGTAGAAAAAGCAACTTATAAAACACAACATCATTTCTTAATGAAAGCTCTCTGCACCACAAGTATAAAAGATTGCACTTCAACATAAAAAAGCACTTACCACACATCAGGTGCTGATATTACAATCAACAGTGAAACACTAAGCATTTTCCCTCTTTAGGTTTGGAACTAGACAAGACTCCCACTCTTGCCAGTTCTACTTCAAAAAGTACTACACGTCCTAGCCAGTACAATGAGGCAAGAAAAAGAAAAAACTACAAATCATACAGGAATAAGTAAAATTTTATCTCTTTGCAAATGACATGACTGTATATGAAGAAACCTTTCATGACTCCACCAAAAAAAGTTAAAACAAACAAATAAATTAAGTAAAATTTCAGGATTAACACATAAAATTTAATTGTGTTTTTATACCCAACAGTGATTTATCTCAAGTAGAAATTAAGTAAACAATCCCATTTACAACATCATCAAAAACAATAGAATATTT
>NW_004524640.1:2050934-2060743 GCF_000260255.1 Octodon degus
AAAATTAAAAAAAAAAAAAGCTAAAAATAAAAGAAGGGTCAGAGAACAGAAAGTGCCCCACTCAGCACTGTCCCAGCCAATGACCAACAAGGAAACAGAAGCTAAGTTCTTCCTGAATTCTTCCAGTAAGTAGAGCTTCCACATTCCAGTTGAAGTTCGCAGTGCCTTAGTTAGGGTGAGAAAGATACTCAGCTCAGCAAAACACCCCATCAAGCTCCCCAGGACTTCTGACTTACAGAACTGTGCAATCATCCCTGAGTGGCATGACAGACCACATGTGCACATCACAGAGCAACGGAAGTACATGCATTGCTTTCTTGAAGGGTCTGCTCAATATTTGCCCATTTTATTCCCACTGGGTTGCTTCTTGTCCTTGATATAGTCTGAGTATGTCATTTGTTGATGTCTGTATTTAGAAAGTTTTCTATGTTCATGGTCATGTCATCTACAAATACACAGCTTTACTTCTTTATTCCTTAATTGTACTTCTTTTTTTCTCACCTAATCTGCTACAAGGACCCCCTAGTATGATACTGAATAGGAATAATGAACCCAGAACTATGATTTGCTATTTTGGTATTAAACCAACCCTGCATTCCAGGGATGAATTTCTTCCAGTGATAATAATATACCATTTTTATATAGTCCCAGGTTTAATATAATAATAACTTATTTGGAATTTAGATTAGTGAGGAATATTGGTCATAGTTTCTCTCGTTTTTAGATCTTTGTCATGGTTTTGATTGGTTATTTTGTTTTTGCCATGTCTTCAGTTACGATATCATGATTTTGTACTCCTCATAAAATGAATTTGAATTATTCATTCCTCTTTTTTTCTGAAAAGAATATTTATAAAATACTTTTTTCTTAGCTAGTCATGCCTGAAATCCCAGCACTCAGGAGGCTGAGGTAGGAGGATCACTGTGAGTACAAGGCCAGGCTGTGCTACAGCCTGAACTGCATAGCAAGACCCTGTCTCAAAAAGACAAAAAAAAAAAATTCTTCTTTAATGTTTTGATAGAATTCAAAGAAGCGATGTGTATCTAGAGCTTTCCTTGTAGATAGGTTTGGTTTTTACTTACTAGATATGTTGGTCTTAAGATCTTCTGTTTCTTCTTGTGTTAAATTAGATAACCTGTGATTTTCTTAACTAACTTCTACTTTGTTCTAAGTTATTGAATGTCTAGGGATAAAATTGTTTAAATTTCCTTAGCATAGATAGATAGATAGATAGATAGATAGATAGATAGATAGATAGATAGATTTTTTTTTTTCCTGAACCGGGGATTGAACTGGGGCCCTTGCACTCACCAGGGAAGTACTTATTCCACTGAGCCATCTCCCTAGTCCCTTCCTTAGCATACTTTTTATACTTAAGTTTCATTGAAATTTCTTCTCATCTAATTACTTAGAAATGTTTAATTGCCAAACATTAGGAGATCATCTAAGTACATTTTTTGAAAATAAGGTTTATTGATTTTTCTTTCTTTCATTGTTGATGACAAATCCAAAGCTTCACTCACTCTGTACAAGTATTCTACCACTGAGCTTTATCCCAGCTGAAAAATAGGGTTTCTTTGGGTAAAATTTACGTACAGCAAGAACTGTCTATCTTAATTTATTGTTGCCAGGAAAAAATTCTTGACACTCACCACGTACAGGAAGAAAGGTTTATTTCAGCTCATCACTGATAGAGGCCTCAGTCCATGCATGCCTGCTTCAAGGCAGGGTAACATGGCAGAGGGGCATCATAGAGGAGAAAATGTCCATACCACAATGGGCTAAAAAACTGGCAAGCCTTCCTTCTTTCCCTGTCTGTCTTATCCAATCTACAAAACCTATTGTTAGGGTTGGCCAAATAGCTCAGTGGACTAAAGCATCTGCTTAGACAGGTGCAGGAACTGGGCTTCGATTCCCTGTGTCCTGTGCCAGCCCCGCCCCCATGGCACGCTGAGACTGTGAGTGAGACTGGGTGTGGTGGCTCATACCTGTAATCCCAGTGCTTGGGAGGCTGCAAACAGGAGGATCACTATGAGTCTGGTCTGTGTAGTGAGACCCTATAGTCCCTATATAGAATACATTAAAAATAAAATAAAATAAAAACCTATTGTTGCCACTCACCCTCGAGGTGGACCTTCCCACCATTTGCACCCAGACTATGCTAAACCAATCGTGGGCTAATCTTATGAACACACCATACTCTTACATCATATACACTTGATCTAGTCACCTCCCATAAACCCATATATGTGCACATAGGGCTTTGAGGGAACAGCTAGCTACAAGCCATAGCACTGCTCTTTGTAGACTACAGTTCTATTAGTTTGCAGAGATGCATACCGCCATGTGAGTACTGTTCCATCACTGAAGTTGAGAAAGAAGGAACCTCAGAAAGGCTCTCAAGCCAAGGGTGGTGGCACATGCCTCTACTCTCAGCACTCATCTTCCAAATTTAGATACAACTCGAAAGTACTGAGAAATGACACAGTAGTACATAAGTTTGGTTAAAGAAAGGCCCAGGAGGAAAGAATAGTAAACCTCTGTTCACTTGTCCCAAGAAGGCACAAGGATTCACTATTCATGAGGAATGACAATAGTGGCAGAAAATTTAAGCAGTTATCATAAGAAAGGCACTGGGCAACACACTTTACTCATTATCTCTATTATTATATTAAGTGATCTCTTTGACATCATTAAAGAAACTAATGAAAAATAATGATATTCATCCTACCACTGAGTGGCTGCTGAGATAAGTGAAGGATTTTCCTTGTATCTTCCATGAGCATAGAAATCACTGTAGAATACAGGTGAGTAAACAGTTCATGACAACCTATCTGCTTCATAATTACAACAAAGACTGAGAATAATTTTGGAGTGCAGAAGAAAAAGTCCAAAAACAATTGTATCAGTCAGGAACAATTTCTCTGTACCTTTAGAACTTTGGTAAAATCTAAATTCTTTCTGAAACAAAAGATATATCATTAAAGTGCCATAATAAAAATTAAACAACTCTCAGTACATGCTTCCTTTTTCCCTCAGAGCCGCTCCCAGCTCCTACACCAGCTCTGCCTCCAGCTTACCTACTTTTCTTGCACTGGTAACTCTGCCTCAAGCTCTGAACTCATTGCTCATTTTCTCTCCCTTTCCCCCTCCAGCTACATGCAGTTACTAGGTCAGTCATGCTACCTTCAGCTGTGGCTTGCCTCCATCACTTCCCTGTATTTCTTTTTGCCTCCCTTCTGCCTTAGATTCTTCCTAGCTATTGTGTCAACCTTTTCATTCATCTTCCATAAGTGTTTCTCCCATTTCATCTCTACCACAATCACAAACCTTGCCACAATCACAAATGACTTGCCAAATGCTGCCATTGTGTTACTTAAAGTCCTCACAAGGCTTGTCTCACTGACTCCTTATTTTCCAGTCAAATTCTACTATTTGTAGTCCTGGTATATCTCTGCTCTAACACTTCAGCATCCTTTGTTTTGCTCATCTAGATGCCTAAATGATCTCATCTCTGCTTTTCCCTCTCTAAATTCTGCGTTGTCGCAAGGCATCAGCCAAGCACAGGTCTAGTGCTGTGTGTCACGTATGGTAGAATTGGATGGATACAACAGTGCTTGGTATAGTGTGATTACAACCCAATGTTGTCTAGTCTCAGCCTGCACAAGGCAGCAGGTTAGTGACTTGTTACCTCTCCCTTTAGATGAAAAAAATCACAGATTAGCCAGAGCATAAGGATCCAAAAGGTTTTGATGAAGCAAGCAGTCTGTCATCTCACAGACGAAGACTTGGTTCTCTCTGGTCCACAGCAATTTTCATGGAGAATGTTATATTATTCTGCCCTGCCTTTTTCAAAATGAGAGTAGACATTCAAGTGGGGAGAATGGCAGACATGACAAACAGTAAGTTGGGTTTCTGAAATGTGTCAGTAGTACACTCCTGAAGGGTAGACCAATAGGATTCTGAGCTAGATGAGCTGTGTTTTATTTTTACAACAATGAACTTTGTTCTGAATCAATTCTTATGTGACTCAAATAGTAGAAACTGAGAACAGATTCCTCAAAGACGACAGTGTGTGGAATGAAAGATGCTCAAAACATTTATACAAAACAAAAGGCATAAGATCTATACCTTCCTTGTTATATACTTGGAAACCTGAAGATAAGATTCCTACAAAGGGGTAGAACACTAAATGTTTAAGAACTCTATTCAGCTGTGAACAGAGATGAACTTCCCTAGGAAAAACTATAAAAGGACATGAGGTTACAAGAAAGTCACAATGTTGTGCTAGATCACAGAAGCTAATCCAAGAAACAAACCCTGAGAACATTTAATAAGCTAAGATAAGCACCAAAGGTTACATTGGCTCAGTCACGTAACGACAATTTTTTTTTTAATTCTACCGCAAATGTGAGCCTTTTAAAGAGCACATTTCCTTCTTTAATGATTCACTGGGAGAAAAAAACCAGCAGTCATAGTCAGAAAAAGTACAGTTCATCAGATCTTGATGAAAATAATGGAAGTCAACAAGTTGGTTCCAACAGGCACAAAACTCATGAACCATGTGTTGCTTGAACCAAAGAGAAGTAAGACTGGAAGCAATTTACTCTTTCCACAATATTTAATGAGTATTTTCCTCATGCCTTATATATTGTGGGAAAAAATAGCATGAGGCAAGCGAGACGCATCAATTATGTCATAGAGCTTCAAGTCTAACAAAGAAGACAACCATGAAATAAATCACAAATACTTTAAATTACAGTTGTGTTAAAAATTATAAGGAGAGGGGCTGGGAAGATGGCTCAGTGGAATAAGCTCTTCCCTGGCAAGTGCAAGGGCCTGAGTTCAATCCCCAGTTCCTCCAAAAAAAAAAAAAAAAAAAAAAAAAAATTATGAGAAAAAACACAGTGCAGTAAGAGTGTATTAGGACAAGACCAGACCTAATCAAGAGAAATTTTCTTATGGAAATGACAGTTAAGCTGTGGCTTAGAGCTTGAGAAAGAGTAAATCAGGTGAGGAAGAAAAGGATGTAGGGACCATACTCCACCTCTAAATCAAGAGAACATGTGCAAAAACCCTTCAGTAGAAGGAGCTGCACAGTTTTAAGGCATCAATAAAGGCCAGCAGTTGAAATGCAGAGAAAAGCATCATGAGATGAGATGCAGCAGGCCAGGCCTTGGTCACAATAGAGATCTTGGCTGTTTGTGTGTGGTGCTTGGGATTGAGCTCAGAGCTTCCACACTGAGCTATGCCCACAGCCCTTCCTATCAAGGTTGTACCCCGTATAAATTTAATCAAAATGTCTGGGAGTAGGAAGGAGAAAGGGCCCAAATAATGGGACAAGAATATGGAAAAGGCAAACATACATCTTCATATACATCTTCAGGGATGATCTCCAGAGATGGACTAGGAATGAATTTCAAAGTGCGACCCACTAATTTGGATGCTGGATGCCTTGTCTCAGAAGTGACACATGTTGCATTGGTTAGAACAAGCCCAATAGTCATGTATTGCTTCAAAGGACGCTTGAAAATATAACCTAGCTGCAGGCCCAAGTGGACAAAAGAACAGCAAACAGTTGGATCGAAAGTATAAAGGGGCCAGCCAAATAGCACAGAGGATTAAAGCGCCTGCAAGCTGGAGCAGAGGGTGGGGGTTCTATCCCTGGGCCATGCCGGCTCTGCCCCCAGGGTGTGCTGAGACAGTGATTGAGACTGGACATGGTGGCAAGTGGCTGCAATCCCTGCTCTTGGGAGGCTGTAAATAGGCAGATCACTATGAGTCTGATCTACTAGTGAGACTCTGAACACCCTGTAGTCCCTTCCCCCCACCTTCCCCCCTCAAAAAAAAGAAGATGATTTCACAAAGGGATTTCTGAAGGCCAGTCTTGAAATAGAGTTCTTCCAAAGGGAAAGAACTGAAGAAGTTTCCTCTTAACATCATATTATAAGAAAAGTGATTTAAATAGACCAGTTGGTGAGCTTGACAATGTCTCCTGCCACCTAAAGGACAAAGTGTATAAATATTGCTAGGCTTGATGAATTGGAAGGATGACAGCCTAGATGGAGAGATAAAGTCTGAGAGTTACTGTAGCTTTGCTCCCATCCATTGTTCACGCAACTGTGTTTGTGACTACTCTGGAGTCTCCTACAGAAGAATTACTCAGAAAGTAGGGGAAGACAAGTGCTATGTGTGTCTGGTATCTTGGGGGTTTACAGTCTGCTTGGTGGGGGTGTGCTAGGGATGGAATCTGGGGCCTTGTGCATGCTTGGAAAGCACTGTAGCACTGGGCTGTTTTCCTAGCCCCAAGGCTCAACTGTCTTAAGATTTCAAGGAAGATTTATATTAACCCCTCACTATGTTTCCCCTCTAATCTTCTTCGTGGCATTGTAAAGACCCTGAAAACCCTAAAAGGAACATTTCAGCCTTTTGCATATATTTATACAAGATTAATGTAAGATAAAATGAAAGCCTTTAGCAAACCACAAATCGTCATAAGACATCAGTTTATTTGGTGGTTATCTACTGTACAGATTACACTGAAAAGATCTCTTCTCAAAATACAGTATAAAAGTATGTAATCATATATTAAAGTGGTTCTACTTCTTTAGCAGCTTCTTATATTTAGACTCTGGTCAAGACTTCAGGGGTTTAAACTTCTTTTTTAGAAAGAGTAAATAGCACATTGGACAGAATTCAAGTCTGAAACTGACCTGTGAATTATAAAAACCAAGATCAAATATCTCTTCATTGGAAGGTAAAAACAGTGTCAATATCAATACTTAGTCAAAGGACAGGACAATATATAAAACCATATTTTCCAAATGTATTGATCTTTTTCTACTCTTTCAGTTTGTTCTGGAGTTTACTGTTTCCATTTGTAAATGATTAAATGCCCCAGGACAAATGCTAGCACTGTTATGAAGACTATCTTTCCTTTAACTTCAGGTACATAATAGGACTTTTGATTTATAATCTAGGCCCCAAAGAAGTTTTAACTGTAAAAATTATCAGAAACCAATCCTACCCTAAAGAGTGGGTTCTAGCTTTGCCACAAGCACTACAGGATAGATTTCCTTAATATATTAAACTAAAAGGACTCTTTTCAAATGAGCTTACATGCTTTTGATTCTAGATGACAAATGTGACATTTAAAATTGCCTCTAGACCAGGGCTGGGGAGATAGGTTGGTGATCTAAGTGCCGGCAAGCACAATGACCTGGGTTCGATCCCTGATCTAACAACTGGGCATGGATGGTAGCACATGCCTGTAATCCCAGTGCTTGGGAGACTGAGACAGGAGGATCACAACAAGTCCAAGATGCATAGTGAGACCTTGTATTTCTTGCAAGCTTCTTTGATGAAGATGATTTGCCTTGCATGTTGATTTTTTTAATCATATTCATTTAAGAACGACAAAATACCACTTAATATTTTGATGCTATAGCTTTAAAATATCCCATGTCAGTTACACAACAGCATGGGAACTGTTTAATAAAAGTAGCATTTGCTAGAATCCTAAATGTTTATCTCACAGCTTTAATTGGGCTGTTACCATATCGGACAACGTTGATTTTCATCAATAACTATTTTGAAAGGGCAACATTGAATTGGTGCTTTTAGCAGCACTGGAAACATCTGGGAATTCAAGAACTTGGTCTCATTTTCTGTCATTAATTCAACATATGGAGATTTTTCAGTTGGGGGGGAATAAAATAAAAGCTGAGAAAATACGTGTTTTTATTTATTTGCATCTGAGAAAAGAGTAAAAGATCCAAAAATAAAGCATTGAGCTACTTTAGAAGACTCCTTATTTCCTAAGAAGAAGAGTACATAGATAATTTTCCTACAGATTCCATCTAGGCTGCTGAAATGAAACGCATCTGTAGGTCAGAGGGTATGTATGCAGGGCTCCTCACGCAGCCTCCTGGCTAGGCTGCCAGAGACTCTTCCTGTTTATCCCTCCTGAGGACATCAGCTTTTCTCTGCTTGAGTTCCTGGAACTCTTTGATCTCCCAGTGATCTCTCCTCCCTTTCCAGCTTTCCTGCCTCACTGATTTCAACATTCAAGACCATTTCAAGTCCACTCAAGACTGCCATTGCATTGTCCACACTAAGTCTAGAAGAATAAGAATCTTACTTCCAGTTTTAATTTTAAATGCCACACACACACACACACACACACACACACACACACACCCCTCATCTGAGAAAAGAGAAGAAGACCCAAAAATAAAGGATTAAGAAACAAAACCAAAATAATAGTAACAGCCCTTTCCCAGAGATATCCCCAAGTCTTACTAGGCTAGTGTGCAAACATGTACAACCATAGAATCATACGTCTCAGACATTTTCTAATTTAAAGAGGAGCTCATTCTCTTCATGTCAATGGTTTTTTCATACAGTGACTATCCATAAGTCTAGCAAACCACTGGTGATCAAATGACAGCAACTATGATTTACATGCTAGGTAAGCTGATCAAAAAATCATGCAGGGCAAGATCCATATTTAATTTTTTAAGTTATCACAAATATTTATTCTGCTCGTATCATTTCAAACGTGATCATAACTCAAACTTGGTTAAGCAAGTTAACATTTAAGGAAAAAGGACTAACATAAGTAAAGATTTTCTTTTAATGTAGTGAAATTAAAGCAGTATTTGCAAGAGAGAGAGAGAGAGAGAGAGAGAGAGAGAATGTGTTAGACTTAAACCAAGGAGAATATTAAAAGCAGATTAAGGAATTTACTGTTTCACTGGTAATAAAAGAAGAAATGAAGATTTTTTTAAACAAGAAAAAGACATGGTCAAAACAATGCTTTAGCTCATAGGAATATTCATTTTGTTTTTTGTTTTGTTTTGTTTTTTATAGGCAGAACCAAGGATTGAACAGAATATTCATTTTGAAGACGAGAAAGAAGCTTTGCCAGTGGCACAGGCCTCTAGAAGCTATAGGAATCATTCTTGGCTTCTATGGGCCACCATAGAGGCAATAAGAATACCGAAGAATGATAGAAGTGAGGACTCTTTGGAGTAGACCGAGCGTGATTTGGGAATAAGTTAATCCGAAATAACATGGAAAAGGAGCAAAAGGTGTTTCAAATTTTAAACTAAATTGTTTTTGAAGGCTAGGAAATATTTTATTGGCAACTAGGGACACAGCTATAGAAGAGGGAAGCACACAGGACTGCAAACTGAAACCCACTAGCCAGCAAAGGTCTGTTGAGCTAAGAACACTGCATCCTGGAGTCCTCACCGTCTCCTACCAGTAAATATACAACACAGGGCAGTCAAGACAGGAGGCAATGTTTCATGTGTTCTGGCCAGTGACAGAATATATACTTCACTATGAGCGACAGGATAGGGAGGAACAGAGGAGGGAAGACTCATCATTGCCTAAGACCATCTCCTCCTCTCAGAGCCAATGCCGGGTGGAGGACAGAACCACCTAGAATCTTGTAGTCAGCTTCTGTCTTCTCATCATTGATCTGTTTGCTGCTATAGATGAGCCGCTGATGTTGTGGCGGGATTCCTCTTTCGCCTTGACACGCTCCTTGATTCACTCCACCTTGTCTGTGGGTCCAGTGTCAATCTAAATCTCTCTTCACTTTAATTAACAACTTCTTCCCTGGTTGAGGTGGTGAGCAGATAGACTGGTGCATTTGCCACTGTGGGCAAAACCTTGGCTTCCCAACTAAAATTTTTGAAATTGGAGTATTTGCATTTTTTTTTATTTTTTTTTATATCAGTTATTTCATTTTAAAGAAAAAAAATAAAAACAATTGTACAAAATCTCAAAACAAGATTTTA
>NW_004524640.1:2060843-2061781 GCF_000260255.1 Octodon degus
AATAAATGCATACTGCAAAAAAAAAAAAAAAGAATTGCTATTATTTAGCATGTCCATGTCACCCAAAACAGTGTACTGATACAAGGACCTTTTATACTGAACAAGTAAAACTGTTCTCAAATATTTACAGAACCACAAAAACTCTTCATAGCCAAAGTGATTTGGAGAAAAACCAAAAACTTGAAATGCAAACCATAACATGGTGTCATAATACTTACTGGCTTCAAACCATATTTCAAAGCTGTCCATGCAAAACAGTTGATGGGCAGAAGAGAAAGCAAAGAAATAACCCATGCACACATAGTTAACTGGTCTTCAACAAAGTGGTCCAAAGTACTCCATGGGGAAAAAGAAAGTCTCTTCAACAAATGGTGCTGATAAGATGGTATATCCACATACAAACGATGAAAAGAAAGCAATGAAATGCATCTTATACTGCTTGTGAAAATTGAAACGGGTCTCTTAAGAAAATAATAAAATCTTTTTGGTATTGTTTGGATATGACACTGCACCAAAAACAAAGCTAGGCAAGTGTGACAACACCAAACAGTAAAGTGTCTGCACAAGAAAACAGGTTGGGGAAAAAGGCATAGAGTAGAAGAGAATATTTACAAACTATGTATCCAATAAGAAGGTAGCATCTAAAATTTAAGAAGCTCTTGTAATTTAACAGCAAAAAAATATGAAAAATAGACATTTTAGCAAAGAAGACACTCAAATAATTAATGAGATCATTTAAAAAGAGAGCAATATCTTAATCATCATGAAAATGCAAATTTAAGAAACAATATATGACCTCATACTTATCAAAACAGCTTTTACCAAAAGGAAGATAACAAATGTTAGTGAGGATGTATCAAAAGGGGGTCACTTGTACACTATCAGTGTGTGTGTTGGTTGACTTTCTATTACTGTGACAAAATACCTGAGTTAATTAA
>NW_004524640.1:2064619-2070503 GCF_000260255.1 Octodon degus
AGTAACGATTTAAATAAATAAATTCAATTAAATATAAGAAAAAAAAAAGAATGCTTCTGGTTTTGTCTGGAAGTAGCTCTTTGCTCATAATTGCTTATTTTTATGAGTTTGGTTTCGTTCATGTATATTTTAAGACTACATAGGGGTGAGGAGATAGCTTGGCAGTCTAAGTGTCCACCTAGCAAGAGCAAGGACCCAGGTTCGATCCCTGGTACTGCATGCTGTGCTGGCCCCAGAACTCCAGGCATGCCATGCTGGCCACTGAAACTGGGCATGGTGGCAGATTCCTGTAATCCAAGTGCTGGGGAGGCTGAGCCAGGATTATCACTACAATTCCAAGCTGCCTAGCAAGACTCTGTACTAAATAAATATATAAATAAAATACTTTAAAAAAGATTGCATAAGGAACACAATTATAAGTGACATTTTATTAATAATAAATTTGATATCATGATTATAAATCTTGAAAAAGGTATAGATTAAACTAGAAATGTCTGTATTCTCAGCTTTCTGGGACACTGAGGCAAGAGGATCACAAGTTTGAATCTAGCCTGGTTAACTTAGCTAGTTAGGAAGAGGCTATAATAAAATAAAGCTTTGAAAGGGGGGTGCTGTGGATATAGTGAAAATGCCCTGGATTCAATCCTAAGGAAGGGGATGGGGGCAAGGAAAGGAGGGATGGACAGTGGGGAAGAAACAGGAATAGATCAAGCATTGAAATCAGTTATGTTTAGGTTTTTAAATGCTATTTCCCCATGATTGGTGTCAAACCCACCTGTCATAATCACAATTAGCGTCTTATCTGACATGTATCAAACATTTTTTTATACAGTTCCAACCTATTCCATTGTTTCAAAAACCCTTCGTGTAATTAACAGCTAAAGGTCCCGTGGCTAGGAAATGGGGCACCCAGTACCAAATATGGTGGTCTGACTCCTCCACCTGGGCTCCTAACCACTACTCATGATGCAGTCCACCCACCAAGTCTTGTCACCTAGTCACATAGCAACTATAGTGCCTAGTTCTAAGTGATCTTCCCATAATGTCCTTCTCCAACTAACTGACTTGCTCTGTCCATCTCCAGTCCTATTTCTCCTACTGGCTTCCACTATGGATAACCCTGGAACTGGAAGCCCTGATCAAAGTCAAGGTCATGTGTTTTCAAGGGGATAAGAAGAGGTCCCCATTTTCAACCAGATTCAATCTGCTGTCATTTGTCCCCGCTGAAGTCAAGGGTCTCCATGTGGGTGGCAATAGGATTTCTTAGCCAGTGTTCTTCTCCCTCTGGCCCTCATGACTGGCATGCCCACACTCTTCCATGCATTTGTTCTGTGGTACAGCAGTCTAAGAAGCTCCTTCCTTTAGCTCAACTGTGCTCTCTCAAATGCAGTCTTAAGGCTTAGCTTTGTGCCCTGCAGGCTCTGGGATTGGATAGCCACCACTCCTCACCTTCGCTGGCACACTCACTCCTGCTCAGTGAATACAGTGAACTTCTTGTTACCGCCTTGCTTCATTGGTCATCCTCCTCTGCAGGGTTCCCACCTTCTGAAATTTCCAAAGAAAAAGGGCAATGACATTCCTCAGATTTTAGAACCATTAGTTTACAGAATATATAAGCCTAGTATATCCTCATGACTGAGGGGTAAGCATGTGCTTCAGGCTTTGTCGTTCCAGGAAGATAGTGGCTCTTCCTCTCCCATTAGAATGCTGTGTAATACCTTCACTTTATACTCTCAGTGGTGGGATGTCCCCTGTGGTGGGTGAACAGGGCATATTCTTTGTCCTAACAGGAAAACTCACAATGCCTTCTGTTCTTTTTTTTTTTTTTTTAATGTATTTTGTGCAGGTTCTCACCACACAGTTTGGATTTCTAGTGGTGCTCCTGTTTTCAGCCTCCCAGCCCTGGGATTGCAGGTATGTCCCCACGCCTGTCCTTGGTCACTGGCTTAGGACACCCAAGGGCAGGATCAGCGTGGAATGTGCTGCCAGGGATCCAACCCCAGTCCCTGTGCTTGCCTAAGCAAGCACTTATTCCACTGAGCTATCTCACCGGCCCAATGCCTTCTGTCCTTAACTGAGTCTAGCCAGTCTGTGCAACAGATGGGAACCTCATAGTAGCTGGAAAACATCAGATGGTGATGGAAACATCACCAGCTCCCATCCATGGCAGCACATTATACAATGAAGCTACCTGAAGACAGTGAGATCCACAGCACCTGAACAGGGGCAAGAACTTTACAGAGTTCTACTGACTTCCAAACGTAAGTCCCTCTCTTTATTAAGTCAGCTCAAAAACAGTTGTATGAAAACCTAAACTTTTATATATTTATCATTTATAATAAGATGTATCATTTGCCTTATTGACTTCCGAGCTGCTCCAGCGAATGGGCACAGCACACTTGTGGGTGGGTCACAGACATGGTGACACCGGGTACTAGATATGGTAGCCAGCCCCTTCCTCTCTGGCTGTTCTGCTGCCACACTTCCTGCAATATGCTAAGTAGCTTCATTGTCTTGTTCTTGCCTTGGGTCCAGCAGACCACAGACCAAATCCACTGGAACTATGAACCGCATAAACCTTTCCTCCTTTAAATTGTAACTGGGGTTCTTTCTTCCCCAGATAAGAAAGTTAATAGAAGGGCCAGCCAGATAGCTCAGCAGACTAAAGTGCCTGCTTAGGCACAGGGAATAGGGTTCTATCCCTGGTGTGCCATGCCAGTCCTGCCCCAGGGCAAGCTGAGACAGCAACAGCAATTGAGACTGAGCATGGTGGTGCATGCCTGTAATCCTAGTGCTAGGGAGGCTGTAAACAGGAGAATCACTACGAGTCTGATCTGTGTAGTGAGACCCTGTAGACCTGGTACTAAATACGTGAAAAAAAGAAAGTTAATATAAAATACATATGGAAGTGATCACATGGAGATTCAGAAAGCCAGAGATATTTAGAGAGCAGGTTTGTTTTTTATACGACAATATATTCTTACAGGAACTAACCTGGACTCAAGAAAGCTACATTAATAGCATCTAAAAATCAATGCCCTTCACATTTCCATGGCCAAACTACCTTGCACTCAGCCCAACCTCTTGAAAATTTCTACTGTCTCAACAGCATCATATGTGGAGCCAAGCCTTTGGGGCACATTCATGAATGACATCCAAACCACAGCAACCATAGCTTGCATCAAATGTGAACTTACTAACATATACATACAGGGTCTACAGGGTCTCACTACACAGATTGGACTTGCAGTGATGCTCCTGTTTTCAGCTTCCCAAGTGCTGTGATTGCAGGCATGCACCACCACACCCAGTCTCAGTCGCTGTCTCAGCACACCCTGGGGGCGGGGCTGGCATGGCAGGCCAGGGATTGAACCTCTGGCCCCTGCATCTGCCTAAGCAGGAGCTTTAATCCACTGAACTATCTGGCCAGCACTAGTGTTATAATTTTTTGTCTTTCATTCAAATTTATTTCATTCAGCATGGAGATATCTAGCTCAGCGTCACAGCACCTGCCTGGCAAGCACAAGGTCCTGAGTTTGATTCCCAGTACCAAAGAAAAAAGAAAAAAAAAAAAAGAAAGAAAAGACCAAATTTATTTCACTCAAACTTTCATTAAGACTTTCCTGAAATGGTCAAGGAAAAATGTTCTCATGAGGAAATACAGTAATTTCTCTTCATTGTATAATTATCACTTAGTCCTAAAGTATATTGCTTTCAGGAATCCGCTCCTTCATGGAAGGTCAAAGTCATATTATTTCAGGCCAAAAACTGTTCTACCAACTTATTCTTCCTGATTCCGGATGATTAGCAACACGTGGAAGAAAAGATATGCGAGGCCCTAGCCTCCCGGATACTGCTTAGTATACAGGCTTGAAATCTCAATCCTGGAAAAAATTTCTTCAAAGACTTCACTTGAGCGATTTGATTTGAAACTTTCTCATTGCTATTTGTTTATCAATAAAATTATGAAAAAAAAAAAAAAAAAGACTTCACTTGACCTAAGTAGCATGACCATCTTTCACTCTCCAGCCTTACTCAGGAAGTACAACACTGACTGATCCCAAAGGCCGCAAGCCCTCACTGCCGGTTAGCCAGCCTACTGTCTTCTGGCCTGTATTGGTTAGCTTTCTCATAGCTGGGACACCGGATCCAAGACTTGGCCTGAAAGGAGGAGGGGTTTAGTTCAGCTCACAATGTCGGGGGATCCAGCCCATAGTCCGCTGACTCCAAGGCAAAATCATGGCAGGATGGTGCGGCTGAGCCAAGGTGCTTGGATCAGGGTGGCTGAGAAGCAGCGCAGGGGTGCAGAGCCTAGAGGAGAGGCCGAGGGAACAGATACTGCACCCGAGGCCACGTCTCCACAAGCCACGCGGGCACACCCAGAGCAGTGCGCCGCCAGTACCATGGCTGCTTTCCTAGCCAATCAAAGCGATGCAATCAAGCTTACCTGCCTCGCGGCCCTTCTTTCTGAAATGTTGCAACTTCCGTCATTTCAGTGACTGTTGAGAAGCTCGCAAATCCGTATCAGGTTTTCTACAGCGTCGCGCCCCCTAGTGCTGAGTGAAGACATTGAATACCCATGTACCAATGTTAAAATACTGCAGATTACCTAGCAGAAAAAGAAATCCCAAAAGAATTACAATATTTGCATATTAAAATTGTCTGTGCATAGGCTCCTACTCAACCTCAGACAGCAAGTGCATCATGGTCTACTAATAAGTATTCTTTAAACCAAACAGTTGAGAGAATATAGAGAATTAAAAAAGAATTATTAAGACTGTCTCTATTTTATTTATTTATTCACATATTTATTTATTTATTTATTTTTGGCACAGGGCCTCACTGTGCAGTTCAGACTCATAGTGATCCTCCTGTTTCCAGCCTCCCCAGCAGCTGGGATTACAAGCATGAGCCACCACGCCTGGACTCCATCACTGGCTCAGCATGCCCCAGGGGCAGGGCCAGCACAGCATGTGGTACTGGGGATTGAACCCCAGTCCCTGTGCTTGCTTAAGCAAGGGCTTAGTCCGCTGAGCTATCTCACTGGCCCTGACTGTGTCTATTTTAAACTTTTAAACTCGAGATGTGTTTTCTTCTTTGGGCTAATTGTTTTATTAGCTATTAGTGCTTGTTTAGAGTCCAGAATGACTGTATTCTTTGAGAGGAGTTGGTATGTGTACATGCACGTATTGAGTCTCTTATTTCTGTAAGTATCAGCTGTGGATTTTGTTTCTCGCTTGTGTCACACGCTTCTGCAGGGTACATAGAAAACTTCAGCCATCTAGAGAACTCAGGTGGTTTCCGTTCTTCCTTTCTTAACGCCGAGGGTCCATAGGAGAAACAACATAGTCACAAATCTCAAACTCTGCCACTTGCCACCCAGCAAAGGTAATCGCAGGACCACACACTGAAGAACAAATGGCATTAAAAGGAATGTGATTCGCCGCATGACAATGTAGAATGCCAGAACGCCTGTCAATTCTTTTTTCATGCGCTTTCCTCTCCTCCCTTCCCCCTCCTGCCATCTCTTAAACTCCTTCTTGTTTGAAAAAGATCTGTCTCTCTACTTCTTACCTTCTATCTTTTATCTTGATCTTCATTTGTACTTTGAGTTTCTCATATAAGAGAAATTGTACAATATTTATGCTGGTTTGTCTGGTTCCTTATGCTTTACACTGTGGTCTCCATATGCACCCATTTTTCTACTGCTGACTCAAGTTTGTCCTTCATGGAGTGGTGTTGTTCTACTGCTTTTGCAGTGGCTGTACAAAGATTGTAAAGCCAAGAAACTTCAGCTATAAAAAATAAAGTTAGTATTCTTTTTTCCAAAGGAGGAGCAATGAAATTCAAATGCACATAGAAAGAACCAACTTTACAGCTTCCA
>NW_004524640.1:2070603-2077424 GCF_000260255.1 Octodon degus
AAGAAATAATAAATAAACAACATAGGTACAAACCTTTTTAAAGAGAAAGAGTCGGGACAGGGGCGAGAACCGGCGACCTTGCACTCCACAGCCCGGCACGGAGACCGCCACACTAGGTCGCCGCCTGGAGTATTTATAATAAGGGAGGTTCTGAACAATGCAATTCTCCGTGTGATTATTGAAAATGTACTGATGACTGAGGAGTTTGCACAAAAGTAAAAATATTTAGTAATTGATACATGCAATGAAGTATCAGGACATATTTTACCTTCAACTCAATTTTAAACTGGTGACTACTGAGCTGTGTTTTGTACATGGAACTAATACCATGTTTACTAATATGTAGCTATCGCATCTACATTTTTGTGGCCTCAAATTTGGGCTATTAATAAAATAGTACTTGCTTTCTCAAATTAGATATTTATTTAGTTACTTCTTTGGCACATAATTTCTAAAGGTTTATAGTTTACTAGGCCCAATTTATGAAGGCTAAAACACATAGACACTTCAATGTTCACAATGAAAAGGACAGATAAGTGCCACAGTGGGACTTCTGGTTTCTATAAGATGACAGGAAAGCTTATGTGGAAAACCTCTATGAAACAAATTCCCTGAAAATGTGAATTAAAACAAAAACAACTGATGCATATTTGGATTCCTGGAGCAGGGAGGAAGAAAAGATCTAGATGTCAAGGTCAAGGAGTCCTAAGTGTAGAGTTTACACTGAGGCAGCCCTGGTATAAGAGGGCTGTGGGATAATTAGAGCTAATTCCTGGATTGAATTTTAATCCTTTCAGGGGATAGGGGCTGAGGATCTGGAGTAGATGCCTTGCCTAAAGTCCTTTCTTGGAAGATCTTCACCGTCCTCATCACTTTCCTGTCATGGGGACAAAGTAGTTGACACTGATAACTGAAAGCAACAGAGCAGAGGTTTATGGTTAATGGCTAAGAGCGCTCATGGTTTCAGGTGCTTCAGCCTATAGTTGGCTTAAGTAAGGTAGAAACAGCATGGTGGAAGCCGCAGCAGAAGAAAGCTGCTCCTTTCAGTTGTCATGATGTCTGGGAAGCAGAGCACAAAGACAGCCAGGCACAGTAACACATCCTTGTGTGTCACACTCACAGTGACCTGTTTCCTCTGACAAGGTCCCACTTCCTTCTAGCATGTTCAGTGAGTCCATGAAATGGTGTTTCCATTGTTCCGTCATCTTCCAAACACATGAGACTTAGGGAGATCATTGTAGATCAAAATATGCACCCTTCATAGAAAGAGAAAAAAATGGTTCAATGGCCCTGTAATTTGGGGTGGGGGGAGTGTTAAATAAGAAATTGGTTCCTTAAATCTGTACTCACCACAGGTTAAAATAAAAATCCACATGATTTCAAGAAATATTCCAATTGAATAACAAATATAAATGTTGTTTTCGAGCCAGCTTCTGGCAGAACCAAATGTGAAATTACCTTGGAGAGACATTGTAATGGTGATGTCAATATTCAGTGCTCCAACCAAATACCATGAGCCCATTCTCACCTTTTTGTTTGTTCCTATTCCTTGGAAGTAGGGGTGGATTCGCCCTGGGATCTGCTTTTCCATCCAACAGTCACCATCTTTTGCAGAAAACTGTCCTCTCCTCCAAGACATATCACCCGCTTTTCATCAGCTCCCCAGCCTCAGGTTTAGCACCCCCGAGGGATAGCCCACACTCCAGAGTCACCTGCAGGACCAGCAGAAATCACTTCCCTGGGATTTTGCCTAAGATCGCTCCCTGGCTTTCCTTTCACCCCTTCTTTGTCTTCCCTGGCCTCTCCCTTGTCAGTTGCCCCTAGAGCACCACAACAAACCTTCGCCTCACAGGTAAACTTCTAAGATTTGAGACCTGGTATACTCCCATAGTATTCTCCAAAACAAGCATCTTCAAAGACAAAATTTGTAAAATAAATAAATTAATTAAAACAAATTAAAGACCACACAAACTTCACAAGGAAAACTCCTTCTGAGCGTCTGAGAACGATCTGCAGAACACCAACAGATGCTCTGTTGGAACAAACAACTTCACACAGAAAAGCAACTTGACAGAACACACACATCTAGGAAATTATCCAGGAGGCAGATGGAAAGAGCTAAAAATGGAAAGCATGACAGGGCTTGAGATTCAAAGACAGAGTAAGAGTTGACACAGGTGTAATAGGAGTTACCAAGAAAAAAGTGGAAAGGAGGGGAGGGGAATAGTCAAATGAATATGCTCCAGGATTTTGAAAAGGTATAAAAGGCAAGAAAGGAGCACAATCTCTATATAGGGTAAATAAACATTAAGTGCATATGAAAAAAGCATCGCACAATGGAAAAAGAGAAAGCACATCCTAAAAGCAATCAGATAGAAAAGACAGATGACTTACAAAGAAACAAGGGCTTGATGAGGAGGAGCATGACACTGGCAGGAACAACGGATTTGGGAAGACAGCAGTATGTCTTCAAAGTAGAACATATCTGTCAGCCTAAACTAACTAGTCCTCAAAGAGGAGAATAAAATGAAAAGTATGACTGTAAGATTGTATGATGGAATAATAAATTTTCACTAACAAAGTCAACTGACCTCAGGAAGAAGGTCTGAGAGGCAAGAAATAATGTGAAACAACAGCAACAAATGTAGGCAAGCATATAAATGATCGTCATCGCTCCAGAATAAAAAAAAAATGCTTAATTTGGGGCTGAGAGGGTTCCCTGGGTGGTAGGTTACTCACCTAGCATGAGTGAGGGCTTGGGTTCAACTTCTGCACTGACAAAAAATGAGCTTATTTGGGGGACGTGGAACTTACATAGCAAATGAAGTTTAGAAGATGACAGGTGGGTCAAGAACTGGGAAGATCAGAATTAATGCAGTCTATTAGCAATTGTATAAAAAGAAAGATACCTCAGAGCCCATTTATGAACACTATAGATTTATCAACTTAAAGCAGAAAAAAATAAAGATATTCCCACATACAATAATAAAAGAACAGTAAAAGGAGATGTTGAAAACCTAGACATATCCAATAGGAAGAGAGAAGGAAAGAAGCAAACTGAACTATGAGATACAGCAAAACAGGATGAAATAGATAATACCAGCTAATACTACAACCTAGTGGAAGGAAGCACTGTTTTATTTTTTAAAGGACTGCCATATGATAATAGAAGGAGTGATTTATCAGAAAGATCTGTGAATTCTGAACTTATTTACGCATCTAACAATATCTCTGCATTACAGTAATAGGAAAAGCAAAACCTGACATAAAGACAAGGAAGTAGTGAGAAGCCTACACCCGTGATTCTAACCTTTGAGACTGGTCTTTGACAGAGCAGATGAAAAATTACTAGAGACAGAAATGATTTGAAAAGCACAGTTAACAAACACACTTCCTGCATGTGTCATGTAAGTGTGGCCTGGGGCTCTGGGCTGGCACAGTTTCCTGCTCTGTTTCCCAGCAGCCTTGACCAAAGGAGTCTTTCTCCCCAAGGCACTTCCACCTTACTTCACTGCCTGAGAACCCCCTAGTCCTGGGCTGAAATTTATGCAAATTAAACCTCTCCTCCCAGCCTGGTGAATCAGGCAGGTTTCTCATCCCGGAGACCCACCATGCATAATCTAAGGGAGGAGAGGTTCAAGTTATGCATGGAGGGTCTCTGGGAGGAGAAACCTGCCTGATAGACCAGGCTGCAAAGTAAGACTCAACAGATACCACTGAATTCATGTGCTATAGACCTTTGTGCTCTTATCATAACAAAACTAAAACCAGTTAACTAACAGCCTATATGTTTGGGAATTTGAAAACACACTCCTTCAAAATTAAATTGTCAAAAAAAAAAATCTAAATTAAGATTTTAAAATGCACCTTATGTTTTCTGGAAATATTGTACATGTAATACTACATGTCATTATAGATTATTGTAAGCTAGATTGAAGCAGGACTTTGGTGAATCTTACAGTATATGTCTCATCATTAAAGGTTCAAAAATATTTCAGAAGATTAAACTAAGCATCAACATCAGAAACGAAAAGAAGAGGTAATGTAAGATTCAAAAAAGAGCAAAACATAGCAAAAATAGGAAACAGAGCTGTAATAAGGTAGTTCAAGATATTACAAGACAGGTTGGGGAGATAGCTCAGTGGTCTAAGTGCCTGCCTGGCAAGCAAAAGGAACCAGGTTTGATTCCTGGTACCACATGCCATACTGGCCCCAGAATCCCAGGCTCACTATGCTGGCCACCAAAACCAGGGATGGGGGTACACGCCTGTAATCCCAGAACTAGGGAAATTCTGGGGAGGCTGAGACAGGAGGATCATTATGAGCCTGAGCTGTGTAATGAGAACCTTTACCAAATAAATAAATAAAACACGTTTTTAAAAGTTTTTTAAAAGATATTCTAAAACATTATGATTTGTGACAAGAGCCCATGTTTCCTTCTAACTTTATGGCTCCCAGCTCTCTTCCATGGAAGACCCTACCTCATCTTCCCACCACCATACCCCTATTTCTCTGCTTTCTTTGTGTCCCCCAAGTCACTGACCTTAAGATGAACACTCCCAAGGTCATCTCTGCACTTGCTCTTTCCTGTCTGGAGACTTCTGCCTTTGCATGCCAAAAGTATCTTCATTGCCTTCAGGTTTGCATCAAAAAAGTGTTCATTGAGAGGGGACATGGTAGCACACAGCTGTAACCCCAGGATTCTGCAAGACTCAGGCAAGAAGACTACAAATCAGGGACCACCCTGGACAGCTTTGTAGTTCAGCAAGACTGCACCTCAAAATAAACAATGAGATCAGGGAGATAGCTCAGTAGAATAAGTGCCTGCCTGGCAAGTGCAAGGTCCTGAGTTCAATCCCCTGTACTACAAAAAAATAAAATGCAATAAAAAATAAAATAAATAAACAATGAGCTGGGAATGTATCTCATGAGAAGATCCAAGATTTGATCTGCAGTACATGTCTAAGGTGTTTGATATTCAGACAGATAGTGATGTTAAGCTTACCTGCCTCTGTTACAGGGTAATAATATCATTTAGCTTCTCTTCTGTATGTTTAACAACCAAAGTTTGCAGACCAAAATTTAAAGAGATAGATGGGCTAAAAGGATAGTCAATATTTTCACCCTGGCCCTGCAAGGTCAGTGAGGACTCAGGACGTAAGAGAACCTCTGATGTGACATCCTGTAACTCAGTGGTGTCCCAAATTTCTAATCAAGGAGATTATGGAGCCACAAAGGAAAGTGATTGACAATGTCGAGTGTGCCTAAGAAGAGTTATCTAGAGAGAAAAAATTCTCTCAGGCTTTCAAAGAGAGCAAATTGGTCAAGCAATTGACGTGACTCATCCAGATGGCTGACACTGACAAAAGATCTATAAGGTGCTGTACATGGTTCCAGGGCAAATCCTGAGGGGATCTGACTGATCTTGTCAGATACAAAAGTTACATTTTTAGTTATATAGGTCTTGCTTTAACTTAGTCTTAACCATCCAGCAGAAAAGTGTAACCATAAGGTATAAAAAATAAAGCTAAATTAATATGCTGAGCTATAAAAGACTCAAGTCAACAACTTCTGACAATTGCAAGATATGTTGATAACTCACTACTATTATGGACTATTGGACTATATTGGGTTATTTTGCTGAATTCAAGTACTTGCAATCTTTGGACTGTCATCAAGTATGAAAAGGTCCTTTAAAGACTTCTCCAAATACAGCTTCTCTAACTGCAGTGAAACACCCATCTCTGACAAAATAAAACAAAAAGGGGGGTATGGTGGGAGCCCTGGAAGCTAGCAAATCGATCAAATGTGTGTAGGCGGGACCAGACCCCAATGCCTAAAGCAAACAAGCTACCTCAGACCTGAGATTAAATATCCTGTCTGATTAAAGTCAACTCTTAGTCACTAGGAAACCTTGTGTCACATGTTACTAACTTTGCAAAAGTGTAAGTAAAATAACATTTGGTTGTGAAAAAAATATATATGTATACACAAGATGGTTAGGATATACAGCTACTTTCTCTGAGTTCAATAAGAAGAAACATCTATACCAATGTTGTTTAGACAAGATATCATGTCTAAGTCTTGTCCTCTGAAAAACTACTATGAAGACAATAATATGCAATGTGTTAATCATTTTAACTGACCTACTAACCTGTTTTGAAACTATTTCATTGCTCTTTTATCTTTTTTCTCATTAAAATGAATAAAAAATAAAAAATAGAAATCTGCAGTACATGAAAAAAGTGTTTATTGAGCATCAGTTATGTTCCTGGAGGTATGTTAGGCTCTAGAGAAACAGCAGTGAAGCAAACAGACATAAATGTCTTCTACTATAAAGTATGTTCTCATAGCCAGTAACATTTATGATTTCCTATTTTGTTTGTGACTTTATGCCAAGGGCTTGTTATAGTGTCATAAGCCATTATGTGTTTAAGAAATACTCATTGAAAGAATGAATCCCTGCAGTAAGTATGTCAGGTATGCGTGTGTGTGTGTGTGTGTGTGTGTGTGTGTGTGTGTGTTTGTGTCCAGCAGAGCAAAGGTCCCTTGTAAAGTCAAGAGGAAAAAAATACAAGGTCAGATGGGCAGACAAGGGCCAGATCTAAAGGATCTTGCTCCAATCACTTCATCCTACAAACAGTGTGCTGGTAGACATTTGTGGCAATATAAGATGGGAAGTTCTGAATCTCATGTCAAGATGTGATTCATAAAGAATGCTTCTGGCAGACCCAGTCCTAGCCCAGGTCCGGTGAGTGTGCGGAGAGTTTCCTGCTACCCTGCGCCAGCGGGACCAGTCCCAGCCCAGGCGCAGCGTGGGC
>NW_004524640.1:2086074-2088350 GCF_000260255.1 Octodon degus
CTGCAGCTAAAGGACCAATGATCTAAAGGGTTGTGCCTAATCCTTTGGCAAGAGAAGTCATATATTCAATGTATTGTCAGATAGTGTAGAATTTTTGTAGTCTTGGGGATCGAATCCAGAATGTTCACCCTTGTGCTGCATCCTCAGCACTCTTCCTTTTCTTATTTAGAGACAGGGCCTCGTAGTTCCCAGGTTGGGCTCAAACTCTCAATCCTCCTGCCTCAGACTGCTAGAGTATTGGGATTGCAGCCATGTGCTTATACACTTTTTAAAAAAAACATTTTATTGATTTATAAACTCAATTTATTAAAAGTAGAGTTTTGTAAAATCACCTTAGCTTATGGGAAAATATAGATACCATAATAACTACACCATCTAAATGAAGGACCATTTTGTAGTGAAAATATATATCTGTATATACAAAATAGCATAAATATACAGCTGAATTAATAGTGTTTAGACAAGATATCATGTCTGCATTTCGTACTAGGAATAACTACAAAGAAACAATATGCAATGTATTAATTATTGTAACTGTACTACTAACCTGTTTTAAAACTATCTCATTGCTACTTCTTTCCCAATAAAATTATTAAAATAAAAAATAAATAGACTAATATTCTATTAAGCTGTAAAAATAATAATTCAAAATCATTCAACCCAGCTATCAACAAAATAATTCAGTCTTTACCTTTGTTTCACATTGTGCGTTTATGCACAGTCTTTCTCTTCTTTTACATCACTTTTTTTTTCTATTCCATAGTCTTATATAGTATTCGTCCTCCTCCTAACTATTCCTACTTGATTCCACAAATTTCAAGAAATTCGTGTACCAAAGACAAAATCATCCTCAGAGCGTGAACAAGAGGAAGTTTGGCAGTTAATGTCTTGCAGGAACTCAGAAGTAAAAGGTAAGAACACATGTATGTTAAAATGTTTAAATTCACCATGCAAACATGTGTGTGCAGTGGGATTGAAGGCTGAAAGCTACAAAGAAGCATTTCTGTCTCCTACACCTTTGAAGGATCAAAACACCTCTGGTAATGTCTGGTCTAGCTGTTCACTATAGGTTTAAACAAGACTTAGAGACTCGTGAGCCCTCTCTTGATGACCGAAATAAAGAGCTCACTCTTCACTTTTCCTTCTGTACTTGCAGATTCTGTTGAGTGCAAGACACAGAGTTAGTAGAAGTAATTAATTTGCATGGGCAATTGGTTTAAGAGTTAGGAAATTTTATTATCCATCTATTCACCGGAATATGCAAAGACAAGATTTACTCATAACGAGGGAGTCTGCCTTTCAGGATAGTAATCTATAAAGAAGAACTACATGGTATTTTTCATGTATTACTTAACACAAAATTTCAAAAATACAGCTGAGGAACAGTATACTTCTCTGTGCCTCACTATGATTTAGACAGGTTGCACTTCATCAAGCACACTCCAGGGGTTTCAGGTATAATTAGTCCCCTAGGGTTTTATTTTATTAATGCTCCATCTTATATATTTTTAAATACAAAATTTTCTCTGCATAGTACCAATAGAAGAGATTCTAAACTTCTAGGGATGGAAGAATCTGGTTTGGAAGGTAATTTTTCAAATATCCTTTTATGAAATGTAATGCATGTGTGTCCTAGCAAGTCCAACTTTTCCAAAACACAGGAGAAAGAATCTTCCTCACTGCTGTCTTTAGTGTTCTGCTTACAGCTCTGCTGTTGATTTCTTGTGGCCTCTGATTGTTGAAATTGCCTGACACATAGCCAAGAGAAGGAATGCCTGTCTGTCTGAATTGGGTTCAGCTGCACACATTCACTGTAGCACAGAAGCTAAAATGCGCAATATATCAGAGAATGCAGCCCTTGCCTGGGACGGTGGCTCCCTGGAATTCCAGGGCCCCATGGAGGTCCTCCAGGCTATGCATCCTCTGTGCTTCCAAATGTGTTACATGTTTGTTTTAAGCAACAGGAAGAAGGAAGTGACAGAAGGACCAAAGGGTACACATCAGCTGTCTTCTATGAATATTTACCAGAATTTATACACTTCATTGACAATGCTCAACATGACTGAGACAGAAAGAAGGAGAAGGAGAAGGGGAAGGGGAAAGGGAAGGGGAAGCGGAAAAGAAAAAGGAGGAACAGAAAGAAGGGGAAGAAGAGGAGGAAGGAGGAGGAGAGGAAGAGGAAGGGGAGGAAGAGGAAGGAAGGAAGAGAAGAGGAAGAGGAAGAGGAAAAGGAGGAGGAGGAGGAGGAAGAGGAAGAAGAAGAAGAAGAAGAAGAA
>NW_004524640.1:2088450-2095319 GCF_000260255.1 Octodon degus
AGAAGAAGAAGAAGAAGAAGAAGAAGAAGAAGAAGAAGAAGAAGAAGAAGAAGAAGAAGAAGAAGAAGAAGAAGAAGAAGAAGAAGAAGAAGAGATACTGGGTCAAAAAAATACCCTATGGTCTCTGTAGCAAAAGGTGATACCAATACAGCTTGAAATAAAATGTATATCCATATCCATGAATGAGTCATGCAAAAAGGCAGGGGAGTGAGCATAATACTCACCATTCCTTAGTGTAGAAGTAGGAACAATAAGTGCCTTTCTATTATCCCCAGCACAATAACATGAAAGGATGTCACTCATGAATCTACGACAGCTTGGGTTTGTGCTAGGTTCTAATTTCCCCCTTCCAAGAAGCAAAGCACTTCATTAAAATTACAAGATTTCAGAATCTGATGTACTCATTTTTCCCTTCCACTCTCTGTCTCTTGCTTTCTTCCCCCTTGCCTTTCCAATCCAATTATTCTTCCGTATGAATCTGAGAATCATTTTTAAATTTTCAAAAGAGGATTTCAAAATTACACTCTGTCTCTTAAAATAGATTTAAAAAACAAACCTTGGTGTTGAAAATGTAATTCAATGGTGTAGCACATGCCTGCCAAGCACAGGGATCTGAGTTTGGTTCCTGGTACCAAATAAATTAATTAATTAAAAGGGCCCAGGGTATTCCAGGTGTTCCATAAAATAAAATCTCAGTGGATGGTACACTCTGGTTTTTACATGCATGATCTTTTCTCTATTTTTAGCTAGTAATTTTTTAAGTAATAAAATGACCCCTTGCAGCAAACCCATGATGCAAAACAAAAGCTAGGACTTTGACAGTCCAGCCTCAGGATTGCTTTACCAACACAGTTACACTTCTAACGATGTTGAAAGTCAATCTGTAACTTTCCATAATTTCATTTATTCAAGTCTCACTTCATATGTCTAAGAACAGAACCTTGATAGTTCTAAATTTATAACAACAGAACCAAGGTACTTCCAATCTTATTTTATTAACCAAATTGAGACACAGCCAACCGCAAGAAGGCTGGGAGATGCTTCCTTCATAGGTGTGGGGGCAAAGGAGAAGGGAGAATGAGAGAGATTGGATAGCACATGTATTTTAGGCTGATCGTGACCCTGCAGGCCAAGCCATACATGGTTGGAGGTTCCCAGCGTGGCCATTGCAGACCTGTCAGAGATGCAGAGTCTCATGGGCAGCTGCTAAGCCCAGTTACTGGTTTACTGTGTGTTATGGTTTGTGTCTAAGTGTCCCTCCAAAGCTTCATGCAGTCTTGGGGCGGACTCTGGAGTTTGTGATTGATTACTGTGGGTGTGGATATCACACCTGCCCTGGGGCAGGTAATTTGCCTTACAATGTTAGGTGGGAAGAGAAGCCAGCTGGATGAACTGCTGCTGCCCCTCCCTTTGTTCTCTGCTCTTTGCCACCACCATGAAAGGTTGCTGTCTGCCTTGTGCTGCTCTGCCTTGGAGCCAGCTGAACATGGACTGAAACCTCCAGTAACTGTGAGCTAAATAGACCTTTCCTTTCTTGATTTTGGGTGTCGGGTATTTGTCCCAGCAATAAGAGGAGAGTAACTAAGACACTGTGCCACTTTTCAAACTTGCTATAACTGCTCATCACTACTTCCAAGCACACATTCAATTCTTCCATTCAAGAAGCAACTTTTTCTCTTACAAACTGAGTCAATCTGAGATCTTTTTTTTTTTTTTTTTTTTGGTGGTGCCAGGGATTGAACTCAGGACCTTGCAAGGCAAGCACTTATTCCACTGAGCTATCTCCCCAGCCCCCATCAATCTGTGATCTTAACATATTACTTCCATTTCCTTTTTTTTTTTTTTTCTCATCAAGCCTCCATGCCTTTTTCTGGGGGGAAGCATAATTTATTCTTTGGCACTATATCCTACATTGCTTAAATTTACTTCACCGTCTCAGTTATATCAGAATGCATTTATCCTTTTTTCTTTCCATGGAGATTCTTAAAAATGAAAGTTTTACATTAAAGATTATTTCTGCTAATACATATAGACATACATACATTTGCAACACTATTATTATTGCAATAATATACTCAGAGAAACTTATGCATAAGTATGTTCATTTCATTTAAACTGTGATTGTGTGTGATTCCCATGGTTTGAAACAATGGTATTTGATGCAGCAGGGGAAAATAAAGTCCCTGGTCATCTTAACTGAAAAATTGATTTTTTTCTTATTTATTTTATAGAGTTCTGACTTCAAGAACAGATATACTAAAGGCAAAATGGATTTTTAAATTCCAAAATGCTATTTACAATCAAGTCTGGTAAACTTTGACAATGGACTTATACAACGACTCACAGCAGAAACTATTTAGGGACCCTTCATACAAAGAAAGCCAGCAGCTAGATGGCAAGATACAAGGGAGGAAAAGAAGTCAGAGGCCAGATTCAAAGATTCTTCTTTTTTTCCCAGATTAAAGTTTTAAATTTTGTGCTTTGGTTTGGGGTTTTGGTGGTACTAGAGATTGAACCCAGAACCTTTGCACTGGGCTATCTCCACAGGCCTTTTCTTTCTTTTTTTTACTTTGAGATAGGGTCTTGCTAAATCACTAAGACTTGGCTCAAACTTGGAATCTTCCTGCTTCAGACTTCCAAAGTGCTGGGATTTACAAGTATGTGCCATCACACCCAACAAGAGTGATTTAAAAAAAAAAAAACAAAAAACTGTGCTTGAGAAATTCATAAGCCTGAGTAGATACTCTACAAGGACAGAAGTAATTGTCATTTGCTTTCATGAGAGTTATTGCAGAAGAGATATGGGTCAAGCATGCTTGAACAGAGAGACATACCTGTATGTCCTTAATCCACATTTCTACATTGAATCAAACATGTCCAGAAGTTCCCTGGAGCTCTCGGCAATGGATACAATGTGCACCCAAATATCTTCCATAAATAAAGGGCTCACTTCTGTCCATGTTGGAAGTACTGCCACAGACAGCCTCAGCTCCCAGTCTTGTTCAGGGGGAGCCTCTGATGAACAATCCCTCCTAGTCCAAGGTCACCCTTGCTTCCCAGAGTAGCTCATACATGCTGACCGATTACCCTAAGAACATGAGTCCGGCCCCCTTGCAGTCACCAAAGGTAACACAGAAGGTCCATTCCAGGGGGTCATTTGAGTCCTTTGTGTAGTTGGCCCAGCCCAACTTCTCCCTCTGCCTAATCCTGTCTCCTTCCATAACCTCCCCTTCCATAAATATTAATTTTGAGAGCATTCCTGAATGGATTTTATGCTCTGTAATAACCTTTAAGCATCTACTTCCTAGCAAACTAATCATACAACAATGGAGTTTATGATTGGTTGTCCTGGCGTTCAGCTAATGAGCACACCAGCAATGACAGCAGTTTAAATGCAGATATTCCCTGGCATAAAATATCCATTCCACTGATAATATTTTCTCTCTTTTTTTTCCAATAAAACTTTATTTTCAAAAACCAGGTAGGTGTTTGACTTGGCCCACAGTCAATAGCTGGCCACCCCCTGCTCTACTATATTCTTTTTATTTATTGATACATTTTAGACATAAGGAATTTGCACCTGTACATGACATACTGTGCTTCTTTTCTTCCATTTCCCCTCTCCTCAATCCTTCTTCTTCTCCTTATTTACAAAAGGTTTGTTACCATTTTTCCTTCTATACTATCTATTTTTATTGTCCTCTCCTGAAGATTTTGACTGGTGGTAAACTGAAATGGTGTTTTGGTGAGATAGATTATACTTGGGCCAGTCACAGTGGTACATACTAATAAGCCCTGCTATTCAGGAGGCTAAGGCCAGATAACAAAATCCAGGTCGACTTTGACAATTTAATGGGATCCCACCTCAAAATAAAGTAATAGAAGAGCCAAGGATGTAACTCAGTGCTCCCTGGGTTCAATCCCCAGTATGGCTCCTCTCTAAAGAGAAAGTGTACTAGCATGTGTGATATTTCTGACATTTGAGAAGTATAGCACAAGAAATAACAGTAATAAGAAGACAGTAGGACATCAACTCAATGGACACTTTGTACAAAAATTAAAGGATGAGTGAGATTGCTTGGCAAATACAAGTTGGGTCTGTAAGCCAGAGGACTGCCTTTGTACCATACAAAAAGTTCAATCCTTTATAGTCATCGGGTAACAAGGCTGAGCACCAAGTCCAGCACTGAATAAAATTTGTGGAGCTCCAAGTTCCACACTACGCCTGCTATGGCATGATCGGATCTTGCATGGGGAAGAATGGATCCTGATATATAGTATGGTGATATATAAAGTTTTCAGATAAACAGATTCTCCTTCCTGGGGAGCCTCAGAAGTTATCTACTCCTTTCTGGTAAAGTGTAAACTCCTTCTAACTTCAAGGTTGCCCCCTCCAACAGAGTGTGAGCTGCCATCAAGATCTACCCACACTTTCCTTCTGAGGCACCAAAATGAAATATCTCAGCTAGGAAATGCTGTAATATCCTGATAATAGAGAAAAGGTACTCTTCCTCTGAAGGGCTTTGGAATCTATACAGCACCCTCTGGCTGGAGCTGGGAGAATTCAAATGGAACTGGATTCTGTGGGTTCAAGAGAGAGATAGAACACAAATTTTAATAAGCAAGAGGCACACTTTCCTGAGATCTATAACTTAAAACCCTAGCAAAGTTGATAAGAGTATGACATAATTCTGCTGGTAGGATGATTTCTAGAAGTACATGAAAAGTGATTGCCCGCCCTGCGTGAGATAGAACTAGACTTAGAAGAAACTGTATTTACAATACAATGCAACTGGCATGGGCTCCTATAAAAGTAATAAATTCCATGCAGCAGGAGTACTTGAAACTTATGAAATGTTAATAATATAGTTATTTGTATGAACATAAGTTTGGATTTTGTCAGGAGACTTAGAGCTCCATGAGGTCAGAGACATCATGTGTTGTGGGGTGCAGTCTATACCCAGTGCTTAGTAGAGACCAATCGATTCTTAAAATCTACAGATGCTAAACCATTCTCCTTTTGCCTTTTATGAAACACACTTACTTTGGGTGCAATATCATAGTGTGGTTTTTAAAAGATCTTACATCCCTGCACAATTTAATGAGCCTGAGGAGGGCTCTTGTTTGTAGAAAATTAAAAAGAACTCAACCCCAAAAGAGCATATAGCCAGATGGATCCATGCTAATTGCTTCCTTTTAGTCATTAGAAAGGTTAAAATTTTACACCAGTGGTCATGAGAAGTTCCAAGTTTTAGGCCATGAGCAAAGCAAGACCTGGTTGGAGCTGGGAGAATTCAAATGGAACTGGATTCTGCGGGTTCAAGAGAGGGATGGAACACAAATTTTAATAAGCAAGAGGCATACTTTCCTGAGATCTATAACTTAAAACCCTAGCAAAGTTGATAAGAGTATGATATAATTCTGCTGGTAGAATGATTTCTAGAAGTACATGAAAAGTGATTGCCCACCCTGCATGAGATATTATGACGTAGGTATTCCTGGGTGTATCCTCTATGAGATCTACTGGGCAAAGGTTGTTTGTGCAATAAAGCCTCACTAATGACAATAAAGACTAAACATGAAAAGCTCCTTCCATCTTGGGAAAATCCTGGAAATGTATAATTTGAAGGTAAGTTGAAGGTCTCATTTCAGAACAACTGAAATACACCTAATTAGTTATTCATTGCTATATCCCACAAAGGCAGCTGTGAACAGTATATGACTCCTTTGCCCAAAACTTGTTGGCTGAAACAGATTTTTAAATCTATAATCACCACTGCTGGTTTGTGTTGTATTACCTAAGTTCTCACTATATTCTCCACATTAAAAAAAAAAAATCATCATTTCTGTTACTATGGGAAAGTCATATTGCTTAAAACAGATGTCAGTGACAATTTGATTAGAATGAAATGTCAGAAAAGTCAGAGTGGCTGTGGGAAAGAGTGTTAATATCTTTGGAGTTAGGAAAATATAGCAATGTTATATTGCCACACTTGGAGACCTAATGTCAAAATGCTTCCTTGGGTTATTTATCCATGTGAAATAGATTTGTAAGCTAACTCCAGAGGTTTCTACTCTCTGGAACATTTTCCTAAACAATCAGTCTTACAATTGTCTGGGGACTGACAGTGAAATATTTTCCCCAGTTAATCTCACATTATTTCTCAATGGAAGTACCAGATAGTCTACTTTCTATAGCCTAAGGGTATGAAGACACGAAAGGAGAAATGAACACAAAGCTGAAGAAATGCTTGCTCATGACAGAGGCTTTGCTTTGTCCTTGAATGCCACTTCTCCTGTTATAATAGACACACATCTTTATCTAGGCAGGATGTGATTATTTGAGACTGCCACTCAATGTCCCATGTTGTCTCAGTATCTGGAACTTTTATTGAGGCCTTCAGAGCGGATGCAGAGGTTTCTGCTTTTGATTTTGCTTGACACAGTCATAGACTATTTTCTTAAACTGTCTTCTCACCTCCTGAGCCAGCTTCTCTCCACACTGAAGAGTGTTAATACTTTTCAGCACCTTGTTGGGTCCCTTTGTCCTCCATATTGCTCTTGGACACGGGTCCTGGGGATAAGTGGCCACAGCAGAATTACCAATTTTCTTCTTGAAAAATAAAAATAAAAGATGTCTTATATACAAGTACCAACTTCCCACAATGAATGTAATCATTGTGTATGGGAAACATGTACTGATAAAAGAAATTAAATAACGTAAACAAAAAATCTAGGTTTGCCATTAGTGTGGTCAGTTTGATTCTGTCCTCATTAGATTAAGTCATTTAGATTAAATTGTTTCATTCCATAGGAAGGGATACTGCAATGTGTAATCGTACTTGAAACACTCTACCTTTCCTTATTCA
>NW_004524640.1:2095449-2097175 GCF_000260255.1 Octodon degus
CAAAAACTCTTAAAAACATTGAATTGACACACTGATATTGTCCCCCCTTTCCTTGATTGGCTTCTACTGGTGAATTCTTTGCTCTGCCTATCATTACCATTTTTGCCTACTTCTTTTATTATTGGGGACATGAAGTTCTGGGCTACCACATCACTGCGGTGTGCAAATGTCCCTCTGTCACTTTTTCACATGAGAAGCCTCAGTGGAACTTTGTGCCGAGGCTTAAATCAGAGACACGAAAAGAGCTAGAAGCCACAGACCATTTAGCTAAACAGATGATCTTCTTCCTGAGCCAGATGATAAACTGATGTTATTAATAAATCTCTGCCTTGTTCATCACTGATTTTACATTGGAGGAGGAATATAGAAAGACTAGATCATAGGATGGTTAGCATTAATCACTTCAGGAAATATTTTGGTGCATTTGATTCAGATATACATTATATAAACGAGACTAAGCAATGAGTAAACTATCAGCTACCAACTTTGGCTATTTCCTTTAACTAAAGTCATAGGGAAATTATCCAATACACTCTTTTGCCACTTAGCTTGTTGGGTTTCTTTTTAATTTATTCCACATACTTAGAGCCTCATTCATACTTTAAGATTGATTTGATCACATAGAGGAAAGAGGGAAGGAGGGAGGGGGAAAAGGAGGGAGGGAGGGAAAGAGAGAGAGAGCAAGCCAAGACTGGGAGAGAGAAAAAGGGAGAGAGAGAGACCAAGGGGTAGAGATAGTGACAGAGACAGACACATACAGAGAGGAAAGAGAGAATAAGAGAAAATTTTGAACTAGGAATAAAAGAAAATCTTTATAATTTTTTTTTTGCTCCCTAAAAAAATGCAATCTAAAGGCTAGGATTTGTCATCAGGATATAGCACGTGCCTAGCATGCTGGTTTGAATGCCAGCACATAGAAGAAGAAAATACAGAAGAAAGAAAGAGAGAGAGAGAGAGAGAGAGAGAGAGAGAGAGAGAGAGAGAAACGAAGAAAGAAAATTCAGCCTACTTTCTTTCTTCCATGTTTTTAATTAAATTTATTATTTTTACTTGTACATGAAATTACTAAAAGTTTATACAATAGAGAAACATCACATTAAGTCACTATACATATTCAAGATATGCTCAAACAACAGAGCAAACGCTGCTGCTCAGGGACACCCAAAGAAAGGCAGGGATCTTCAACATAACAAGTGATGCGTTGGAACCTAGTGTGTGACAAGTTTCAACTTGTTCCAAGCAGTCAGTCTGTCGTCAGCCATGGTTGCTAGGTGAGTTTTTACAATGTGCCATAAATCATGGATCACGAACAACACATTTCAGTGGAGTTGTAAGATCACCCACCTTGGATTCCAGGTTTTTAAGAAATGCACCATGGGAGGTGAAACTTGAGTCCACAGCTAGGATCCTAACACCAGGGTTCACAGTTCCAAACAGGAGTCACCCAGTTCTCCCTCTGCAACAAAGCTGCATCATTAATCAAGTTCTCACATCCAGATGATGTGACTGATGCTTTCTGACCTTGTTCAAATTATATAAGTTGAATTTGTATTCAGGAATACTACAGTGAGCTCTGAAGATTGGAAGGGCCTTCTCAAGCATTTAAGAAATAAACATGCGGGGCTGGAGAGATGGCTCAGTGGTCTAAAGCACCTACTTAGAACAAGCTTAGCAAAGCATCAGGGACCGCAGTTCGATCCCCCAGCACCACATGCCAGCCAGCCCC
>NW_004524640.1:2097275-2104681 GCF_000260255.1 Octodon degus
TTTACAGCTTGAGAGATAAATGCTGCCCACTGTGGGCAGACCTTAAGACAAAAAAAAAAAAAAAACCTACCTGGCTGATGTTACAGCTCAAGAGGTGGCACAAAAACCAGTGGGAACATGAGAGATATTGCCTGTTCTAGAGTTCTAAAAAAACCCCACCTACTCAGACTCTGTTGTTAACTAACGTTCCTTGCTGTCTAAATAGATTAGCAGTGGTGACTCCATGTGAAAATAATTTGATACAACATCATCACAAAAGGTCATGTGTGTATAAGACTTAAGAGATTTAAACATATGATACTTAGTGTTAAAAACCTCTTGGGGCTGGAGAGATGGCTCAGTGGTCTAAAGCACCTACTTAGAACAAGCTTGGCAAAGCATCACGGACCACGGTTCAATCCCCCAGCACCACATGCCAGCCAGCCCCGCCCCCTGGTGGGCTGAGCTGGACTCTCTCTCTCTCTCTCTCTCTCTCTCTCTCTCTCTCTCTCTCTCGAATAAAAATTAAAAAAGAAAAAGAAATAAAGAAATAAACATGCACCAACAAAATAGCCTGAGAAATCGTGAACCGTGTCCTCCACCAGCAGGACAGTGCTCCATGTCACACGTCACTTCTCGCTCCGAAGCTTCTATCGAATGAAAGCACAATGGTGTCTCCTCACCGGCCTTATTCACTGCGCCCCGTATTGAGCAACTTCTGGCTCTTCCCCAAAGTCAAAATGACCACAAAAGGGAAAGATTTTAATCTCTTGAAAACATCGAAGCAGCAAAAGAGCATAACTAAAGACGTACATGAAAAATATCTTCCAGACCTGCTTCAAGTAGTGATAAGGAATATGAGATAAGGGGTGCAAAGCAAGGGGGAGGATTTTGAAAGGGGCTGATGACAATGTGTTTTTTTACTATATTAAGTTTTAATTTAAGCGTTCATCATATTTTTATCACAGTTCATATGCCGTATGATTATATGCACTCGGACATTTCCTGTTTTATAACAGGCAAAATATAATACATACAGACCTCAAGTCATAAAAATATTAAATTAGGAAATTGTGAGCATGAGAAAAACCTTGATCTCCAAGGATCATTCTAAATATCTGACATACAGAACAAGTATCATTCAGCCGATGAAAGGATAAAAACCAAAAGCAGAAATTTTCATAGCATTTGCATAGAATTTTGAATACTATTTATTAAATACCTAACATATAATAGCAATAAAATGTTACTCCCTATGACAGTACCTACAGTTCTCTCATATGAATGTTCTGTTATTTATCAACAATAAGTCATTCATTAAAAATAATGATTCATTACCCTTGACGTTTCTTCTTTTCAATTAGGAACAACAAAATCTGTGGATCAAAACCACAAAAAAAAGAAAGAAAGAAAGAAAGAAAGAAAGAAAGAAAGAAAGAAAGAAAGAAAGAAAGAAAGAAATTACTTGATCTTAATGATTTACATGAAAAAACACTAATATATCTGAATTTATTAAAATATTGCCTTCAGGCACATTATTCTTAAGATAATGAATCAAGTTTGAAGTACTTACTGAATCTCTTTCAATAGACTGGGGTGTTTGGATTTTCATGATCATAAATATAAACGTCAATGCACATTTTTTCAAATTACATAGTCTTCTTGAACTCTTGTGAAAATTGGAAATTAAGTACCTTCCAACGGATGTACGCTTTTCTATATTAAGAGCTCACATTGGCTTGTTTAACAGAAGCAGTACTAAACAATAAAATATAAACAGTTGTACATTTCTATCACATAGTGAATGACAAAAAATCTCTGTAGGAAAATTGCTAAGACTGTTTGCTGTGTGAGCTCTGTGAAGCCTGCTCTCTCTACAATCATCTGTACATATTTTGTTTAGCCCTGGCCTCTGATCCTCTACAGCTCAGCCTAATCCTGACAAATCGTGGCTTGGCAGCTTTCTCAATTTTGCAGACTATGGCCTAGGTCACGGCATGGCCTAATAAATTTCACGTGAGCATCTCCTTAGCTATAAAATGTCTAACTGCATAAATGCCTAATTTAGGGCTACACAAAGGTAAGTGCCACCATTATCATTACAATGACAATAAATCTATATTGCCCCTGTATCTTGGAATCACATGGGCATTCACAGATAAAGGAATTCAAAATTGATGGAGTTTATTTTCCCCTAAATGTTATGGAAGTTACGAAATGAGATGATAAGCCAAATAAATAAAACTGAACATATCTCCCGAACAAGGCATCAGGAGCTGAGCTTACCTCCCACTTTTCTTATTCTAACATGAGTACAAATCACAAAATTAAAAGTGGTGGAAAGATCTGATTTGATTGAATGCTGATACTCTGTGTTTTGTGTATATGCAACAAGTATGTGACTGCTTGTGTGTGTATGTGCATATGACAGTTTGTGTTTTATGAACTTCCACTTGTTATGACTTGACCACTGTGTGAAAAAATTAATTCTTGCCTTTATTTCTGCTAAAAAAATTTTCTTCACAGCAGAAGTCATTTATGTACTGCAAAGAGAATAAAACAAGCAAAAATTACATTCTAGGTTTTGAAAATTGAATCATATAGTCTACATTTAGCCCTACTTTTCTCTTTTCCATCAAAAAAACTTAAAGTGCGCCTCTTTTTTTTTGATTGTTCTATCATGCATAAGCAACCTACACAGTACTTTTAAATGTCTTGGCTGCAATTATATCAACAAGAAAGTATTGATTGATTGCTGGAAAGGGAATCATGAAAATAAATATACACACAAGTTTTTCTTTCCTTGCTATCCTTCTGTCCCAAATCATTTGCTTGTTTCAGAAAAGCTTTGACTTTACACTGGTACAAACTCTGTGTTTCAAGAGGAAGTGCAGCTTTTCAAAATACAAGACAAATTTAAAAGGAAATGCAAACTTCACAAAGTGCAAAGCTGCCCTGGAACATGTCAGAACGCTCTTGGCAGTCTCTCCTGTAAGTGAAAATTGCTTATTGCTAATAAATTATTTTTGATGAACTTTTAAAATTTGAGCACAGTGCATTCATTTTATCATAATTAGGTATTTCTTATAACACGTAGGCTCTGAATTTTGGTTCTACTACTTGGTCTTACAAGCAATCTTGGGCAAGTTTGTTCCTGACAGCATCTTCCTCTGAATTGCAGAAATAATGTTAGCTTTCTCAGAAAGTTGTTACAAAGAGAAAAAGATGGAAAAGAATTTAACATACTGTAACCTGAAGTGCAGCAATGTTCAATAAATTACTCAGCAGGCTTTGCTGTAGGTTGAAGGTCATAGCTCCAAAGATGGCCACTGAGATTTTCTGATCTCTAACACAGGAGCTCATAACACAGAAAGTATCGATCCTTCTTTAGTCTTGGAACTGTGAGGGCTGGGGAACACTACTGCCTCCCATAATATGACTTTTAAAATTTAGAAAGAAACATAAAAATCTCCTTGAATCTATACAATTGTATCCATACTTCTACTATTTAGAAGGGAATGAATTTTGAGAAACACAGGAAAATAGCAAACTTGCCTAACAAAATAAACGATCTCCTGGGGCTAGACACACTACTACTCTATCTCAGTTATGTTGGATAATCCATTACTCTTTGGCTGAAACTGCTCAATCATCTCGTTTGTATAATTGGTGGTGTTTAGTAAGAGTATTATTATTATGTTGAAAAGGACTGTAAGGTTATTGATTATATCTATATATTTTAGATATGATTCTTCCCTTTATTTTTATTATTTATTATTATTTTTAAAAGAAAAGAAAAATGAAAATAATAGTAAAACACAGTTTCAACACAGGTTTGTAGGAAAGTTACAATAATTAATACATTGCATATTGTTGTCTTCATAGTAGCGGTTCAGAGTACAAGATAAAGACATGATATTGTGTCCAAACAATATTAGCACAAACCTTTTTTTTTTTTTTTTTTTTTTTTTTGTGAAACCAGGGATTGAACTCAGATCTTTGTGCTTGCCAAGGAGGCACTTATTCTACTGAGCTATCTCCCTGGCTCTATACTCAAACTTTTCTTTTCAGTGAACTAAGAGAAACTACCTGTATAACTATCTTCACTCTCTTATATATAAGTTTATTTTTTATTTTTCCTTTCTTTCTTCTCCTACCACAGCTTCTCTTTTCTTCTGAACAGTGTCTTCCCAATGCACAATAACTATTGTACATTTTGGATCTTATTTATTCATTCAATTTCTCACATGAGTGAGGCAATATGATGCTTACGTACGTGAATCTGGTTTATTTCACTTATGAGTATGGTCTCAATTTGAATCCATTTACCTGTCAAAATTTCCAACTTATCCTTCTTTAAGATGAGTAGTACTCCATTATACTTAAAACCCTTCTCTTTTTATCCTTTCTTTGGTTGATGGACATTTGGATTGTTTCCAAAATTGAGCTATTACAGATTTTGCTGCTATAAACATGGGCACACATGTATCACTGTAGTATGATTTTGATTCTTCGGGGAAGATATCCAGGAGATGAACAGCTAGGTTGAATGGGACCTCCAATCCTCAATTTTTGAAGAATCTCCCTACTGATTTTCACAGAGATTGTATCAGCCTGACTCCCACCAATGGTGGAGAAGGGTTCTTTTTTCCCCACAGCCCTTCCAGCATTTGTTATTGGTTGACTTCTTGATGGCAGTAATTCTTTCTGGAGTGAGATAAAATATCACTATTTTTTAAGTTGTGTCTCTCAGATGACCAATGATGTTGAACACTTTTCATGTATTTATTTTCCATTTGTATTTCTTCATCTGAGGATTGTATGTTCATCTCAGAAGCCCATTTTGGATTGGGTCTTTGCATCTAGACAAGAGAGAATCTTGCTTTTAGTTTGTGATTCTAGGTTTACATTCTAGCCCTTTTTTTTTTTTTTTTTTTTTTTTTGCAAAGCTCTTCGCAAAAGCTGAATATAACTCACTTTCTAACCTCTAATAACTTGTTTAGATCCCAGGATATGAATCCTAATATGTGGTTTTAGTGTGAGCTATAACTCATCTTGTCTCATTTCTTCTTATTTTTTCTCTTGTATCTCCATGTCTTTGAATTGGCACAGGAAGGGATGGCACGAGGAGACTGCTAACCCTTGTGCTGCAGAAAACAATTTTTTATCAACTCTCAGAGATTAAGGATTTCTAATTCTCTTCCTTCCTTTCCCCCACAGGATGGCCCATGAAGACCAGCAGGGTTGCATTACATAACCTTAAACTGACCCATCAGGAGACAGAGAACTGAATTGAATCTTTTACAAGCAAGGAGGCTGTTCATGTGGGAAGCATCATTCCCGTGGGACTTTTTTGTAGGACTGTTCAAATTTAAACAATATATCTGGGGAGAAGAAAGAATGTGGGAAAAACATAATAAGTTGGACTTGTATGTTTGTATAATTTCTACTTTTTGGCCAAAAGGCGTAACACGTAATCGATGGTTTCACGTCTTCTGGCACTTGGTTCCAAGCCAAACTGGAAAATAGTTCCTTCCCCACTGAGGATTATTCTGAGACTTTGGTGTCCTTTGTCTTGTGAGAACCATGTCTCAGGATGTTTCCCTTGTTCTGCAGTGGGGAGCACGGACGTGCAGACCTGAGTGTTGTGGCCTGGTCATTAACACTCCCCAGCTGTTTCACAACGTGTGATCCCAAAATAAAAGTGATGTGGAACATCCCCAGGCCTAAAAAGTCATTCGACTAACACTAGGGCATGAGAGAGGAAAGAACTTTCTGTAACTCTGAGCCACATGCAAGTATCAAGGGACAAACATTTTCCCCAATGGGTTTACTGCAAAACAAATGCAAGGAGGGTCCAGGCTCTGTCAGATCCTCAGCTGTCTCCAGAGACCCAGGTGTGGGGGCCGATGTGTCAAGCAGGCAAAACAATATGTGACCTGCAAGTGCCCTTTGTCTAAGCTTAGCCCTTTGGGTCAATATCAGAGTTCAGACAGGAAGAGCCATCCACTTAAGACAGTAGTACTTCTTACTATTATTTTTGCCTATCCCAACTGTCCAGGACAGGAGATAAGTTAAATTTGTTTTAAAATGGGAATCAAGACAAAAATGTAAGGTCTGGGAATGTATGACAGCCATAAGGAATGTTCGAGGCTCTGGATTGGATCCCTGGCACTGAAGTAAAAGAAAATATAGGTTTGCTATTAGTGTGGTCAGTTTGATTCTGTCCTCATTAGATTAAGTCATTTAGATTAAATTGTTTCATTCCATAGGAAGGGATACTGCAATGTGTAATCATACTTGAAACACTCTACCTTTCCTTATTCAGGTCTAGGCGTTGTACACTCCTGATATCAGGGATTCTTTGGAATCCAGACTCACATTAAATAGCATCAAATGGACCCTGGAGGAAGGCTAGAGGTGAGATCAGAAACTTAAGTGAGTGCTTTAAGATTGGTGTACTGAGTTTTCAAATGCTTGGCTGGATACAACATATAGATTTACTGAAATACTTAATACATTTCCCCCTTAAAAAATAAAAGAGGCAAAACCATGAGTATTATGAAAAGACCATGAGTGGAGGAACCAAAATTAGGCTTTCATCCTACCTGTATTATCCAGTAGGATCTGCTACCAGTCAAGTTATTGTATATTCCAAAGCCAGAAGCTTCCTGTTAGTAGAATTAGGGCAGGACTTATGTGAGAAAGTTGCAGGGAGCCAGAGCCAATATATGTGAGAAAGGACTACAGTATAACGTCATCTGTGAGTCGGCAGCCCAGGTCATGCCAATTACCTTCCTTACTAGGCAAGCTGGACATTCGATGTGTGAAATATCAGACACCTAAACGTTACACCTTAAATTATGTATTATACTGTATTCTTAAATAAGTTAGCTGTCTATTTTGAAACTCCATTCTAGTGACTTTTCTTTCTTTCTTTTATGTATTTGGTATAGGGTCTCACTACACAGCTCAGCCTCGTAGTGCTATGATCTTCCTATTTTCAGCTTCCCCAATGCTGAGACTAAAGGCAGCACCACTACTCCCAGTCTCAGTGGCTGGCTCAGCGTGTCCAGGGCCAGGGCCAGTATGGCATGTGGTGCTGGGGATAGAACCTCGGTCTCTGCACTTGCCTTGCCTAAGTAGGCACTTGCTCTGCTGGGCCATCTCGTAGCCCCGACTCTACTTTTTCTTTAGTCACTTCTAAAAGAAGTAAAAAGGTATCATAACAAAGTCATTCTTCAAATTATGAATGATGGTTCTAAATAAACAGTAGGTACTCTTGAGAGACCTTAAATAATGAAAGATGTGTAGTATGCTATCACCCCACTGTGCATTTATTTAACAAATATGTATTAGTTTCATAAAATGTACCAGGCGTCATTCTAAACTCTGATAAAGAAATAATTCAAAAGACATAATCCCTG
>NW_004524640.1:2105774-2106926 GCF_000260255.1 Octodon degus
GAAGGCACATGGTGTTGTCTTGGCCTAAGATAAGTAAGGCTGTGGTGCAGGAGTTTTGAGTTTGAGATATTTCAAGTTAGATATCCAGGTACACTTGTCAGATAGGCAGTTGTGTGGACCACCACCAGAAGTCTAGTTTGCAGACATAAATTTGGACATGGCCACCGTAGAGACCGTGCACACAACTCGCAGTGATGTCTTCCGTGATTCTGTGGGACTTCAATATAATTTAGGCGGTGATCAGTCCACATCTTTGGATCAACTTTCCCTTAAAATAATGCAACTATTCTTTTGATACATCAAGTCTTCATGATCTGCTTGGAATCTGAAAATTGTATTTGTATTTGAACCACAAGTTTGAATGATATTAGTAAAGAAATGAGGATTTGTAAGAAAAAGAAGTTGATCAAACAGAGATCTTAGGACACTGTGATGTTAGAAGATTATAGAAACAAGGAGAAGGAACAGCCAGGGAAGAAGATGACAGTGGTACTCTGAGAAGCAAGAAAAAAGATATTTTTTCCCAGAAAAGAGTAAGCAACAATGTGAAAGGCAACGCCAAACAAAAGAGGAGGCCTGAACATTGGAACCTGGATTCAGAAAATTGAGATAATTTGTGAACATTTTACAAATAAAATTCAAAGTTAAAAATAATCATGATATAAAAGGAAAAACAGCAAAATTCAGCTTAATTCTATGTTGACTTTTTTAAATAGCAAAGTGTTTAAAAAATGTTGAAGAGGCATCCCATTTCTTACTGCCTAAAGAATATTCTCAGCCTGTACTGTGAATAATCTAACACTGAGATAATTAACTCACTCATCATCATAATTAACATATAAAAGCATGGAATCTATTATTGGTACCAATAACATCATACAGTATTTCAAGTACATTTTGAATAAGAATTATGAACATATTAATAATATAGTTTTATACCTCAGGTTTTCTCCAGGCAACAGTAAGTACAATAAGTATGAAATATAAATTATGTGTTAGAGTTAATTGTAAATTAACTTGACCTCTAAAGAGTATGTACTTATACTTCCATCTACTGGTTGGTAATAAAATTACAACCTAACTGGTGAATTGGGACAAGGAGTACAACATAGTTATATGTATATGTTGTATATATATATATGTCTGCCAAAA
>NW_004524640.1:2107279-2147663 GCF_000260255.1 Octodon degus
ATAAAAAGTATAACTAGCTTATTACTTATCAAACCCCAATCATGTCAATTGTATAAAGTATACAAAGCCCATTAAAGTATACAAATGCAAAAATATGTTAGAAGTGCTTAAAGTACCACTTTCTTATTACCCATCAATATGGTTGTTCAATAAGCAACTACTTGGCATGTGGTAACATGTGATTTTTGACAAATTTTCCTAGAAGGGTCTACAAATGACTCCAATTTTATTTGGAATATAACTTGAGTCTTTTCAAACATTTTGTTAAATACACATCTGCTATAATACTATACAGTTGTATCTAGGATATATTGTTAAAAGAAATATGGAGGAGAATTATATATCATCTATTATTTATCTAGGAAAGGTTATCACAACTTTGCATACAACATATGTATTACATGTATGTATTTTGTGTACATTATATGTAAGTATACATATATGTGTGTTAAGTAATAAGAAAGAGACTGGAGCAGAGGAAGCAGGAAGATAGGAAGAGTTTTTCTTAAATAGCCCTTGCTCAGTAGATTCAACTATGTAATTATAATGCACCATCAAGTAAGAAAGTCTCCAATAAGTAAGGGGAAAGAAATTAAAAACTGCATTGAGTTTAGGAACATAAACAGCACAAATGTCATATGCAGCCTAAAAGCATTGTAATGAGGGAAAACTATATGAAGTTAGGGAATGCAAGGCAAGAGCCACCTCGAACTGGAAAATATTAGTGAGGACACAGGCAGGAAGGACTGAAGTTCTACCTAACACGGACTCCGTATCTTTCAAGAGACCCAAATCACGTTACCATTTCTTTATAAATATTTATTAGACTTAATGATAGTTGATGCTGAATGTTTCCTCTCCCTGTTCTCTCTTATTTTCATCCTCTTTGGGGTCAACACGAAAGATTTTCTTTTCATTCCGTGAATTTGATTTGCAGCCTGCGGTAGGATATGTTTATGTTTTCATAGTAGAAGATCATGATTTAACTGCTTCACTTTGTTTTTTTTCTCTGTACTAAGCACTCTACATCTACGACAGTTGTCATCTTACCTGTCAATACATTCATTACTTTACAAGTAGTAGAGTTTATAGAATGATAAATGGTAAAACCTATAGATATGGTATCAGGCCAGGAGTGGTGGCACATGCCTGTAATCCCAGCAGTTGGGAGGCTGAAACAGAAGGATCTTTGTGAGTTCAAGATCAGCCTGGGCTACAAAGTGAGCTCAAGGCCAGACTGAACTGCATAGTAAGACCCTGTCTCCAAAAGAAAAAAAAAAGAGGAAGATGGTATCTGTAAAATAAACAAGGTTATAAATGCAAATATAACCTGATGCTTTCTTTTGTTTGTTCCTCCTCCTATATTTCCGCCTGTTTAATTTTTGGACAAATATTTACTGAAATCCAGCCATAAGCATGGCAACAGGGAGCAGATGTGGGCCTTGTGAAGCTGAGGGTGAACCCTAAGCAGGGGAAAGGGAGAGCGGAAGCGGGTGAGTCCATGTATGCAGAAGGGCCTCATAAATTTGAACCAAACTTACTTTAAACAGTTATGCTTCACTTAAATATTTCATTTTAACAAAAGAAACATGAGCTGTCAAAAATCCATTGTGTCCCCTTTATAGGTAAAGAAAAAGAGTCTCTGGAGGAGGACAGTGAGGGAGAGAAAAGGTAATGATGGAAATGAATTACAGAATTTTTAGTGCGGACAGCAGCTAAAGAGCGATCCAGAGATGTGAGGCATGTTTATATTTGTAAATGTATTATACAGTAGAGGGCGTAGTGCCAAGGGCAGCGATGAAAACGTGCTCACAGTAAGGGAGAGGGTTTTGTGTATGTAGGGAAGGAAATGAATGATAGCAATGTGTCTTCTACTGTAAGAAAATTTTAAAAATAATCATTCACTGTACTTTTTGATGGCTTTTCATCAATCAAAAGTCTCTCAATTTCTGACACATCACCCCGATACAACATGAATGCCAAGTGAGTGGCTGTTTTACTATGTTGTTCAAGGAAGAATTCTGTACATGTTCAGAGCAGATGCATTTTTTTAATGGAGTGTTTTCTGTCCTCACTTGTCCCGAACCAGCGGGTCAGTCAACGAAGGTCACCTGGGGGAGGAGCGGGGAATTGAAGAGGGGACAAAGGACAGGAGACGCGAGAAACAGAGGCAAGACAAAGGTTCTGACCAAGCCTCGTTTATTTAGGGGAGGTTCTGGATATATATAGGGGGTGATGGAATGAGGAAGTCTCGGCTCTTGGGGTCAGCAGGTATCTAGGCAACGGGGAGGGTGCAACCCCTAGGGCATAGCACGTGATTCCCAAGGAATGGGCAAGGTGAGAAGGGCCACAAACTTAACTCAGCAGAGGAATAGAATGGATATCGGTTAATGGCCTCCAACACTCAGTTGGTTGAATCCTTGTATGGGGAGCCTGAAAAGACAGAGAGCCAACTGTACGGTATTCCCTCGCTATTTCACGGTTCGACTTTCACGGACTCACTGTTTCGTGAATTTTAAAAAATATTAACCTACATTATTTATCGAAGATTTTTCTCTATATTGTGGGATTTTGCAGTACCATATACATATGTTGTTAAAATTGCATAGGTTTACGGGTTTAGAAAATGGTTAAGAACATTAGAAGAGTTTTTAAAAGTGTAGGTAGGGTTTATAGAGTCTTAAAATATATATAAGTACTAATATAAATATAGAGTCACTACTTCACTGATATTTCACTTTCCGCGGGGGTGTCTGGCACATAACTTCTGCGGTGACTGTGGGACCACTGTAATTTGTTTTTTCATTTTTACACACCCCAAATTCTATTACTCATCTTTTGTATTCAAGTTTCCACGCCTACCTTCTGTTAAATTTGTAACAGTATTTCCTAAAAGACAAAAGTTGTCTCTGACTCATATTAGTGTGGTCAGATGCTATGAGTTTCATCAATGTTGATCGGATTGAAACTTCAAAAGTCACCATTAGCCTGCCTACAGCCACACGCCACTCACACGAATCCGACCAGCATGTTTCCCACCCAATCTCATCACGAAGGTAACCATAGAAATTGTTCAAAATTGTCTGTGCATGTGTGTATACACACCTACAGTGGTGACCAAAATGTATGGTGAATATTTACATTTTTTAAGAGACAGATTGTCATTAATCCCCCTTACCATACTCCCCACCCCTTGTCCCTTCAAACACATTTATCCCATGGTTCTTGCCAGTTTTTGATGTTGTCCCAGGAGGGCTTCTTATAGGCATTCCTCCTAGCTCACCTTTAGGATAAAGCAGCTCTCCTTATGGTCTAGTAGGAATTTCATCAAAAGGTTATTACACATAACATAACAGTAACCTAGGATTTAATTGATAAATTCAGGCAAAATAAAAGAGTGACTGTTCATTTGACCTTGAATTTGACTGGACTAAGAAATATCCAAACAACTGATGGCTGACATTATTTCAGGATGCCTCTGAGGGTTTCTGGGAGAGATTTACATCTGAATAAATAGATTGAGCAACACGAATCACCTTCACCAGTGCAGCTGGGTGGAGTCAATCCATTGAGAGGCTGAGTAGAACATAAAGTCATATTGGGACAAATTTATTGACCAAGACTCACTAAGTAGAGATTCTGCATTTAATGTTATAGCTCAGAGAGTTCCAAAGGATTTGCAACACTTGTTTGATTGATTGGGTGAGACGTGGGTTATGAGCTGTCCCACTGGGGACGAATTATAAATGGTGGTTTAATATAGGAGAAGGGAAGCAAAGGCATGGCCAGATTGGAATGTAAGAGTAGATTTATCACTCAGGACCTGCTCACCCACGCTGAGCATCCAAAAGACATACCTTTCACCACCACAGTGAGAAATAAATTTGTGTAGAGCCCCAGCAACCTAAAGAGCACTGCAATAACTCTTCGATATTGGCTGAAACTTAACAGTTGGAACTGGAAGCAGAATACAATAGGAGTAACTGGATCCTGGAGTGATGGAGGATGAGCGCCAGTCCTTAACTGTCAATGGTGAGGTGGGTGTGGCTACCATGACAACAGCATCAGTGGAGCAATCAGAGCAGCATGACTTCTGAAGGACTGAAGACACTGGGTAGTTAATCATGGTGATCTTCAGAGTAACACAGGACACCTGCTAAATATTCTTACTTGCTCTGTACAAACAGAAATGTTCTAGGTCAAGGGAATTAAAGTCGAATTCTCATTATAGTAATAGAGAGTCAGGGTGCTTCTGTCAACTCCTGTGCATATCCAGTTGACAGAACCAGAACGTTTTGAATGAAGGAGAGGCTGTCTCCTGGATGAAGGGCCCCAGCATTGTACCAAACATTTCTACTGTTAGTTTTATTCTCACTCTTCCTCCAAAGAGAACATCTGCCTTTAACCAGCACATCTGTACACAAGGAGCAAGGAAGTAATCAGAATTTTAGGAACTTCTGGACACTGGTTCTGCACTGGTACTGATTTCCAGGGATCTCAGAATGTCCCCGAGGCTCACCAGTGCAAGGGCTTGGAGACGGCCAGCAGGCAATGTAACTTCATCGCACTGTGGGTCCCTGAACACATCTTGTGTTTATTTGCACCATTCCTGGATCCGACCAAGTGCATTCAACGACTGATCTAATGCCCACATAGGACCCATGACCTGTGGAGAGCCATTACGATGTGAAAGGCCAAGTGCAAGTCGTGATGAGCTCCTCTACCTGAGAAAATCAAAAATTGAAAGCAATACTGCATTCCTAGAGAGACTGGAGCAATGACTGATACCCCAGATTTAAAAGATACAATTTTATTTAACCCATGTAAAAAAAAAAAAACAGGTGAATTGTGGAGAATGACAGGCTTACCACGAGCTTAACCAGGTGTTGACTTTCGTTGTAGCTGCTGTTACCTGACATGGTTTTCATTTCCAGAGCAAATTAACACACTCTGCAGTGCTTGCTGACATGCAGCTCTTCATCTGTACAATGGCTTTTTCTTCTTCCTTTTTCTCCATAAGATCCACCAGAGGCAGTTTGCTTTTACAAAACAAGACCAGAAATACACCTTCTTTGTCCTATCTCATGGGTATAGAAACTCTCCAGGACAATCTCATTATTTAGTTTACAGGAAACACAATCATCTTCTCCTTCCATAGACATCACATTAGTCAGCTTCATTGATGTTCTGCTGGCATAGTGAGCAGGAAGCAACAACCATTTTTGACTTGTTGAGCACATATTTTTATATCAGAGGGTGTGAAATAAATTCCACTAAAATTCAGGGTCCTTCTTACTCAACAAAATTTCTAGGAGCCCATTGGGGAGACACATCTCAAGATATCCTCTCAAGGACCAGCCAAATAGCTCAGCGGATTAAAGCGCCTGCAACCAGGTGCAGGGAGGGACCAGGGGTTCAATCCCCAGGCCTGCTGTTCCCCTCCCCAAAACACTGAGATGTCAATTGAGACTGGACATGGTGGTGTGCACCTGTAATCCCAGCACTTGGGAGGCTGTAACCAGAACCACTATGAGTCCGATCTAGCAGTGAGACCCTGAACACCCTGTAGACGCTTCCCTAAAATACAGAGAGAAAAAAAAAGATATCCTCTCTAAAGTCAAGGCTAAGTTTTTGCTTCCGTCCTCTTTTGCAACCAAGAAAGAGACTGGTGGATTGACAACTGGTGGGCAGCTTGTAACACCCAGCCGAACCAAATCAACGTGGTACTAGTTGTAGGAGGCCTCTCTGAGGGTTGTTGCCAACAAAATGAAAAGGAGAACTGGAGAAGAAGAGGTGTTGTTAAGGAGCTAACATGCTCTCCTGGAGCAGCTTGTCATGCTGGCTTTCCTGATAGGAATTCAGCTGTTCTCACCATTGGAGGAACTGGAGAACTCGCTGTTGCTGAGGATGACTGTGGTACTTTTAGCGGGGATCTCTGGTCTTCCTCCTGTTGCTTCCCTGGCTCCAGTGCCCACCCCTCAGCTTACTGCAACAGATCCTTCCTCTCACTGGCACAGACATTCTAACTTCTACCACCGACTTTTGGCCCTTCCCAGCACAGATCTTCGAGAAACAGGCCTGCACGAAACATTGTCATGGGCTCTAGGTCTCGTTAACTGGACTCAAGCAAGACATTGATTGCCATGAGATCCAGGCCCTCTGCTGGATTCTCTGGGTCTTTAGTGTGTGAACAGATTTCCTGTACTCTCCTTATGTATGTCTGTTGGGGTGACTGTTATAAAATAATCCTATAATTATGTGTCCTATATTGTTTCCCCTGCAAACCCTGGCCTACACTAGAAACATTATGCCAAGGGGGCCTCTTTGAAATTTGGAAGCAGCACATAATTCAGTAGGTATGTCATTGCCATTTACTGAATGACTCAAAAAACAATGTGTGAGTCAGGCATGGTGGTGAATGCCTGCCATCCCAGTACTTGAGAGGCTGCAAGTTTGAGGCCAGCCTATGCTACAGAGAAGAGAAATCTCTACAACAGATTCAGGCTGATGTGCATGCTGCTCTGCCCCCCAGAACACACAATCCAACAGACGCAGTAGTGCTGGACTGCCAGGTGGGATTGCTACTTGGAAATTCAGCATTCCCTTAAGGTTGGATCACCGTACAGGCCTCATCATCTGCAGATAACTACTCTAAAAACAAATTCTTAGCCTGCTACTTGGCCTTAAGAGAGACTGAGTACTTGACTGTGGGTCACCAAGTTACTGTGTGACCTGTACTGCCCATCGTGGGCAGGGTATTATCCAATGCACCAGGCCACAAAGGTGAACAGAAGCAGCAATGTTTTATTGCAAATAGGAATGATATGTATATGAGTAGAGTCCAGGAGGGCCCTGGAGGCACATGTGAGCTACAGAAAGAAGTGGTCCAGATGCCCAGTTCCCACTCCCTGCATTCAGAACTTTGGCCTCTTGGGGTTTTTCCTCCAGTGAACACAGGAGAAGGTCTCTCTTGCTTTGCAAAAGGGCCTCTGTGAGGTTGCAGACAGCATCTGAGAGGGACCTCTGTCTGCCAGAACTCCCATCTCCATCTGAAGAAGACAGGGGAAGGAGAATGCTCCCAGTGGGAAAAACTCCACACTGTGTACCTGCTGGTGCATTTTTCTTGGAAGTGTCTTTTCCGCCCTCTTATTCTCATTTTCTTTCTCCTCCTCGTATCTTTGGGTAGATTCTGAATAGCTTTTCTGATTATTTATCACCAAAATAATTTAGTTTTTCCAGATCGTTAGGTAGCTGGGGGAACCTCAATTGTATTTATTTCTTTATGGAATCAGACTCCCTCCAGAGCCAGGATGCTAGCCTACTTTTATGAAAATGCTCTTTAGCTCTCCTGCCTGCTACTTGGAAACAAACTTTCTTGCAGTTAGAAGTTACCTCGTCCTCCTGCCCCTATAGCCCAGAGACACAGATATTCTACTGTAGGGTGTGACCTTCAGTATCTAGAAATACACTTTTGTTCTGGTTCTTTCTGAGATAAACAGGTACAACACATTTTTTTCCTCTGCCTCTTTGCAAGCATTTACTGCTAGATCTTCACTGCTTTGGAACCTCCTTTCCCCTACTTCACTGTTAGGAGTTTAACTGTCTTCTGCTCTTACTAAAAATACTTTCTGTAGCTTTGTTTCTCTTTTTCCTCTATGTTTTTGGATGATTTCCATAAAAAGTCAGAAATGCCAGTTCTCTACCACTATTTTGAATTATGGTCTTTCTATCTTGAATTTAAACAGTTTTTGCCCTGTGTTTTATGTCTTCTTTCCCTCTCCATTCTTTCTCTTTGTAGTGTCTCCTGCTCCATTTTATCTGAATGGGTGGCTTAGTCATCTTCTCTCATTTCTCCTATATATTAATCCCTCATTTTTCACCCGTTGTCAGCTTCACAAAGATATTCCTAACATACTTCTAATTATACTATTATTCTCCTGAATGATTTTATGTCATTACCAATGGAATCACAGTTCTCCCAGCAAATATAGCTGAACATCCTGGAATCATATTTGATGCCTCTTTTTGTCCATTTTATATTCAAAGCATAATTTGTTCTGTCATCGTCATTTTCCCTCCACTGCTAGTCTGGACCTGCATTCCAGCTCACACCTGCATTATTCTTGGTTGTCTTGTCCAAGTCCATTCTACCTAGCTTGTGGGGTTGACTTTCTTCAGGGTGTCTAGTACTGTTACTCCACAGGTGGTTAAAGGTTCAGTGATGCCAGCGAGGGCCCTAGTTCTTTCTGATTTCCTTTGCTGAAACTCTTGGTGTTTTGTCTTTTGTCTTTGACTACCTCTCTTCACACAATAGCTACCACAGTTCCACACATTACATTTAACATGCAACACCTGCAGGCACAGCTTTCTCATGCCCTGTCTTGTCCTCTCAAAGAAGCCTACAAGCAGAATACCCTCACTTACCAGCATACAGGCCCAGCCCTAACTCACCACTAGCGTAAGTGGTCAAGATTCACTCCTGAATTGTGGCTGTTTCCCCTGAGTGGAACTATGTATCAGAATAAAGTCAGAATTTACTAGCAATAAAATCACAGAGAATGAAGAACACTAGCGAGTGTTTGCATACCATATTATGATGCATTAAAATTTAATATTTTGGGTTTTGTTGTTTAAACCTTCTTAAGTGATTGCTGTTATGGTTTGTGTCCAGTTGTCCCCCCAAAGCCTCATGCAGTCATGGGGCAGCTTCTAGAGTTTGTGGTTAATTCATGATCCACTGCTGGGATTATGGGTGTGAGTGCTACACCTGCCCAAGGGTGGATAGTCCGAATACAACATAAGGAGGGGAGAGGGGCTTGCTAGCTGCTGCAGCTACAGCTCCTCCCCTTGCTCTTTGCTGTTTTCCTCAGCCATCAGAGGCTGCCCCCTGCCATGTGCCACCCTGCCTTGGAGCCATCCAAGTGTGGACTGAGACCTTCCACTAACTGTGAGCTAAATAAATCTTTCCTTCCTTAATGTTGAGTGTTGGGTATTTTGTCCCAGCAATGAAAAAAAAGTAACCGAGACACTTGTCTCAAGATTTCATATTTTGTCAGCTACTGAAACCTCAAATATATTTTAAGTTCCAAGGACTATAATATAAATGTTGGTGAAAGGAAGTACCAATGTGAAAATATAGAATACATACGGATTGAATGCATGAGGATTAAAGGACACTTGCATAAGTCATGTCATGTTTAATAATTATACATCAGTTCAACTTCGTGAAATATAAAGGTTCTTGACAATTGGAGATTGTTTTAAAATGATGTCACCCATCACAATGCTTAGTAAGGTGTTTGCCTCAAAATAAGCCTTCAGAAAATGGTGGATGGATAGAAAAAGGATAAATATATTATAGACAAGAACATATAAAGTAAGAGGCTGGGAGATGGCTCAGTGGAATAAGCGCTTCCCTGGCAAGCGCAAGGACCTGAGTTCAATCCCCGGTTCCACCAAAAAAAAAAAAAAAAGAACATATAAAGTGATACACAGAGCTACCTCTTTAATTCTTCTCAAAAGGATAAGAAATTAAATCTGGGAAAAAAGAATTCCAATGTCATGCACTCATTTTTCCCTTCCTCATCTCCAGCCCACTATGTAAGATTCTGGCCTCACTGTAAGAAAGCTGTGTTTCCCGTACAGGTGACCACTTCCTTGTAAGGAGGCCCCGTATTAATAGAACTCTGCGAAACAAATAAGTGATAGTACATACACGTTCCAATGCTACCTCCCTGGCAAGTCATAATGACGTATTCCAAGCCTTTGGAGTATGGAAATCAATAAACAAATTTTGCAGTCCGCAGAAAATGGGGCCACCAAGTGGTCAGATTTATGTCATCACTTTTATTTTTATTTGTATTAGTAAGTGTTTGCAGTACAGCGATGATATTCATCCTTTTAACTTGTGTTCTCTTAGTACATTTCACCTTTAAAAGAGATTGCAGCAATTGGCTCTCAATCCTCTCAGGAAACTTTGTAATAAGCCCTAGAAAGCCATTTGGGTGCGTGTGTATATGTGTGTGTTACTGAGGATTGAATCCCAGAGCCTTTGCACAGAGCTACATCATCTTCCTGTTTTTATTTTATTTTTTTAAGACAGAGAATTGCTCAGTTGTTAAATTGCCATTCACAATCCTCCTGCCTCTGACTCTCGAAATGCTAAGGTTGCAGGCATGTTTCAACACACCCAGCCTATCTGGATTCTCAAAATTGTTATAACAACACTTTTGTGATCCAAGTCTCTCCAGGTCCTGCAAAGTAACAAAAATGACAATCAAGTTGGCTTTCCCTATTCATGCTGGAACCTACTCCACCATCAAGTGTCCCTCAGGCCTTTCAGGAAGTTCTTAATGACAACCAGTATTTCTCAAAACAAAACACACAAACAAAAAACCCATCCTATCAGTGATGAATCAGTTCTCTTCGATTCCCCACACCCTCACCACCATCCCAGGCATCCAGGACTCTGAGCCTTCTCTGTGCCAAGTGGTCATCAGTAAATCTAGTAGGAAACTCTTAGCCAAGGGAAGTGGTGCCTCCCCTCTTCCTCTGCTCTGTTTCATACTTCTCACCCTCGGCTCCAAGCATTCTTATTTCTGCCTGTATCCCTCCAACTCCCCTCCTGAACACTGGTTCTTCCATCTTCCATATACAGCTCCTTCTATGAATCCCAGATTTCAGCTCACATTGGCAGAAAAAAAAGACACTGTACTTTCCTGTCTCCCACTCTGAGCCAAATACTCAAAATTTCCTCTCTGTATTGGTATTTTCTTGCTGTATAACAAAGTACAGTCAATTTAGTGACTTAAAACAATCATTGCAGTTCTACAGAACTGGAGTCCAAAATTAGCTTCTTTGGGCTCAAATTAAGGGAGCTTGATTCCAAATCTTGAAATCTGCAAGTCTGTGCCTTCTGGTAGCTCTAAGAGAGAAGTTTTCAGGCCTTTTCAGAGCCTAGGGGCTGCCTGCATTCCTTGGCTCCAGATTCCTTCCTCTGCAAGCAAAGCCAGAAAAAAGTGTAGCATTTTCTTCCTTCGCTGACCTTTCAATCCCTCTTCCTTCTTTTTTTTTCTTTTTAATTAATTAATTTATTCATTTGTGTGTGTGTGTGTGTGTGTGTGTGTGTGTGGCCAGCTCAGCCCACCAGGGGGCAGGGCTGGCCGGCATGTAGTGCTGGGGGATTGAACTGCGGTCCCTGTGCTTTGCTAAGCTCGTTCTAAGTAGGTGCTTTAGACCACTGAGCCATCTCACCAGCCCCCAATCCCTCTTCCTTCTCACTCTGTCTCAGACACATCTGTTCCCCTCTTCTAAGGGTTCTTCTGGTCACATCAGCCCCATCTGGATAATCCAGGATCACGTCTTCAAATTAAAACCCCAAAGTAAATCCCCTCTGCAAAGCTCCTTTTACCCTGTAAAATTATTCACAGATTCTGGGGATTAGAATTTGGACATCGCGGGGAAGTCATTATTCACCCTAAAGCACTGTCCTTTAGAACAATCCAAATGCCTTCACAGAAAGAAGGAAAAAAGGAAAGAAAGAAAGGAGGATAGAAGGAAGGAAGGAAGGAAGGAAGGGAAGGGAAGGGAAGGGAAGGGAAGGGAAGGGAAGGGAAGGGAAGAGAAGGAAGGAAAGAAGGAAAGAAGGAAGGAAGGAAGGAAGGAAGGAAGGAAGGAAGGAAGGAAGGGAGGAAGGGAGGAAGGGAGGAAGGAGAAAGGAAGGATAATTGAGTATTTCAAGATCCACCACTACTTTTGTCAAGCATTCACCAACATGATTAAGTTTGGAATAAATAATACTAACTGTAACCTAAGCACCAATTGCCTATCAGCCGTAAAAGTCCTAGAATCTACTAAGGTGACCTTACATAGCAAGATTTAAATTAAATATCCTCAAGCTCTCTTATCACCTCCCGTCTCATGTCCATCATCCCTCTCAGTTTCTGCAAGTATTCTTGGCAGGCAGGTCTGCATTCCTCCTGCTCCTTGCTAGCTCTGACTTCTTGCTTCTGCATGATTCAAAATCTTGCTCTGTAGCTTGTGTCCTGTGTGTTCTACCCCTTTTGAACTTCTCTCACAAGCTGTAGATAGGGATGCATGGACTAAACTCACTTGACCCAGACCCGTAACATAGCTGAAGACAAGAAGTCTCTCAAGCACGCTATAGCACAGCAAATACCCTAAAATACTCTAGTTCCAACTCATCCAGACCATGAACTTTACCTTTGCAACCCAAAAAACCTCTTTACATATTGTGTTTTAAAAAAAAAAAAAAAAAAGCAAACAAACTCAGTTGTCATCTTATGAAATAAGATATTTCACACTTGCTCATGAACTCCTTTCTGACACAGAAATATTTTAACAACTTCATTTATTGGATCCTTATCATGTTCTATTCACTGAACTAAAGGTTTTTTATGCATAGCCACCACGTCCTCACAGCAATCTTCTGACATGGTCCTTATGACTATCACAGCTATGAGACAGATAAAAATTTTAGACTCAAGGAGGATAAGGAACTTTTGCAAGGTCAATCAACAAAGGACTGACTACACAGATCACTGTGCACAACAGCTTCTCAAGAGACAATGTGTGATACTTTCCAGGCCCAGGCAAAGGTCTCCCGGGCCCTGCTCACACAATCACCATGTGGTCCTAAGGGAAAGGGACACAGTATAAACCAGGCCACTCTGGCATCGCTAGCTTTCTCCCAAGGTCACAGACCCCTACACATCCAAAAGACACAGTGTCATCCAGGCCCACAACAAAGTATAGTCAATTTAGTGGCTTAAAACAATCATTGCAGTTCTACAGGACAGGAGTCCAAAATGAGCCTCTTTCAGCTGAAATCAAGGAAGCTTGAGTCCAAATCTTGGAATCTGCAAGCCTGTGATAGCAGAAGCTTCCAAGTGATCCAGGACACCGGGCTCCTGTGGGATATCCCCTCTGGGAACTCGCTCTGTTGGAAGCTCCTTGCTCTCATCTCGGACTCCTTTTGGAATGAAGCTGGCCTCTGCTGACTCCACTAGGCTGTGACTTGAGATTAAAGCCACCTTCCACCATGGCAACATCTAGGGACAAACACCAAGTGAGAGCATTTGCCCTCTTCATTCTCTGATCTCAGCTGGGGAGATAGCTCAGTGGCTCATCGCCTGCCTGGCAAGCACAAGGTTCTGAGTTCAATACCCAGTATGAAAAGAAAGTAAAAATTCCACAGTATCATCTCCAGAGAATCCCCTGCATGTCTACTTCCAATTGCAGCAATTCCTTCCTGCCCTGTTCTAGTCTTAATGCCCCTATGAAAGAAGGGCAGGGAGCTGCGGAGCTCTTCACAGGCTTCAGGAAATAGTTTGGAAGTGTGACTTGTGCACAGCAATACAAGTGAAAGAAAGAAAGAAAAAAAGAAAGGAAAGGAAAGAAAGAAACTTCCCCTATGAACTTAATTTGTTCATATATGAAATGATAAAAAAAAAAATCAGCTCTTTTCTGGCTGGAACCATGAAGGGTGTAGAAGAGAAGAAAAAGAAGGTTCCTGCTTTTCCAGAAACACTTAAGAAAAAGTGAAGACATTTCACAGAGTTGAAGATAAAGTCCCTGAGAAAGAAGTTTGCCCAGAAGATACTTCGAAAGGCGAGGAGGAAGCTCATCTATGAAAAAGCCAGACACTACCACAAGGAGGACAGACAGATGTACAGAACTGAGATCCGAATGGCTGGGAAGGCGAGAAAAGCTGGCAACTTCTATGTCTCTGCAGAGCCCAAACTGGCACTTGTCATCAGATTAAGGGTATCAATGGTGTGAGCCCAAAAGTCTGCAAGGTGTGGCAGCTTCTTCACCTTCACCAGATCCTCAGTGGTACCTTCATTAAGCTCAACAAGGCTTCAATTAACATGCTGAGAATTATGGAGCCATACATTGCATGGGGGCACCCAAACCTGAAGTCAGTGAATGAACTAATATACAAGCGTGGCTATGGCAAAATCAATAAGAAGCAAATCGCCTTGACAGATAATTCATTGATTGTTTGATCTCTTGGTAAATATGGCATCATCTGCATGGAGGATCTGATTTGTGAGATCTATACTGTTGGAAAATGCTTCAAAGAGGCAAGTAGCTTCCTGTAGCCATTCAAGTTATCACCTCCATGAGGTGGAATGAGGAAAAAGACCACCCATTTTGTGGAAGGTGGAGATGCTGGAAATAGGGAAGACCAGATCAGCAGGCTTATTAGAAGGATGAGCTAAGGTATCTACCATGGTGTTTCTATGATTTGGTCAGTTAAAAAAAAGTGCTTTCAAATTGGAAAAAAAAAGAAAAATCATAAAGATACACTCTTCCACTGCAAATATGAATAAATTATTTGGCGGCAATACTTCTCATACTTAAACACCTCATATTAAAGGCAGGGTGGGGGTTTGTGAGATGGCTCAGTAGTATAAGCACTTCCCTGGCAAGCAGAAGGGCCTGAGTTCAATTTCCGGTTCTGCGAAAATAAATAAATAAATAAAAATAAAGGCAAGGTGACTGGATAATTGCTTTGAAAGAGGTTTATTCTGTAGCCCAAAGACAAGGACATAGCAACATTTCCTCTCCTTGGCATAGTCATTTTCTCTTTAGATTAAGGAATCATATTTTAAATGAATACATTCCCATTTCACTGGAGCAAAAAGTGGAACAAATCCCTCTCTCCATATATCAAGCTAGATTTATCACCTTTCACTTTTACTATGACTGTCAAGTTCAATAAATACTGTACTTTAACATTATGAAGAATGGAAAATGCTTTACTATCATCGGATCACAGCTGTATAAGCAAGACACAACTACATGAGCAGAGGCTGCAAAAGTAATGATAAGATACAGTTCACCAGTGTTTACCAAGCAAATGCTATTACCTCTGCATTCTTCTAGATAACAAGATTACAAGGAAAGATCAGTCCTTCTCCAGCAGGAGTCTGTTGTCCTGTGTCATTTATGCAAATTGCTGTAATGTCATTTGATAAGCTAACACTGGTGTCATTTGCTCTGAGCCCAGCTTAGAAGATGCCATGAGCCTGGGGAGAGAAACTAGCCGACATCAAAAGCCCACGTTTATGGGCCTCTTTGGAATGTGGAGAACGGCAATTAAATGACAATGGGACCTGAGACTGCGTGGAAAACACAGAGGGTCTGCCCTTTCCCAGTGAGTAGGAAGTCACAGGTGGCCTCTTCTCCAGGTGACCAAGAGCTCAGTGTCCATGTTTCTGCAACCTAACAGCAAAGGTCCTATTATAAGAGTTGGGTGGAGGGCAAGTTTCCCACTTGACTTGTACATAGGGCTGGGAGGTGGCCTGGTTCCCAGAGTCTGCTCCCCTCTCCAACTGTTGTGCTGGTGTCTTGTCCCTTGTTGTCCCAACTGCATGAAGCACCTTCTGTCTGAACCGGTCCCAAGAGGGGCCAGACAGACGGAAATGCTGTGCCTCTCTTCGCAGCCAAACGGCAAAGGCTTATTATTCTGGTCCTCTCAGCAAGGCCAAAAACTGACAAGGCATTTTATCCGCTGAGAAGGTAACACCCTGCCCTCTGTTCCTTAAGTCTGTTAAACGTGGTGTGTGTTTGGGGGGGCGGTGTGTGTGTGTGCTCGCGCACCCGCTTAAACCTCTTGGCTAAACACAGAGATTTAAATGATGCTGTCCAGCCCTCCAGCATCTCCCTGTATGTCCTGGCCTGCTGTCTTTAGAGAGGTCAGTCTCCCGCACTTTCCCCTCCCGCCCCTACCGAGATTTCAGGTTTCCAAGGTCCATGGCAGCACTTAAATGTTCAGCAACAGAAAGATTTTCCCTTTCCATAGTCTGTAAAAAGACCTCGAATGGACTCCGTTAGTCCCACCTCGGTGTCTAGACTACAGCGGCGTGCAGGACGACCCGGGTCTCAGCTAGAACAGCTTGGAGCACCGCTACCGTTACCCTGCAAAGCCCGTGTGTCTAAACTACATCAGGGGAGCTGCAACAGTATCTCAAAAGATAAAGCTGCTTAGCAAATACAAAATTTTTTGTTGTTGTTTTTAAGAGACCATGTATCCACTATACAGACAGCAACACCCAGACTGGCTTCCAAGGTTCTGCCCCTAGGTAGACGGTAACTTTGACAGGAAGAGCAGAGATCCTAAGCAAGCCCACATGGAGGGCTTTTTAAATGCTGAATTTAAAGTGCCTGGGAGAGTACAATATTGGAATGAGGTAACTAACCTCTTGGGGAAAAAAAATATTCAGCAGCAGCATAGGAGAAAAGATGTGCGTTTAAAATACAAAATTTGAAATATAAAACTGACTCAGATTAGGATACATCACCACGGTGTACATTAGGACTCCCATACAATTCTCCCACACAACTAACTCTTAAGAAGCGGAAAGTACTTTTGTTGAGAATTAATTAATAATGTATTTTACATATTTTGGAAATCCCGATATTATCAAGGACTCCAGAAACTGCTGCTCCTCCAAACATGCTCTGCTCGACCTCCGTTTGAGGTCCCTTACTCAGAGTTCAGAGGGTTGCAGCACTTCGGCCTGGGAGTCGCCTACTGTTGTAACTGGAGTGGTGGATGGGGGGAAATGAAGGGACTACAGTTCCCGGTGTGCCTCGCGAGGGGCGGTGAGGGCGGACTACATTTCCCGGCATGCTGCGAGGGGCGGGGCAGAGGGAGGAGCAGCCGCCGCCAGAGCGGTCGGGCGGAGAGCGGGAGGCGTCGGGCTGAGTTGGCGGGGGAGTAGCTCCCGGATGTGGAGAAGCTGGGGAGAAGGCGTGGGAGGAAGATGGACTCGGTGGAGAAGGGGGCCAACACCTCCGTCTCCAACCCGCGGGGGCGGCCGTCCCGAGGTCGGCCGCCGAAGCTGCAGCGCAACTCCCGCGGCGGCCAGGGCCGGGGCGTGGAGAAGCCCCCGCACCTGGCAGCCCTGATCCTGGCCCGGGGCGGCAGCAAAGGCATCCCCCTGAAGAACATTAAGCACCTGGCGGGGGTCCCGCTCATTGGCTGGGTCCTGCGTGCGGCCCTGGACTCGGGGGTCTTCCAGAGGTGCGCATGTGCGAGAAAAGGGGGGCGTCGCGGCCTGGGCTGGGGTCGGACTGGCGCGCCGGGCCGCTCGAGGGGTCGGGCCGGGAGCCGCTCCCGGAGGGGGCGATCGCTGCCCCGGGCGCCTGCAGGATGGGGTGCCGGGGCGGACGGAGAGCGAGTGAGCGAGCCAGGCTCCGTCTGTTTCCTTCTTCCGTAGCTGCTGAAGGCTCTGACCTGAAACAGTTGTCTCGCCCTTGAGAATGCCATGCTTAAAAGGCGAGATCGCCTGTACCTGTCACCTCCGCCCAGGTGGACCCCACAGGCAGAACCAAAGAAGGCCACCCCCGGCCAAAGCCTGTGATGCTTGCTCTTTACACAGAGTCCTTGGGGCTTCCCTGTTGCTCACCCTCTGGGGACAGTTGGGGCTGATCCATGAGGAAGGCCTGGGGTTCGGGAATAGAGTCGGTACCGGGGCTTTCCAGTTTTAAGCTCAGCTTGGAGATCCTTTCCTAACCTTTGAAAAATAGTCTGGCTATCTGCCTGTGAGTCAGCACAATCCAGAAAACTCCCTACGTTTGTAAAGATCCGAGAGACAGTGGCAAGTTATACAGCTGCTGTTTTATAACATGCTTGTAAATGGGTTTATCATCTCTCTTGAACTTTGGCAATTGTAGGGACAGTTTTATTTGTGCATCGTTTAGGGACATCGCCATATGCCAGACTGGCCAGGAGTTACAAGCTGATGGCATTTATCAAAGAAGGGAGGTAGAATTCTTTGCCAAGAATGAATTTAACGCATGGTAGCTGCAACCTAAGTGCATTTGAATTTGTTGTTACTCTGGTAATTAATTTCTTGATGGCTTGTCTTTTGATGTTGATGAATTTTGCATTTTTAAGTAAATGATATTGATTTCCCATCATTGTCCATATTCTTGTATAGGTAACTACTTTTGTTTCAAAAAGTATAAATTTACTTGTTTTAATGGAAAGGAGGCCGTAAGTGGAGCCAGGCAAATAGCTGGCACTCAGGAAATAACACTAACGTAAATAGGAAATATGCTAAAGAGAGATAGGGGAGAATGGGATGGGCAGTGCCCAATGCAGTCAACATTTCATGAGCCCTCATTTGTGCCATACAGAGTAAAGTAATCCCGAGGTGAAAGGAACATGGCCGTTGTCTTCCTGAAGTTCACAGACTGGATATTTTTTACCTTCTTAGAAAGGGCACAAGCTGAAAAAAGATGGAGAAGAATATACATTCATGCCACAGTGGTATATACTAAGAATTCATTTTTGTGACATGAACGACAGGCTGAAATCACATTCACAGGAGATTGAGAAAAAACTCATTTTGCAATGCTTGGGTTGCATATTTTTGGAAACCTCTTTGAAATGGGTTAACAAGAAAGAGTAGGCCGTATGCCTGTACCATAATTAGATGAAAGGACCAAACATCAATCTTTCATTCAGCAAATTAACTGACACTGTTATGTGACAGAAATTGTTCTGTGTCCTGAACTCTGTGTTACACCAGATTTCCCTGTGTCCGTGAAAAGTCTGGTTTTTCAGCCACCCAGTGAAGCCAGTAATTCAAAAGACAAGAGTAACAAAAGAAAGCGACATGGACAGCAAGCTGGCAGCTAGAAAATGACTTTCCCATCATAAATTCTGTCTTGTCAGGGGTCACAAACAAAAAACTTGTACTGGATATCTGGGGGATCTAGTTTTAGCAACAGGTAGGAACAGGGATGGTCGTTCTTGTAGAAAGCTGTCATCAATCCCTTTGGTACAGTTTTGATGTTATCCATCAGTCACTGGAAGGACATTCCAGGAGTTTTTGGTCCCTATATGGCTACAGAAAGATTACTGATTAGAAAATCACATGACTTGTTTGTTCTTTAATGTTTCCTCTTATTCTTTTCAGGTAAGGTTTTATTTTTATTGGCTAATTATTAGGAGAGTATGGTAAAACATTGGTTTCACTTTGTATCTTAAAGCTTGTATCAGAATGAGGACAAGCAGTGTACAAAATTATACATTATGTTAGAGGGTGAGAGTGATTTTGAGAAAAATAAAGCCGGCAAGAGGATGGTACACACTGTTACCAGACCCTCGATTTCTTACTTGTTTATGGCTTTCCATTTAGGGTGTTCAAGTGATTGTACTTGAGCTAAGAACAACAGAACTCTGAGCATCTATAATGGCTTCTTTACACAAAGAGACTTGACTGAACTCTTATCATGGTCTCTAGTAGCTTAAGGGCATGACCCTAAGATATTCCTAGTCCTCTTAAAATGCGGGTGTGAGGAGACTCAGTGTTTGTCTCCAAGGAAACCCGGTGATGGCCTGATAGGCTTCTTACAGAAGTTACTTGGGAAAGCTTTTTTTTTTTTTTATCTTTATTTATTTATTTGGTACAGGGATTCACTACACATTTCAGACTTGTAGTGATCCTCCTGTCTCAGCCTCCCCAGTGCTGGGATTACAGGTGTGCATCACCTTGTCTGGTTTTGGTGGTGTGCATGATGTGCCTGGGGTTCCAGGGCTGTCATGGCATGAGGTTCCAGGGATGGAAACTGGGTCCTTGTTCTTGCCTGACAGGAGCTTAGACCCCTGAGCTATCTCCCCAGCCCCTTGGGAAGGCTTTAAATTGTGGAAACCTTGTCCTTTGGTATGTAAATCTTACTGCCCCCATGTCCTCATTGAGCTACAGACCCATTAGCTGATAATTTACTCTCCTTTGTAATCCCTGTGGGAAAATAAGGGCCTAACTTTGATGAGGGCTGTACTTCAACTTGCACCATTGCCCCCTGTCCTAAGGTAGAGGTTTCTCTTTCAGATAAGCACCAGTTGATAAATCCAGGAGGCCTGACTCCCTCGAATAGTTCTTAGTAGCTTTCCCTTAGCATGCCTCAGCCTTCAAAAAAGTCCTCAGGAAATTGAGTTCCGTTCACATTGGACTCTTCCTATACCAGTAGCCTACCATCTGCTTATCAGCTTTACCAGTAGCAGGCCTTCTTTATCCTTGCCAGTACGTGTCTTATCCTTCCATGGTTAAGTGAAGTTAGAGATCTGCTCTCAGATTTAACAGAATTCTCATTGGGGCTCCTGCTCACTAGGCACTGTGGCAGGTAGAATGCAGTGCTTGTCTTGATGCAGAGCAATTATATCTTCCACTCCCAGAACCAGTGATGGGACCCCCACTGAAGCGCACAGCAGGTTCATCAAGAGAAAAATTGAAGTATGATTACCTCAGGTGAGAATAGATTCTAAGAGTCAAAACCCAGCATAGACCATTGCAGCAAACATTGGAGATTTTGCTATGGAATAATTGGAAAATACAGGTGTGTATTAAACAGTTTTTTTTATTTCCATTTATTTAAATGCATTTGAACAAAATCTCAACTGACTTAAGTACCAATTCTATGTTTTACTCATACCTATAGACCATCAACCCCTTGGCCATATGGATAGCATTTTATATTTCTTTGCGCCATCTTGGGTATCTTTCACCATGCCAAAAGTAGCAATTAACAAAAATAAAACTGGTCTTTCCCTTAACTAATACAGGAAGTGTGTTTCTAACTCGGCCATCCCTAATATATAACACCACACCATACAGTGATTTTACGCTGTTTCTCATGGCTACTTCCTACATGGCCTTCTTTCTGAGGACCTGGAAACTTTTTCCCAGGAAATAACAGAACTCGGCCTGGTAGTGCAACCCTGTAATCCCAGCACTCTGGGAGGCTGAGGTGAAGGAGGTGAAGGATCACAAGTTTGAGCCCAGCCGGGGCAGTTTAGTGACGTAGTGAGAACCTGTCTCAACAAATGAAAAGGACTGTCAAGGTAGCTCAGTATAAAGGCTCAGTTCTCAACACCAGAGTTAAAAAAGAAAAGAGATCGACCATAAAGCCTTCCTGGTCCCCTCAATGAAAAATAACTGTGTTTTTCTTTCCCATCCATAGCAATGTTGTTGTTTGTGTTCTCATTTAGGTCCAGCACTGTAAGTGGTCAGATCATAGGCCCTGGAGAGGTTAACCTTTACCTCTCTATGCCTCGGTCTCCTCACCTGTAAAATAGACTTAAACGTCCATGTGCTTGGTGATGGGTTTAGATGCAGCCACATATGTAGATAGAATAATGCCTAACCCATAGTATGTGATCTAAAATTGATATTTTTTTTACCTGGTGTTGGAAGTTTTCATATTCTTCATAGCTTCCATGAGCCACAATTTCCTTTGGTTGTGGAATGAACATTAGTAATGATCTTCAAACTTACTTCTAACACTAACGTTTCTTGATCTTGACTCGGTAATGAATATATACCTGTTGTGTTATTCAGCTTTTGGCAGACCTTTTCCATAAAGGACCAGATAGTAAATATTGTAGGCTTTGGAAGCCAGATGGTTTCTGTTGAAACTGCTCCGAGGTTGTGTTGTGAAATCACATAAAAATAAGTGAGTGAGTGCTGCTTTGTTCCAGTAAAATGTTACAAACACAGCTGAAGGGTAGACCAGGTTTAGTCTCCGGAGACCTCCATCACCACCACCAGATGTGAAAAGCTTCGTGTGACAAGTACTGTTTTAGTCAAGCCAAGATGGCTTATACTGTAGATCCTCAATTAGAATGTTAGAATCTACTTGATGTAATTATGGCTGCAGGAGGACTTTGGAGCACCCATCCAGCCCCCTCCCCTTTCCTTTCTTCTTTCAACAAATATTTATCTTAGGAGGAAGCTGGAGAAAATTATACCTAGCTAATTTATATTTTTCAGAGCTAGACAATACTTTGCATTTTGTTTTCTTCACAATCACAGGCAGACTTAATTAAGACAGAGTTGCCTGGCCTACTGAGAATCGAAGCCAGCTAGACTTCTCAGGATTGCAAAACTTTGCATACTAAGTAGGATTGTTATAGTAGTCAAGAAAAATGCTGAGGGAGAATTTTTCATTCGGTTAAGAATTTTTGCCAAAGCACCAGTTAGTGCTGGACTTTGTAGGAGCTTCACATTTCAGCGCTGCATGAATACACCTAAGAACAAACTGATCTTTAAGGTGTTGCATAACATTGCCGAGAAGGAAACATAAATTTTCATTTCGTTTTAGGGTATGGACTTGTGGCTCACCAAAGGCCTGTGCTGTTACTCGTAACGTGACAGCACTACGAAGCACTGTCATGCAGCTCTCGCTTGCTGCTTATCCTACTGGCGGTAGCAGCGCTGTGCTCCAAGGTAGAGCCATCGCCCTTAGACTCACATTTCCTCTCCTTGAGTTTTAAAATTTTATTCAGCCAGTTTGCTTACGTGCTCCGTCTTTCCATGTGTCCCGTCTCGTTGGATGCCCCTAAACAAATGGCACACTCTGCACTTAATCCCTTAAATGAGAGTGGTGGTTGTGTTTTAAACCGCCATATGGATTGCTGGTGTGGTCAGAGCACCATTGCGTAACACAGCGTGCACACAGTAAGACGAGGACTTGTGCAAATCTCAACAGAATTTCAGTTTTCCTTCTAATGGGTTCGGTATGACGCTGTAAATAAGGAAGTGTAAATGCACCTCTCCTACTATGTTAATATTTTTGAATAGCTAAATTTATTAAACGTGTCTTCTGTGGTAAGCAGTTTCTATTTAATCTTCATAACAACCATAGAAGAGTCCTACTCTTCTCACCCGCTCCATCTACTAGGGTGCTAATGCTCTTCACCACGTACTATTTCATTCAGCAAATGTGTGTTAAGTACTCATTACATAGCAAGATCTGGAAGAGTACTTTGTGAAAAGGAAAACATTATAAAAAGCATGGTTATTTAATTGACTCTTCATAGCTCCTTAATGGTGTCAAAGGAATTACAGTACCGTGCAGCTGGTCTCTGCTGATAAGCTAAGAATCTCTTATGAAAATTGACTGTATGTGTATCAGTTGTCCTACAGCATTCCCACTGCCCAGAAGAGCAGCTAGAGTAGCACAGACAGCCAGCAAACATTTAGGAATGCAGGAGTAAGAGAACAGAAAAAGGAAGGAAGTATAGCAAGCAAACAGCTGGGCATGTGGTGCACACCTGCAATCCCAGCACTTGCGAGGCCGAGGCAGGAGAAACACCACAAGTTCAAGGCCAGTGTAAACTACATAGTAAGACCTTGCTTAAAAACGACAACAACAAAACTCTTCCAAGACTTTTGGGGTTTTTTGCTTTTATTTATTTTTTTAATGTATTTAGTACAAGGTCTGAAAGGTCACACTACACAGATCAGACTCATAGTGATCCTCCTGTTTTCAGCCTCCCAAGCGCTGGGATTACAGGCGCGCACCACCACTCCCAGTCTCAGTCACCATCTCAGCATGCGTCAGAGGCTGGGCTGGTATGGCACTTAGGGGATCGAACCCCGGTCCACTGAGCTATCAGGCCAGCCCTTTTTTGCCATTTTTTTCTATCACTGACATACTTCAGAAAAATCACTGAATCTTTTCATATTACATTTCTATTGCAGTAGAAACAAGGATAATAAAATAAATATCTTCACTAGTTTGCATCAAGTAATACCATAAATTATAACCCCCCAATCCCATATGTTTTGCATTCACTCATCCTTTTTATTCTAATTCTCATCCTACCATCCTCCCTTCGCCTTCTGTATGGTCAGTGCACACTAGGTTTCATTAGTAGTTGGTTACATACCTTTGGCTGTGACATTTCTTCAGTAAAAAATACCTGACCCCAGACTGGTTCAGAATTCAAAGTGAAGTGGGGGGAGGACTTCTCTATTTTGTATGATTACACAGATATTATGAGACTTTTGAGCCCTATGCTGTAACAGGTCTTATTTAGCAGGTTTCCTTTGAAATAAAGTGTGGGGGATATTACTACTCTTTTCTATGAATATTAAAGGGAATAAATGAAATTAATAGATGAAATCTAAAGATGTTAGAAAATGTTCTTTAGGGCCAGCGAGATAGTTCAGCAGACTAAGCGCCTGCTTAGGCAAGTGGAGGGACCAGGGTTCTGTTCCCAGCACCACATGCCACTGGCCTCACCCCCCAGGCATGCTGAGCCTGTCACCAAGATCCAGCATGGTGACACATGCCTAGAATTCTAGTGCTAAGGAGGCTGAAAATGAGCACTACGAGTCCAAGTTGCATAGTAAGACCTTGTACCAAATACATAAACAAAAAGAAGAAACATTTTTTAGCATCTCATTTTAACAACTGAGCATAGACGAATGAAACATGCAAGTCCTCTTTCCCTTGAAAATGTTGATGGCCGGCCAAATAGCTGGCTGGCCAAATAGCTCAGCACATTAAAGCGCCTGCAAGCAGGCATGGGACAGAGGTTTGGGGATTCAGTCCCTGGGCCTGCCATGCCAGCCTTGCCCCCGGGGCATGCTGAGGTGGCAATTGAGACTGGGTATGGTGGTGTACGCCTGTAATTCCAGCTCTTGGGAGGCTGTGAACAGGCAGATCACTATGAGTCTGATCTAGTAGTGAGACCCAGGACACCCTGTAGACAGTTCCCTAAAAAAAAATTTTTTTTTTAAAAATGCTGAGTGAAAGGAATAAACAGAAAGAAATGGCTGTTGCCACCATAGACTATAATCAGAATATGTCTTTGCTTAGTATCACTGTTACCACCTCATAAACCCAGTAGGCATGATTCTGGCTCTTGCCCATGATAAGCAAGAACCAAGAAATGTTCACCTGGTAGAAGTTGTCAAGCAGCTGTAATTGTGCAGATCAAGGGAAGCCATGCTCAGGGCAATTTCATGCCAACAAAAGATGGTGCACAAAACAAAGCTGTCATGGTGACAGGAAGGCAGAGGCACTGCACACATAGTGCCGCTCACAGAAGATGCACTCATTCCTGGTCCCTCCCGTGATATGCTAGGTGTGGTTAACTTAGGGCTCTGAAGGCATGTCTGTCCCAGAACTCACAGATCTTAATGATATGCATGACTTGTGCCTACTCATGAATCCCTGATAAGGTTGGAGCAGAATAAAAAAGACTGAAGATGCATGTGCTCTGGCCTGAAGATTTGCCTGGTATTTTGTTAAGTGATTCTCTACCTCTCAGAACAATGGAAGGAAGACTGGTCCTAGGGTCCTGTTTAAATTTAAATGGGTGAGTAAGGGAGATAGCTCCGCAGACTAAGTACCTGCCTGGCAAGTGCAAGGATCCAGGTTGATCCTCAGTATCATGTGCTATGCCTGCCCCTGATCTCTGGGCGCATGCCATGCTGGCCACTGGAACTGTGCATGGTGACACACATCTGTAATCCTAGCCCTTGGGAGGCTGAGACAGGAGGATCACTATGAGTCTGAGCTATGTAGTGAGACCCTGTATCCAATAAATGGGTGGAAGAGAGTGACTTCTTTGGCTCCATTGTTTTTAACTGCACTATCACTATTAAAACACTGGCTTGAGTAGTAGTCCCACCTTCTGTTGTTAGCAGTGGGAATTTATGAAGGGCCAGGAATCAAAACTTTTACAGAGACTGATGCATCTTCCAAAAGAGCATTTTGTTTAGTCTTTATGATCTAAACAGGCAACTGCAAGGTCAGTAGGAAGTTAAACTTTGCTGAGGTACTCAAGTTACAGTCCCTGCAACCTGTTATCATCAATAGCTGTAACTAATCCATGGCAATTGACTATTCAAATATTTATACACCTATTGTTCGTTGTCTTAGAAAAGTATTATCTGATCATTCTTGGCATTTACTCTCTTCTAAGAGGAAACTGTTACAGCTTTATGGTTTGGCTAAGCCAAGTTCCTTTTTTTATTTTCTTAGCAAGTATATTAAAATACTTCATGCAACTCAAAATTGTTTATATAAAATGATTACAATGCTGTAACATACAAAACAATAAAGTATAAAATATAAAGAAAAATAAATTAACCTGCACTTACCTTTGCAAACCTTTGTGGTTGTTGTGAGAGAGATGAGAGAGGAGGGTTATCATGTAAGAGGACTTTGAATATTGCTAGTGGAGTCACTGCTGTTGGCTCAATGGAATCTTTTTACTTTCATGCAACTTTAACAAAGGACCTCTCCAATGTCATTTGCTTTCCCATTCTTTTGGGGATTTCACTAAAATGTGACATTGCATTGTCATTAAACAGATTGATCTCTTGGACTGCCCTAGCTTTATTCAGATTTTTCTATGCAATTTTGCACTGTTTCTCAAATTTTACACGTCTCTGTAATATCATTTGATGTGCGGTAGTCTCTGCCTTTTCTCTCTGAAGATGAGATCTAACCTCTTGCTTTGGGGATGCAATTACCCACAATTCCACAGTGACTCACAGAGAAAAACCATTGGCTCAGTGTGGTCACATGGTACTCAGTATCATGTACTATTTGTATTACAAGATTTACTCATTTATAAAGTTAAAATCTTTTAGAAATATTTGTTCAACTTACAGGACACTTTAGAATAAGTTATTTGCAATGTCAGGTTTTACTGTACTTTGCACTTCTTTACATTTTACATTACTTTGGACCTTTAATATTATTTGGAAAGTAGAAAAACTCTTCTTATGTAAGTTGTATTTTAGGGTGGAGTTCCTTTTTATTGTTACTGATTTATTTTGGTGACTTAGCCAATTAATTTTTTTTTTTTTAATTTCTGAACAGTGTATGGGTTTCAACAGATCATGATGAAATTGAGAATGTGGCCAAACAATTTGGTGCACAAGTTCATCGAAGAAGTTCCGAAGCTTCAAAAGACAGCTCTACCTCACTAGATGCTATCATAGAATTTCTTAATTATCACAATGGTACAAGTTTATTTACTCATTTATTTAGAATGTTATGTAATTCCTATCATTTCAAAGCTTTGTCTTAACATATGAACTTAAAGATCTTAGTATTGCTTGCTTGCCAACAGTTTTGATCTCTGTTTTTTCCCATTTCTTTTATCTTCAGAGGTTGACATTGTAGGAAATATTCAAGCCACTTCTCCATGTTTACATCCTACTGACCTTCAGAAAGTTGCGGAAATGATTCGAGAAGAAGGATATGATTCTGTTTTCTCTGTTGTGAGACGCCATCAGTTTCGATGGAGTGAAATTCATAAAGGAGGTAATCTGTTATCGACCACTGTTTTAGCGCATTTACCTGAAAATCAGATTTTTTACACATAAATATTCTGTAGCAGTAAAGAAACTAAAAAGAATGTAAATTTGTAACTACAGTAGGTAATGGCATTTATTTTTTTTTAAATAAAATAATAATAAAATGCTATAGAATTTCACTAAACAAAATAATAGGAATTCAACAGTGGTTGTTATATTGCCTATTGCTGTCTTCAAATTAGTTGTTTAGATTATCAGAATTGGTCAAAAAATTAAAAAAGAGAGAGAAAACAATTTAAGTATTAATTGCTCCTTTCAAAAGACCAGAATGTCATTTATAGTTATTTCTAAATCTTCTTTGAGGCAAGACAATGTTATCAAATTAAATCTTGTTTTAATATTTAATTTGAGATTCCAATCCCCTGTCTCTGTTTGCTTTTCAATATGTCATGTTTTATATCAAATGCTTTTATGTCTATGCTAGGCTTGTTTGATAAGGTCCATATGAAACATATAGTAATAGAAACTGTTTACCAAAGAACTGTGGAGAACTTCAAGAATAAAATTGTAAAATACCCTGTCCAAATTTATAGCTCCATATATAAGAAGGGTTCCATAGGTATTAGTTGGAGTCTGATTGGTTTCTAGCTAGATATTATGGTTTGTATCTAGGTGTCCTCCTAAAGCCTCATGTAAGTCATGGGGTGGACTTCTAGAGTTTGTGATTAACCCATGATCCCCTGGGATTATGGGTGTGAGTGCTGCTGGGACTATGTGTGTGCGCGCGCTACACCCAGCCTAGAGCGGATAGCCTGGATACAATTTAAGGGAGATAGACTTGCTCTCTGTTGCTGTCGTTGCTGCTGCTCCTCCCATTTGCTCTTGCTTCTCTTGCTCTTTGCTGCCACCATGAACGGCTGCTCTGTGCCACGTGCCCCTCTGCCTTGGAGCCAGCTGAGTATGGACTGAAACCTCCATTAGCTGTGAGCTAAGTAAACCTTTCCTTCTTTCATTTTGGCTGTCAGGTATTTTGTCCCAGCAACTGGAGAAAAGTAACTGAGACAGTAAATAAACTGACAAAATATGTACTGAATAGAGTAACATAAATATAGCATACTTGGGGAAGGAGGTGTGACTTCCATTAGGTTCACTGACATTTGTTGAATGCTTTGCCCTCTGTCTGACATAGGCAAGGTGTACTTAAAAATACAAGGAATGATCAAGTTTTAAAAATTCATTATAGCAGCAGGCATATTGCCATGAATCCCCCTTGCAATACCCCTTCTTGTTTTGAACACACTTACTCCATGTTCGTGCCGCTTTCTGAAGCAGTTATGGTAGGCTTCTTTTATGAGTGTCTTGAGTGGTGCTGCTGTTGTGACTGCCTTGAGATCCTGAATCATCCCAAGAGTTTGCCTTTCATGGTCATTCTTACTTCACAGAGGAACAGAAACTTGCTCAGTGTCCGCTGTGGTGAATGAGGTGCATCAGGACGTACTACAGTGTCTTTACCGGGCTCTTCTGCTGGAAAGCGGCCCTACGTGGCAGCATTCACTGTATTTTTTAATCACACCTCATGAAATCTTCACAAAAGAGGATTTCCAGAATTGCTTCTGAAAGGGACAGGAATGAAGTAGTTGGAGTGAGCGGAAGTATTTTACAAGGGAACTAATCACAGTGCATCTTTTACTGTAATAATTTTTTAAACATTCACCATATATTTTGATTGTATCTCATGTTTTAAAGGAGATATTAAAGAATATGCAATGAAACCACAGAAGGTACTGATTCAGATTTCATTAAGATAATAAACAGGGTAAAGATGGATGGAAAATAATGACTTCTCTGTGTCACATTGTGAAAATTGTCAAATCCAATTGTCTTACTTTTTTAATTGTTGAGACAAGATACCTGACCCCCACAAGTTAAAAGGGGGAGAGTTTACTTCAGCTTACAGTCTGTGAAGACTTCACTCCACCGTCAGCTGGTTCCATGCAGAGGGCATCACGGAGGAGAAGCAGTCAATGGTGTGGCAGGCAGGAAGCCAGAACGCGCAAAGCAAACCTCCCTTTCCCTTTTTCCCTATCTAGGCTATAAGCCCCCTACTGGAGCCACCTGCATGTAGGGTGGGTCTTCTGTAATCTGTACCCAGAGCTTTGCTAAGCCAGTCCATGGGCTGATTTAGGACCGCAGACCCTACGTCCCAGTGTCACACACCCTAGATCCAGCTAGCCCTGGAGAGCCTCACCTGTAAGCATGCTAGGCTCTGTGGAGACATCTGAACACAAGCCATAACACCAGTGAAATCATGACAAATGCATTTATTCATTGATTTCATCCAGTCAACATGTATTGCTTTCTGTGTGTTTAGTTCTATGTTAGGTACATGAATAAATCTTTAAATTGATTTACTAAATCTAAGAAATAAGATCGAGGAAGGATCTATTAAATGGTAAATTTTTGAAGCAAATCAGAGAAACCCAAATTTAAACTGAATGTGAAAGTTAATCTCTATCAATAAAGTTAGGTAAGCTAAAATAGTCAAAGGGTAGAAATCCATAATTACTAGATCTACTAAGAAATGTCATTTAATATCAAGAGTTAACATTTGGGACAGTAGCTGTCTTTTTCATACAATCTGTGTAACCCCTTGGAGCCAAAATGAAACAGAATGCTACTAAAGGGGACATTTCTAACCTAGAGCAGTGTGGCTTTTCTTAGGATTCATTTTTTGTCCCTTGTACATAAAATCATCACTGCTGAAAGAACAAGTAGGTTAAACAGTACTTTAAAAAAGTATTTCACTTTATTTTCTAAAGCATTTTATATTCTTTTTTTTTTCTTCTTACTTGTTATGTTAGAACTGTCTACTAGGGTAGCACTCTTTGAACATTAACACTTGAAATGTTTATGGTGCCAGAAAGTCTAAAGTCCATATTGCATTTCACAGACTTAATATGAAAGAAGTATTACAGTACCTCAATAATCTTTATATTTATTACATGTTGAAAAGATAATACTTTGGGCTAAATACATTGGTTAAATGTTAAAATTAATCTTGCTTGGTTTGCTGTTTAAAAATGTAGCCACTTGAAAGTTTTAAATTACATGGGCCAGCCAGATAGCTTAATAGACTAAAGTACCCACTTAGGCAGGCACAGGGACCAGGGTTCCATCCCCAGTGTGCTGTGCCAGCCCCGCCCTCTGGGCATGCTGAGACTGGAGATTGAGACTGGGCGTGGTGGTGCGCACCTGTAACCCCAGTGCTTGGGAGGCTGAAAACAGGAAGATCACTTAAAGACCGATCTATGTAACGAGACCCTGTAGACCCTTTCCTAAATACATGAAAAAGGGGGAGAAAAAAAGAAAAGAAAGTTTTAAATTATATACATTCTATTTCTAAGGGACAGCACGGTTCTAGAGATGACACTTTGCCCTCTTGTCACAGTCTACATAGAAGTAGTGTTTTACAGTTTTACAAATAATCAAGAACTTCACAGATATACGTGTATTTGTAGCCTGCTTTTTTTTTTTTACTGTTACTGAAACAGTCAGCCTTTACATGCACTGTTTAAGTATTTTCCCCTAATTTCTTTAACATATTTGTAACAGCTATTTGAAACTCTTCACTGGCGAGTCCAACATCTGGGTCCTTTATAGATCTGCACCTGTGACATTTCCTCTTCATTATGAATCACTTATTTCTGCTTCTTTCATATGTTGTTTATCGTGTATGGCAGAGAGACTGGGGTTATGTGTTTGTCTATGGAGGGGACTTTCCCTGTCTTCTGTCAGGCAGATAAGATGAGAGGCTATTACCTGATCCAGTTATGAGTTGAGCTGGATCAAACTGGATTGCAGCTCACCTCTCCATGCAGGTGCCTTATTAGAGGAGTTGCCTCAGGTATTGCTGACACCCACCACCCACCTTTGTTAGCAGAACTTTGAGCTCTGAATGCTGCCCGTCTTCCACAGCCCCTTCCCCACGCCATGCTCCACTCACTGCAGAAGTCCTGGAAGCAGAACTTCTGGTGGGGGAAGCACCAGTTCTGCTTGTGTGGGTTGAGGTTTGAGTTGGATGAAGCCTGCGACGCATGTCCACAAGGCTGTTAAAAATTCTTCTAGCAAGGCTCTGGGTTTGATCTCCAGTACTGAAAGAAGAACTCTTCTAGTTTCTCCTTACTGTCTCAGAGATCTCCCTGTACACAAGTTTGATCTTTTTCTTACCTTCTCCTCATGCTCAGCAAATGTTCCCAGGGAACAATCAACCACTGGCTGGGGGCAAGATTTAATCCCTAGAATGAACTGTGATCCTTTGTGATCCTTTGCATGTTGCCACCACCAGATCTCACGGGCTCTCTGTTACCTGTAAAGCTGTGCTACTGCTACCTGTAGAGAGTCAAAATATATCTGCAGGTATTTTTCCCTAGATTGTGTCAAATACTAGGATACAATGGAACAGAAGATGGTTGATTTGAGAAAATAGAAGTTAAACTTTTTACACATGTACATGACAGTCAAAAAGTAAAATTTTACAGGATTACCAGCTGTTAAGCACACATACATGCATGCATAAGTGTATATATACCCATACATACAAATTAAAAGAAAAATCCTGAAACGATATGAAAATCTAATCCCAAAGGCTTTATTTTTTGCATTAAGTTATAATCATTAATGGCAATGCTGTTGAATCTTCATTCTTAAGTATAATGATAAACATTATTATAGTTAATGGAACTCCAACTACTAGTAAAAGTGCCTAATAAACATTTCCATCGGTGTAACAACTTAAAGCTTGATAGGCAGATACTATTTTATATAATAATTCAATAGAAATAATTTCTGTATGCCCAAGCCAAGGATATAGCTCAACTATAGTAGTACCTTCCTGGTAAGCACAAGGTTATTAGTTCAATTCCCAGCACAAAAAAAAAAAAAAAGGAAAGTACATTTTTACCTACATTAGATTTAAAAAACCCTATAGAAATTGTATTTTTTCTAGAAATACAATATGTACAGACACAAATTTTGAGAGATTCAAGTACTCAAATATTGAACATAGGTATTATATGACAAGTTCCATTTTCTTAATGTCATTTTAAGACTGCTTTGATATTCTCCCAGAGCATTATTTTAAACCATAATTATTCCAAAATTATTTGTAAAATACATTTTGTGTACTGTTACTGTTTGAAAGCAAGGATACATCATCAAATTATTAGAGATTTTGTTCCTTGAAATAAGTCGTTTTCTTATTTATCAAGATAGAGAAATAGTCTATATTCTGAATTCATTTTTATTCTTTTGCAAAGTTCCTCAGTGAACATTTTATTGAAGGCAGTGTGGTCTTACCGTAATATTTTGCTTTTAGTGAATGAAGTAACTGAGCCCCTGAATCTGAATCCAGCTAAACGACCTCGTCGCCAAGACTGGGATGGAGAACTGTATGAAAATGGCTCATTTTACTTTGCCAAGAGACATTTAATAGAGATGGGTTACTTACAGGTTAGTATGTTCCTTCTGCAGAAGCCTCTTAGACTTCTCTGTGTTGACATCAAGAGAGGAAGCACAGCAAAGCTCATGGGAAAGTACCCACCCCGGAGCAAGGCTGTGGCCGGCAAGCTGTGCCATCCCAGGCATCCACCCCAACGCTGACCCCAAAGTGATTTGAGGAATCCGCTCAGTAAATACAGAAAAGAATTCTCTTCCAACTGAAACAGTAAGATAAAAAAACGGATCAAATGCAGGATATCTACACATATCCTGGTATTTTCACAGTACTCCATTCCAAACTGTTTGTAATCCATGTCTGCTTCACAGGTAGGTCATGACTTAGGGTTAAACACTTTCTGTTACTTTGAACAGAGACAGTGAGTAACATAGTAGAGGCGAGAGGGTATCCCCCGAGCATCGCGAGTACTGAATCTAGTTCTAACTTTCTAACTGCACAGGCTGTCTCACATAATCTGCATGGCGGCTGAAAGAAGTGGACATTCCTTTCCCAGTTTTGTAGAGGAGAAAACGGCAACCCTGGAAAAGGAAGTAATTAATGTAGGGCAAAATCTGCCAGCCAGCGGTGATGTCAGGTTTGAGACTCAGGTCCTCATGTCACTCCGAATACAGCCTGTGAAGACTGGGCTAGGGTGTAACTCCCAGGAGAAGAGTGTGTTTGCAGCAAATGCAGGTTCCTTGCTTCGGTCCCCAGCACCACAAAACAGAAACCTCTGCACAGTCGTAGACATTCTCCTGCGCTTCATGCTCTGAGAAAAGGAAGGAAAAGCATTTTTTTTCCTTATATTCTGGCCAGTATATAGACAAACTATAAGCATTTCATGCTTAAGCTTGAGTGTTCAGGAATACTAGGTTTCACACTCAGAGCTCCTTCCCTGAGCTACTTTCTAAGGGGCTTTGGTCTGACCCTTTTCAAAATGCCATTACAGAACAATGATATTTACCATTGTAATAACATTTGGAAAGAAACTTAACAGTTCTAAAACATGAATTTGTTAAGTAATTAACCTGGTCCTTCCTCCTTCCTCTGTACCCCAGAATCTGCCCCTGCCCTGGCCCACGTGTCCCTTATTGTTGTGTGCCCCTCTCTGTTTGGGGATCCCAGATGGTTCTGTGTGGAGAGGCTGTACTTACTCCTCCATCCTGCCAATTGGTTGCATAAGTTCTGAAAACCATTTTAGTGCTTTTGGAGAGTTATGGGAAAGAATGCCAGAAGAAAGGAGGAATGTGATTTTTTTACACAGCTTTTTGTGTTCAGAATACTGGTAGATGGACATTATTTCTGCTTTTTATCAGACTTTTAAGTAGAAATATATTTAAAGAAAATAGGACACTTACAGTGTATAGAAAGAACTTGAAAACTCAGTGTTTTATGTAGCTTTCCTCTAAAAAAAGATTTTGTGACACATGACTTATTTTACTAGGTCACTTTTTCAGTCCTGTAGAAATGGATCCATTGTTCTGCATTCTAATAAAGTTTTTATATATGTAACTGAACGTTGGAAACAATACAACATTTATATGATCTTTAGGGTGGAAAAATGGCCTACTACGAAATGCGAGCTGAGCACAGTGTGGATATAGATGTGGACATTGACTGGCCTATCGCAGAGCAAAGAGTATTAAGGTAAAAATAAAAACAGCCTTTGCGCTAGAGCCTAACTTTATTTTTAGCAGATATGTTTAATCGTGCTTCCAGACACCAATTTCTGGCACTCCAAACATCTCAGGGTCTTCATAATTAGTTCACGCGTGTGGGAAAGACATATGTGTAAAATACGCCTTTGCATGGCATGTTCTCGGTCAAACCGAGAAGCAGTCGGTTTGACCACACTATTGATGGTTTATGGCTCTGGCCCTCTTACATTGAAGTGTGCATGTGCTGTTTGAAAAATTAGAGAGTGAGTTTTTCAGCTCCCAGTGTTGTCCAGGTGAGAGGGGGTGAATGGTACTGCCCTTGTACTCAAAGGTCTATTTTGGTTTCTTTTAGATTTGGCTATTTTGGCAAAGAGAAGCTCAAGGAGATAAAGCTTTTGGTCTGCAATATTGATGGGTGTCTCACCAATGGCCAAATTTATGTGTCAGGAGACCAAAAAGAAATAATATCTTATGATGTAAAAGATGCTATTGGGATAAGTTTATTAAAGAAAAGTGGTATCGAGGTATGTGCTCCCTGAACATAGCAATATTTTAAGATTTTGATTCAGGGTCAAAGAAACAAAGATTTAAAATTTTAATGTTATCTGAAAATGCCTGCAATTTAGCCCTCACATGCCTAGAAAGTTCTTGTGCGTTTTACTTTTACTTGAATAAAATTAGGAATTTTTAAATCAGCAAATAGTACTTATTTGTTTAATAAATAAAAACATTGTAATTTTAGATAGGAACTATCTAGTCTTTCCCACAGGATCTTAGAACAAGAAAGATTTCCTAGGTAGTTGGTGTTGACATTTTTAGATTTTTAAAATGTTGCATTTTCATCTGAATGAAAATTTTAGTTCAGAATAACTTAATGGGGCCAGGGAGATAGCTTGCTGGTCTAAGTGCCTGCCTGGCAAGCGCAAAGACCAGGGTTTGATCCCCAGTACCACATGTCATGCAGGCCCTGTGCCAAGCCAGCTACTGAAACCAGGGGTGGTGGCATACACGTGTAATCCCAGTGCTGGGGAGACTGAGACAGGAGGATCACTACAAGTTTGAGCTGCATAACAAGATCCTGTACCAAATAAATAAATACAGATTAAAAAAATAATGTTTATATTTTAAATGAAGGCTAAGATAATTGTAATTCACTAGACATCTTCAGTATGTGTTACTCAGCCTCACAAGAGAGACTATATAAACTTCTCTTGATAATTAGAGTTTAGGAAAATCTTAGATGGGTATCAGACAATGCATGTTATACCTTTTTTTACTAATAGATAAAATCTTCATTATAGAAAATTGTGTCTTGTCTTTATTGAGCTATTAGAAATAAACTAAGGTCTGTCTTAAAGTGCCATTCTATTTAACTGACCTTTGAGAGTGTCCAAGTACTACCCATTTGTGACTTGGATTATTTATAAGGTTTTATTTTGTTGTGGATGATTGGTTTCCTTTCTTATTTTTTCCTGCTTTTTCCTCAGGTGAGGCTCATTTCTGAAAGGGCCTGTTCCAAGCAGACACTGTCCTCCTTAAAGCTGGACTGCAAAATGGAAGTCGGCGTTTCAGACAAGCTTGCAGTCGTAGATGAATGGAGAAAAGAGATGGGCCTGTGCTGGAAGGAGGTGGCCTATCTAGGTTGGTACAGTTTTATTCAGCTGTAATAAAATAGACTGCATTTATTTATTTTACAAACAGATTAATGGGAAGGAAAATTCTCCAGGTTGGTTTTCTGTAAGAAAGCAGGATCTCTTGCCTGGGACAGCCTTTCTAGAGGTTAACGTGATGGCGTGCAGCAAGGGTAGCCTGGTAGAAGGGTCGCCAGCACGTCCTGTCGAGTCAGAATGTTCTGCTGGCCCCCTGGTTTGGGTAAGGTAATTCTTCCTCATCTCTGGGCTGACATATATATTAACAAGGGCACGTACTGTCACATGGCCTCAATAGGCATTGATAAAATAATCTGAGTGGCCCTTGGAGTTTTTAGTATGTAAGAGTTACATTCAGAATATTTTTCTTAGTATTAAACATACTTTTTTATCTTTAAATTGCAATTTCTGTTTTTATTGGCATGGTCAGACGATACAGAAAGTTTGATACTTAAATTCTAAACATATATTAACAGTAGAAGTAGATATATTTAGTATTTTGGAGCTAATAGCTTGCTGCAGTACTAAGAGTTTACAGTTCTAATGATGTCAGTATTTTAAATGCTAAGAATGACAAGTTATTAAGTTGCTCAGTGACTATAAATCACTTACGAAACAAGTATTTGCAAAGCGACAGGAGCCTCACGGGAAGAGGTACGGTAACTTTGGAAATCTGTGATCTGTAGACTTCTGAACTAGCCTTTGAAGCACATGTAAGATTCAGTGGACAAAAATACTGTAGCACAATTGTTAGAGAATGGCCCAGTTTTTAAAAGAGGAAAACAGTTTTAGTGGACCTTATAACAAATCCCAGCTGTACTTGCTATCTATAAGATGTTAAACAAGTTTCTTATGACTTACTTTTCCGGTTTGTAAAGCAAATTTTATAAGGTCATTGGAAAGAAAAACAAAGACACCCAAAAGTCTGAGCAAAGTGCTTTGTATAGCAGTAAGTGTATCATTTATATAGCTTACACTGTAGAATTATATATGCCAAAATGTGACTGTCTGTAAACAGTGATAATGAGGATGATTTTTTGCCTTTTCAAAAAAGTTTCTACTAAGAATATACATTATTCATATGAAATTTTGAAAGACTACAAAAAGTAGGAATTGGAAATTTCCAAATTTTTAAAGCAGCCAAGGAAGGAGAAAAGACATAGTAATATCAGTATGCTTCAGTAGTTTCTTAAAAATGATGATTTTCCCACCAATACATGGCATAAAATCAGAGAAAGCTATTATAGACTAAAGGATATTTAAGATAACACTTCAACAAAGTATAGTATGTGGACCTTACTTCACCCCTGATTATAAAAAATCAACTATAAAAAGATATCTTATAGTCTTGGATTCTTCTGTATGTTTGAATTTTTCCTTAACAAAAAGTTGAAATGACATGTAAGTTATATGTGGAATTTCTAATGCTTATAGTACAGGTGGCAAGTATAACTTACACTCCATTCTATCTAACTGCCAAGAGTAATTTCTTAGGGAAAACCCTAGCCCTCAGTTATACTTTAAAATGGTTTTGCTTTGTTCCATTTGATCATGAGTGTGCTTATATTCAGTGCTTTAGATCTTTAATGACCAGAGTTACTTGCTGTATTATTCATCGCTAGGCCGGCCTTTGTCTCTGACTGTTCATTTGGCCTTTCTTTTGCCCTGTAGGAAACGAAGTGTCAGACGAAGAGTGCTTGAAGAGAGCAGGCCTAAGTGGCGTCCCGGCTGACGCCTGTTCCGCGGCCCAGAAGGCTGTGGGGTATATTTGCAAGAGTAATGGTGGCCGTGGAGCTATCCGAGAGTTTGCAGAGCACATTTTCCTTCTAATGGAAAAGGTTAATAATTCATGCCAAAAATAGAAATAAGCGTAGTGTGGGGAAAGAAAGAATACAGCCTTCTTCAGGCCCTTTGCTTTTATTTTTGACCTAAGTACAGTTCCATGGTGTAATGTTGCAGAAGGTGTGATTTGATTGCTGATATATCTTAATATCTTTTAAAAGCAAAATCCTCTCAAATTATCATTCCAAAAACCTATGAAATAATTGTCCTCTACTTTTCTCTTTAATCAGAATGATTATTTAGAGACCAATCATAGTCTTAGATTTTTAGTAAATACAAGACATCATCGAAATTGACTTTGTATTGTGCCCTGTAAAACTGTGCATTTGTGTGCTTCAATGATGCTGGGATTTTATTTATTTGGAGACAGTGCGTCTGGAAGACAAGCACTTCTGTTCATTAATAAAATCACATTTCATAAACTTGATGAAAACTGCCTTGTTGCCATGGAAATATTTACCAAGCGTTTCCTTTATTTTCTTTCAACACTAACCACACACAAGCCACTAAATGCAAAAGAGCTAGCATTTAGTTGTCTTTTAAATATGTATAGATACAGCACATATCTATGAATATACATATCCAACTAAATTCATACACTGAGAAGGTTATACATTGATTTGAAGAAGACAGAGTGAGTCATTTGGTGTTACCTCTTTGGCTAGCATCACGATTTTGTGGCCAGCACAGCGTTGCCTACCTGTTTGGATTTCAAGAATGGGGCACTATCTCATAAATGTAGGTCCACAGCTGATAAATGCCAACCGCTTCCTGGGGAACATGCACAGCTCTCAACCGTGGGAAAGAATTCCCAGTCAGCTCTGACAAGGGTCAGCCCACGGCTGCCAAACCACACACGACGCTCTTTTCCTTGGTCCATCCGGAGTTGGAGTTGCACTGTTCAGAGTCTGTCCCTCTAGGATACACACTGAAGAAAAGAAAAGAACCATTTTCTACCTTCAGTTCCTTTACACTGGGCTCTGGTGTTCCCACTGCTAAATTTATTTTCTCGTACTCGCAAGGATTCTCATCCCAGCTGTTTTTTTTCCCAAGAGGCCACATCTGTATTCCAGCTCTCACTGTAACCTCCACACAGTCAACCCTCAGCTCTACTTGCCAGCTCCAGTACTCCTGTGAGGAGCACTTGGTCCTCCACTGCCCCACCCCCCATTCACCATCACAAGCAGCCTCGTACAGTAACAGTGAATTAAAGCCCCCACCAGCATACACCAAAAAAGAAAAAAACTTCAGAAGAAATTTCATCTAAGGAGAAATACAAAGGGAAACATTTGCCAAAATATGCTGTATATTTCTTCTGTCTGAAATGGTTCTTCTAAGGAGAACATCAGTACATTTATACCTATAGGATTATAAAGAAAGGCCGAGGTGGTCTGTTATCCTTATTCATAGCCACGTGAGCTAGCTAGTTTAGCAGGAGTGACATTTAAGGCTCAAGGGATGGTTAGCTAGAAAACTAGTCAAGAGTATTTGAAATATCTTCATAGATCTGACAACTTGCAAATACTCTTGACCAATTAATGGTAATTCTCTGAAGGAAAATCTTGGATAAAACAGTTTTACTTGGGAGGGCTGTTGTTTTTTTGTTTGTTTGGTTGGTTGGTTGGTTGGTTGGTTGGTTGGTTGGTTGGTTGGTTGGTTGGTTGGTTTTTTTTTCCAATAGTGAAGTATCTGACATATTAAAGATACTGATATTTCCTGAAAGTAAAAAGGTAATAAGTCAAAAAGGATGGGTCTGAAAAGCCCTGAAAATCATACAGTTCGTGAGTTACATTAAGGAATTTTTGTTTTCTAAGAATATGATACAGAAGTCCTTAAAGAGATTGAAATGGGAAAAGCTTTTGAGGAGGAGGTGAAATCTGAGCCGGACCTAAAAGGCTGCAAGAAATTTCATTGGTGCTGTTATAGTCTAATAAAGTCTATATGTGTATCAGTCACCTGAGTGTGCATCCAAGACCCTCAGAACCATCACCTACCTGGGAAGTTCTTACTCTTCCCATGCACTGACTTGCACTAACGTTCATGGCTAACTTGCTTCTCCATTAGATCAATATTGCCTAAGTGGCTATACTTACAATCTTACTGGCTGATCATAGCTGTAATTAACTTTGTGGTAACACCCATAGTTGTGCGCTTTAAAACTTCTCCTGAGAAGTGGGGTCCTGGACAGTCCCAGCCTCCGGTGTCCTGCTTGTCCCTCTTAAGCAGGAGCTTTCTATCCCTCAGTAATTATTTCCTCCACTTAACTCCTGTTGTTCCTAAAATTCATTCTTTGATTTTAGAGAACACAAACTCAGTGTATCAGACATCTAACAGATTGAGAGTTACAATATTTCCCTGATAGCACATCTAGAGGTCTGATACCATTTCCTGTATCATTTGGGAGGTCCCAGTGAGAAAACTGGATGGAGGTAAGTGGTTGCTTTTGCTCTCTAAATTCTGGATTGGAACTCATTGACATCATCAAAATTGTCATGCCTGTTTGTTAATTGTTTGTATCTTAAAAAATTGTAAGCATTTCCTTTGTTAATTATTCACACTTTGAATTTTATGTCTTGCCTTTGTCAGTTGTTTCTTGTCTTTTGTTTAAAATGATGGTAAATGTAAGACCATGAAAAGATC
>NW_004524640.1:2148288-2152551 GCF_000260255.1 Octodon degus
ATCTAGTTCTTCTCTTCACTCTACAAAAAGGTTGAGGCTATTCTGCCTCAGTTTCCTTTCTGGTATATCTTCTGCTGGTGAGGAGGCAACCATAGCTCTTCAGATTCCCTCTGCTCTCCTTATTGGGCTGAGAGTGATAACTTACAGGCAGGTTGTCTCAACAACTCGCTGTGAGCATGAGAGGAAAAAAGAGTTCAATTGCTGATGGCTCCGGTCATGTTATATTTTCCTTTTAGAGGCAATCTGAGATCAGAAAAGGGTCTCTATACTGTCCCAACCTTCTCCAGCTAAGAACCTTTAAGTTGGGCCAATAGAAAATGATTGTTTGCTATGGCCAGAGGCAGAGAAATCAGATGAGGAACACACACCCCATCTCTAAGTCAGATGAGACCTCCAAATTTTGTCCATCTGGAAGAATACATATGAAAACATATCCCCAATTAAGTGTTCTGGGCAATAGTCTTCCAGTAGACTGAACCTAAGAATCCTGCGGAAAGAACCCATTTGTGAGTGAGACTAAAAGGAGCTATTTCCCATGTACAACGAAACCACATTTAGTGCAAGGGAAACTCCCCAGCCTGTGACTTGCTCTCCCTCTTCCTCCTAGGTCTGATTCTCATCATTTATATGTAGGAGACTGAATGTTGATCAGATAGGGAACAAGATTCCTTTCTGAGGACACATCTCTGGTTGTGTAAAATAATACAAGCTGAGAGGACAACTGAGGGGTCATGGCCAGGGTGACTGGTGGATACCAAAGTTTCCTCAGTAGGAGCTTGAGCCCAACAGCCCAACTGGATAACCAGCAAAACAATCCTCAGTTTGTTCTCTCTGTCTGTCTATCTGTCTTTAAAACTCCCAGCTTTTCTGTAACACACTAGAAGTTACCTTTACAACCCCCGTATTATACTCTGCCCCTCTCTCCAGGATGTTGAGCTGAGGCAGCTTGCAGTGGCTGTGTTCCTTTCACAGACTATCAGAGAAGTGATGCTCATTTGTGACTGATGTCTGCTAACTAGGCGTAAAGACGAGGGTTGTAGTCAGCCTTTCTCTTCTTCCATGTGCATGTAGAAAAACTTGGTTAACTGTGCCTTTGCTAACATGTAAATTGTGGTTGCTAGGCAGTATTAGTTTAACCTGTGAGCTTCAGAGACAAAAAATTTTAAAATAGACTTGAATAACACAAGGTGTTGTTCGCTGCTAAGGAAGGTTGCCAAGGAAGGTTGCCAGGGCAAGTAAGCCAAATGGCTTGGAAGTTTCTTCACCCTAAAGCTCAGGGCAGAACTTCGTTATGCCATTTACTTGACTGTCTCTCTAGGAGTGATCTCTTTTACAGAATAGGAGTTGCTGTCCTTTGAGCTATTTACCTTACTCTTTCGAAGAATTAGAAAACAATGCTTTAGATTCTTTGATTATTGGCTTTGCAGGCTCACATCTTTTTTTTTGAGACAAGGTCTCAATTCTGTTCAGGTTGGCCTTGAACCCACTATGTAGCTCACACTGAACTCAAACTCACAGGGATCCTCCTGCCTTACCTCCTGAGTGCTGGGATTACAGGCATGTGCACCACACCCTGCAGTTTACACCTTTAAAAACACCTCCTGGAGTTAACAATCAAATTCCCAGAGAAGGCGGGGTTCTGAGCTGGAAAGCGTGGCTATTCTGACTGTAACACCTCTTCAGTTTCCTTTCAGATAGCACCCACCTGCTCTGGAGTGGGTTGGCTCAGAGAGGACTTGAGGATGTAGAAAACAAGTAGAAATGAAAAGAGATTCAGATGGGATTCAGAATGGGATACTCTATGTCAGAGTCTCTTCTTTGGAACATATTCTTAAACACTGGAAGATGTTCGGCCCTCCCATATTGAAGAAGACCAGTTCAACATTTCTCTGAACCCATGCATGATCTACCTTCTCCCTAGAGCCAAAAATAGAAGATAAAGGGAAATATTGATTCTGTTATGATTTCACAACTAAAATTATAAAGTAAGAGGGAAATGGTCAGAATGACCTTATGTTCAGATTTTCTTTGCCCTAAGAGGTAATCCTTCTTTGTGCTCAGAATGTAAGTGTAGGCCACAGAAATGCCTCTGGCCCAAAAGCATCCACACTGAGCCTGAGCCTACTTCTCCTCAACCTTTGGACCCTGAGGGTGAGGTTTCCAAAACAGCCCTGATCAAAATCCCATTCACTGTTGCTGGGCCTGAAATTTCCCCTCTTACCCTTTAAAATCTATCCTTTTATGCCTTAGAGTCTACGGGGGAGGCATCTAAGCCAGCCATACTTGAAGCTTCTGCTGGGCTACATCCGCCCATAGCTGGTTTTGTTCAAGCCCCTCAAAGACAGCACCCCCTACAGGAAGTAAATAACACTTTCGGACATGCCTGCATCCACGTCTTTTTCTCTCAGTGATGTCAAACAGATCAACCAAAACCTAGGAAAGTTTTCAGATGACCTTCACAGGCACATTGAAGTCTTTAAAGGACTTAGATCTCTGAACTCAACTGAAGGGATGTAATGCTACTCTTAAACACGAACTTCTACTGAAAGACAAGCAGCATTACAAGCCACTATTATCTTTGAAGATGAATATCATAGTGTTAATTTTTGAAGAACAGAAGCCAGGAAGCCAGGGGGAGCAACTGGGCCCTCCTGGATCCCAAGCAGTCCCTATACAAGATTCCCACTGTCCTAGCAACCAGTCAGGAGATTGGAATAAGAGGCATCTTTTGATGTGGATTCTTGAAGGTCTAAGAAGGACAAGGACCAAGCACTTAAATTATTTTAAAATGGCAACTATTCAGCAGGAAAAGAAAAAAGAAAAAAACCTCTCTTTCTTCTTATATCATTTATAAGAGAAATTAATAAAGCATGCATCCCTAGCTCCCAATTCAATAAGAGGACAAATTATTCCTAAAGGTAAGTTTATTACCCAGTCAGCCCCAGATTTAGGAAAAAGCTACAAAACATGGCTTTTGCTCCAACAGTTCACTTGATACTTTAGTAGAGATTGTTTCTGAAGTAGGAAGAGGCCACAGGAAAAAAAACAGAACTGAGAGAAAGCAATAACCTTAGTAGCAGTCCTAAAAGAACAACCCCTAGTCTGATTATTGTGGCTCCAAGAAGAGTTTGATATCTAAACTCGCCTGCCTGCAACTATGCTGCACCTTTAAGAGAGACTGTGATAAGAACCATCATGATAAAAGGCCCTTAACATGCCCTGATTGCCAACATGACCACTGGAAGTCCAACTGCTTCCTGAGGGGAAGGGCCCAGGAATCACAGCTGTCTTACCAGTCGGTCCAGCAAGACTGAAGGGCACTGGGCACTCTCTACCTTCTCCCTCAGGCCATACTGTCTTTCCCCCGAAGAGGAGCCCCAGATAATCCCGACTATAGAGAGAAAAGAAACCAGCCTATTGCTGGACTGGAGCATGTGTTTCTCAATCCTTTCCAATCTTGGCCTTCCTTCCAACCATCTTACTTCAGTGAGAAGAGACAACACTGTTTCTCATAATCCATAGGCTATCACTAGGGTGGCTTTCTCTTCACCCTTTCCTTTTTAATTATGTCTGAAAGTCTAGCTCCCTCCTAAAAGACAGATACTCATATTTTAACCTGAGAATCTGATTCCAAAACTATACTGCAGAAGCTTCAATGCCCTTGCACTAGGCCTACCACAAGGAAGGACACCATTTCAATCTGTATGTTGATGAAAGGTGGGGCATGGCTTTGGGAGTGCTTACATAGTATTGAGGACGAGCTCAGCAGCCTATAGGATTTGAGTCATGAACTAAACACTGTAAGATATGGCTGGCCTGTGTGCCTTAGAGCTATGGCTTCAGTAGCCCTCCTAGCACCAGAGGCATCCAAGCTGATTCTAGACAAAGGTCTCGCTATATATACACTCATAATGTGGCAAGAGTTCTTTCTTCCAAAGGGTGCATATGGCTGTCACACAATTTACTTCTTTTTTTTTTTTTTTTCCAATACCGGGGGATTGAACTCAGGACCTTGCACTTGCCAGGCAAGTGCTTATTTTACTGAGCTATCTCCCCACCCCAATTTACTTCTTAAATACCAGGCTCTACTTCTAGAAGGACCAGCCATTTAAATAAGAACATATTCCTACTTAAACTCTGCCACCTGTCTACCGAGAAAGGAGAAAATTGAGATGAAAAATCCCCAACCGTGAACATGTAATCCTCGATGCAGAGGCAGCCAGAGAAGATTTGTTAGATGCCCCTCACTGGCCCTGATTTGAC